>NC_142168.1:5620264-5941825 GCF_029865625.1 Vigna umbellata
CCATGCAATCAGGACAAGATTTTTCATTTTAGTAATGATCATTTTCAACAAAATGTTGTTTCCACTACGCCAAGTTTTATTTGTTGTTTAACTATCACAAGCATGGTTAACTTTACAAAAAATTGTACTTTTTGTTCTTTTGTTTCTAGGCTAGATTATTAATTATATTATACAATATCTATAAAAGTTTAAGAGATGTTATATTTATTATATTTTTTTCAACTGTTTTTTAATATAGTCACACATTTGAAGAACGTGTTGGTACTTGCAAAACCCAGTTCATCCTTGACCACACTCAAAACCTTGAATCTCTTCTGCATGACCAGCCTAAGTTTGAAAAATTTGGTCATAACCATACTAACAAACAAACCATGAGCTAAATGGAGTGGATATCATCTAAGCATCAAAGTTTGATTGAACCAAAATATGTGGAGTTTGGTGCCTGATCACATTCTAACAAAAACATCTAGAGTCCTACACAACTTTGCCATACTTGACAGACTATGTTCAACTCAACACTAAGAAAACATTGCAAATGAGTTACCTCCAGGAATTTTCTGGAATATTGGCACAAATATAACACTTGCAAGTAATAGCCAGAGCATGTCAAAGAGGGAGGCTTCTTCCTCATTCACCTGGGAACGATGTATAATATAGTCATATAATATTTATAAAATAGCACACAAGACTAAAGGGGAAGAATGAAGAAAAACAAACCTCTTGATGAGGTAAAGACGCAATGATTTTCTTGATTTTCTTGGGCAGTTTCTGTAGGTGTCTAACAAGCGGCTTTGCACTAGAGGAAACTTCTTCAACACTGGTCATGATAACGTCTGCCTGGGGAAGCAGCTGAGCATTCCTATCCACTTTATTAGCAAAGAAGGTAACCCTGAAATAAAAATTCACCGTTTATTGAATACTATGTTTAATCTTTACATTAAACCTTTGCATGTCAATCTTTATATCATATGTCCTGGTCCAAAGTCCAAATAAAAGCAATTTAGCCTTCAAAAAAATAATCAAACAAGCCAGTGAATATTATGCTTAGATATTCTTAATTATGTTGTGCAGAAAGCTCAAAAATATCAAATTAGTATTTTGAATGATTTACTCTATCATACATATTACATGCCAATCACATAATGTGTATATATTCATCCAGATAAAATGCTTTAGAAGGATAGAAATAAATGACAGCAATGAATGAAAAAGATGTAGCAAGTTTATACAGACCCTGCTCCCATTAACAAGAGCCCAAAAATCAGCTTCGGCAACTGCTTCTGTACAGATATTATAAGGCCCTGAAAGACTGATGCTGGTGTGAACTCAGTCCCATCTTCGGTAAAAGAAAAGAATGACGCAGAAAAGAATCGAGAAGACTTTTTCAATAATGCCTTGGGAGCAAAAGGTGAACTATCTTTGGTTAAATCTTTCTGTGTTTCCTGCTTTTTTGCTTGTATGGCATTCTCATTATCACTTAAATAATCAGACGGTGTTTTATCTTCCAAAATTTGGTTGGCTTTATCAGATAGTGTTTCAGGTGATAAATTCGCAACCAAATATTCATCATCAATTGACAATTCTCTGTCTCTTTCAACAGTGACATCACCAGAAAAACAGTTAACCACTTTTTCCTCCTCAAGAATAGCCTCAACATCGGGTGCTTGGGTAGTTTCTATCGTATCAGCATTTGAACTAGAATTAGACTTATCTGCTCGTTGTAAGGCAATCTCTGCATCATTTACATGTTTTGTTGCCTCAAGTTCAAAGGCAACAGCTTGCTCAGCCAAAAGCATTATGTTTGTAACATCCTCTTCAGCTTTCACAGCATTCAGCTGAGCATTTTCAGCAATTTCTTGCAATTTGCTCACTTCCTTCTCCAACTCTTCCTTCCTATTTTGCAAGCGCCTCAGCTCTGCCTCACAATTGGCTAAGTTAGCCTGGCATTCCTTGATATCTGCTTCAGCAAACAAAATAGCTTTCTCATGTTCCTCCATGTCGTTATCACCATTGCTCTCATTAGACCCTTGTGTTGAATCAGGAACTTCTTTTGTAGGCTCCAAAGATTCTATGGCTACTTGAAGTCTTGCCTCAGCTAATGAAAGAGCCATTGTTGCAGTTTGGACAGCTTCTTTGGCCATAAGCTCTTCATTAGCTAGATCTTTGATGGTGTCAAGGGTAGAATTAAGAGCATTCCAAGAAATCACAGCTTCATCATGCAAAGAAATGGCAGTCTCTGATATTTTTTTAACCTTTTCTTCAAACATGGTACTATTTATTTGAGCTACTTCTAGCTCCTTCCTGGCCTTTTGCAATAGTTCTTTCAATTCATCCACACTTGGTTCCTCTGATCCTATTTCACTCCCTCCCTCTTTTCTTCCTGCTTGATCTGCTTCTTCCAAAGGTGCATCAGATTCAACACTAGAAACAGACTCCAATCCTGCATCCTCACCTGAACCTTCCACGTAATCAACAGTCCGACCGTTGCCAGTAACATAAGCTAAAGAGTCATTACCCTGGCACTTCGACCAAATCACTCTAGACCCCGTAAAAAGATTATTATTCTTACAAGACAAACTTCTCTCAATATTCAAAAATTTAAACTCCCTACCTGTAAACACCCTGGAATTACTCCAACAAGCAGAAGCATTCACTCCACTAACACGAAATTTTGAAACACTTCTCGAGCTGTCAAATCCAACACAACCAAAACCTCTCCCTCTAAAATCAAAACAACCTAACTGACCAACTGATCTGTGTCTGTAACTCGTCCCCACACCTCCGTGCAACACCCTTGACTGCGGTAAACCACAAGCCATATCCATGTTCATACTCCTCGACCTATCACAACAGAGAGACAACACTTTGTTCAACGCATTTTACAGTACACCAATCAGCAATTCGTCATAAACCTGTTCGGAGAAAAGAAAAGAAAATCAGAAACGGTTAATACGACGCACCCTCCACATTCACCTAAAACAATTAACTCACTCAATACAACGAGATTGCCAGCATTCAGTATCCACACACACCAACACTACACTGTTCAACACATTCCCAAAACTAATAAGTAATTCACCGAGCATTCAGTATCCACACACACCAACACTACACTGTTCAACACATTCCCAAAACTAATAAGCAATTCACCGAACACCGTAAGCCAAAATCATCCGAAACAAAAAAATTGAAAAGCCGCCAAATCCAACGCGATTTTCATAATAATCAGATGCAAAACACTTATTCGACTCTTCAGCACAAAGAGATTGGAAGAGATTAACAGAAACTGCATGTACATACCTGTCCATCAAAGGATAGGGGTTGTTTGGAAGTGGGAAGAACAGTGTGTGAGGAGGATTGATCACAAAAAACAGAGAATAATGAGAAACGAATCGACGGCGGGGCGTAATCTTCGAAGTTCGAAGGTTTTCCTGGTTTTAAAACGGCGAAATTTATGACAACATTTTATATTTTATATTTTAATTTATTTATTTATCCTTTTCTTATACCTACTCCTTCTCAGTATTACAATGTTTGTTTTGGAAAAATAAAATAAAATCTGAAACCCAGAGAAACACTTGCACTAGGGCGAACAGGGAAGCTTTTCTTTTATAACAGGTTTAGCATGTGCTGTGGCGTTATTATGATGTGTCTTTGTGTTATTGGGATGAATGGCCCTTTTCATATTTTTGTGAGATAGCAACAAAAACGGCCATTGAGTATATGAGAGGGATATTCTTGAGGTCACTTGTATTCGCACACGTGTTCAAGTTGTTGTAGAACTGGACATTGTTAGCAATTTTTTTAAGTATGATTATTGTTATTATTTTGGAAGAGAGGACAAAGTCAATGAAATGAGTCACGAAGAGTGTGTGGTTTCATGTAAAAAAGAAAAAAAAGGTAGAAGATTATGAAAGGGGTTATTTGAGTGGTTTAAACTCGTACACACACTTTTCTTGTTGGTAGGTTCAATTTATGGCTTTTATTTTGTGAATAAAGAATTCAAATCTTTTGTGGTAAGTAACTCTTAAATGTTGTATGCGAAAAATAAACTAGTGTTTTACTTGTCAATAACATCTTTTAGAATTTTTTTTATATGTTTGAATACAATAATTTGGAGTAGAATTTATATATATATATATATATATATATATATATATATATATATATTATTTAAAGACACATCCACGTGGACTAGCTTGGATTGTGAAAATAAAAGAGAAACACATCTTTTTTTTTTACTAAGAGACATTTTTTTAGTTTATAGGTTTAAAAGTTATTCATTTAGTTTTTTTGTTAATTTAATGGTATTTAAAGTTGAATGAGAAGATATGATATGAGATTGAATAATCTGAAAACATAAGAAAATAATTTTTTTTAAAATATATGAAATTAAAAGAAATGTGAAACTGAGAATTGAAAAAAGGAAATTGAGTAACGAAACTATTGTTATTATTTTCTTTTTCAATACTGTGCATTTCTTAGAAATTTATAGTGGTTAAAAAAGAGTAACCAAAATTATTAATTAAAAATATAAATAAATTTAAAAGAAAAAAAAAGCTAAGATATTTAATGTAAGATGAACTGACCAAAAATTAAATAAGATATTTTATATATCATTTATTTGGATTTATCTTATGTTAAACACTTATGTATCGTTAAACTCCTAGTCCGAGTTGATGAAAATAATGTATATAGTATGTATAAAAGTCATTTAACTATACAAAAAATTCATTCAATATAAAAACAATTTTAACTAATAAATACTTATTCAATACAACCCTGATTAAACTGTTTATCCAAATAGGTTATAAAAAAGCTTTTTTAGTGAGTATTCATAAGAATAAAATAATACATCTCCTTAGTCAATCAGTATTTTAATCATATCATCTATCATGTAGGAAATAATAATGCTAACTCTTTAAAATACTCATACTTGATACTTAGTATATGTTACCTCTTAATTTTCTTTAACTATTTTAACTCTCTTATTGCACAAATTTCTAACACATGTTATAATAATAATAATTTTATTTTTACATGTAGGATGAATGATTTTATTTTTGCATGAAGATTTATGTAACATGGATAACAACAATAATTTTATTTCTACATAAGTCTAAACCTAAACACTTTAAAAAAGCAGAATAATAAATATAAAAGGTTTAAAAGTGGGTTAAAAATGTTGAAAGGATATAAACGGCAATCAGTAAATTGAATTGATGAGTGCAGAGGAAGTGCGGGAAAATCACATTTCTCTTTATCTTATGTTTTCCAAATTATTAACTTTTGCAATTGTGTTATGGTGGAAACATGAGATTAGATAAAGCAGAGGATTTCATTTTCGTCGTCTTTTGTATTATTTTTCTTTTCTTTCTTTTTTTTTCTGTTTATTTTCAAGAACTTTTGTTTGTTTGAAGGTGGATCACTGATCATTACTGGCTTAAATGTTTTTCTATTTCAGTCATACCTAGTTCCTTGTCTCTGTAATTGATTTATTTGCATTTTATAAAATGTTATGTGTTATTTGTGCTCTCTGTTTTCTTGTTTGCTGTATCTTGTTTTTTTTTTTACTTCTTATATTTGCTTTTTCTGAGCAACCGATATTCTTCTTGGACTCCTTTTGTTTGTGGAGTCTTTCTTTATATTTTGTTATTAGGTCTTATGTTCTTGTTTTTTCTTAGTACTTGTTTAGTCTTTTACTTGGTTTAGGAGTTGGTGTTGATCCAGATCAATGTTACCCTCAATCAAACTTATGACTTTTATTAATAAAATATTAGTCAATTCAGTTCTGAGTTGTACTATTACATATTGTCTGCTGAGAAATATCCAATGCTTTGTCGCCAAAAAATTTTGAATGGAAAGGTGATGTTTTGACTACCGATTGAGTCTTGTGTTCTGAAATTTTTCTTGACATCGCTTGACCATTTTTCACTTATAACTTACTTGAATTTTCTTTCGGTGACTCTGTAGGCAGAAAAGTACAAGTGGTTAACATACAAAGAAATATATGAGAAGGTGATTAAGGTTGGGAATTCCATACGCAGTTGTGGTTATGGACATCCATGTATTTATTACCGAAAAAAGAAGCATTTTCCCCATTATTACTACGTTATCCCAAGTTCTTGAATTTGTTTTGTCGTTTAATTGCTTGCTTCGTGTAATTTTATTTAGTATTAGGTCTCCCTTGTAGTTCTTCGGTATTCTTTTTAGTTATTCCCTACCAATCTATCATCCTTGACACGTTAACGTTTATATAACAAAGGAACTTTAAGTTGGTGACACTCCGAATTTAAGGTGATTGGCTCATTTTCCATTCATAGATGTACATTGATTGGAAAAGTTTGTATTTGTTGCTCAATGTTTTCAGCATAATGTGGTGATCAATCTGGTTTCCTAAACCTAGTGTGCCCTTAGTTGACTTTGAATTAAAACTTGTAATAACTCCTTTTATCTACATATTCAGTGGTGAGGGTGGAGTCGGAAAGACCGAGACAGCAAAAACAGCAATGCAATACTTGGCTGCCCTTGGTGGAGGAAGCGGAATAGAGAATGAGATATTAAAGACTAATCCAATACTAGACACATTTGGTAATGGAAAAACATTAAGAAATGACAACTTGAGTCCTTTTGTAAGATTTCCAATTTATTATATTGATTCTTTTGGATGATTCATTAGGTTTCTTTCAATTCAATATGGATGCTTGTGGATATGCTCAGCTGGGAATAGAATGCACTCCTTGTTGCTTTGATAATATGTTTGAAAATTTTCAAACGAAGATAATTTAATAATAAAAGGAATCAGTCTTTTCTTTATTGAGTTTGTTTGATCCCATTAATGGATAATTTAAATATTTTGCTTGTTTGTCTTACTTTTGGAGTTCATTATATCAGAAGCTTCAGTTATGGCTTCAACTACCAAATGGGATTGGGAGCTGGTAAAGATAATAACAACTTCCGGAGCTGAATCTGTCGTTTCCCTGCCAGATGGGAAAGTAAGATAAACAACATTGTTTCTTTAGACTGTTATGTTCTTTTTGGTCTGATTAACTGTACACTCCACCCTATCACAGGTTTTAAAGGTTTTTGGTCTTATTTAAATGTACCAGCAGTTTTATTCAACCTTCGATATAGATACAACCACGATATGATCTATGTAAGGTTATATCTAGAACAAATAGTGGTCGAGCGACATAGGGTATCACGAGATCAGATTTTGGTGTTCACAATTGGGTTTATGGTTTCTTTGCAAGTTCGCCTAGGTTGTTTTGGTGTGCTTCACTATAAAAATAATGAATCCCTAAAAAAAGGGAGAGTAGTAAGAAGATAAACCAGATGGTGCTATTTATGGTTGAAATTTTTCCTTTAATAGTTATGAGAAGTATTTACCAACGAAAACAATTTATCGATAATTACTTGAAAGATAAAAATTTCGTTGGTAAAATTTATCAGTGAAAATTTAACGACAAATTTTTTTTATCGGTTAGTTGTCGATAATTTTAGTTATGAAGAGGAGAAGAATGAGATCGAGGATAATCCTTGCATTGCAGAATTTCTAACAAATATAAATTAGTTGGTAAATTTGAATTACCAACATATTTTTAAATTTTAATTAGTGGCAAATTTTAACATCAATTTTATTATCGATTGATTTGTCTATTGGTAATTTATATTTTATTTATTGACAAAATTTTTTCGCTACTAATTATTTATGAAAAAAATGTTCCATCTATAAAATTTCATGACCGTGGTGTGATTTTGTGCAATTTGTGTTTTCCAACATTGTGGTTAGTGTAGAGGATTTCATGATTGCGATGTCTCAAGGTTCTGCAGTGGTTATTGGAGTTGCGAGAAGGAATAGTGGTCGAGCGAAGGAGGGTATCGCAATATCAAATTTTGGTGTTCACAATTAGGTTTCTATTATCTTTATAGGTTCGTCTAGTTGTTTTGGTATCCTTTACTCCATAAGAAATGAAACTCTAAAAAAAAAGGTAGAGAGAAAAAAAAGAAGATCAAGTAGATTGTAGAATTTATCAATGAAATTTCTTCATCAATAATTACCAAAAGTATTTACCAACAAAAAATCTTTTTATAATTATCAACAAAACAAAAATTTCGTCAATAAAATTTATTGATGAAAATTTGTCAACAAATTTTTCCGTCTGTAAATAGTTGATAAATTATTATAAAGAAGGTGAACAATGAGATCGTAGAACAAACCTTGTACTAACAAAATTTATGATAAATAGATATCTTTGAATCATCGATAAATTTTAAAATTTTAATTAATGACAAATTTTAATGTTGATTTTATTTATTATTGATGGATTTTGTTTTTGTTAATAATTCATATTTTATTTATAAAAAAAATTATTGTTAATTCATATTTGACTAATTAAAAAAAATCTATCGATAATTCATAATTTTTACGAACATATAAATCTGTCAATAAAATAAAAGAACAGTAATTTTCCCTCTAATAATACTCATACACACAACAAACTATTACATTATTACATAGAAAAAAAAGAATTTACAGTAAATGTGACGAATTAGGAGGTGAGATAGTGAATCACGGCAACGGTGATGAAGTGTGGCAATGATTACTTCGGTATGGCAATGATGGAGAAGAAGGAGAAAGGGAAACCCTAACGTGAGAAAGGAGAAGCAGCTACAGTGGGCACTGCAACGACGGTGAAGAACGAGATCAAAGAAAACTGTTGCTGTAATCAACCTTTTCTCTCCTTTTTTTCTCTACCTAGGAACTGTAATCTAATTCCTTATTCATAGAACTCAAGTCACATACTTTTTCTACTCCTTTTCATATTGTTAATTTGGTGCATTGCTTTGATGCCATGTGACAGGAGGCAAGGATTTTAGAATCTATATACCATATGTTTCTCACTATTTAAAGAACAAGGTGCTGCTGAATCGGTGGGAAATTTATTTTTATTTGACTCCTGTTTGTCTCTCCCTCCTTTTATTTACGATACTAGGGCCACAACCGGAGCAGAATTAATCCAGTTTTTGGAGATGATAAGTTTGCTAAATGCCATGTATGTAATTTGGAAGTCGGTGAATTGAGACATAGAAACTGCGCAAATCTTGATAGTAATTTGCTTTTTCTGTAACACTCCCTTCTCTGTTTCATTTGTCATTTTTTTGATACACTTATTTTTTTGCATTTGATGATAACATACACCTCCTTAACAAACACCTCAGTTATGGTATGGGCTGAACAGGGATGTTTCAATGGTAAAAAAATGCCCTTGTCCATATTTACTGAGACGGTCCACCACCACTAGCACAACATCGTATCCTTGAAATTTGGGCAACTTCACTATAAAATCCATGCTCACTTCCTCCCAAATGGTGTTAGGTATGGACAAAGGTTGCAACAACCCCTGTGGGGAGGATGACAAGTATTTATGCTATTGGCACACCAGACAACTTGCAACGAAACCAGTCACTACTTTCTTCATTCCTATCCTATAAAGTGATTGAGTTACCTTGCGATAAGTCCAATAAACCCCAGAATGACCCCATGTTAGAGTCATGTGAAATTCAGCTATTAGTTTAGGTACCCAGGCTGATTGAGCTGAAATCACAAGCCTTCCCTTATAGTGCAATCTGACATGCTCCATGGTAAAAGCTGGGTGCGAGTTAGGGTCCCTTTTAATGTCTCCCATTATCTTCTTCAATGCTTCATTTGCCTCAACCTCCTTCAAAATCTCCCCAAAGTCTTGTCAATAAGGCTGGCCACAACCCTCAACTTCTTCTCTTCTTCCGTACCCTCCTCCTTCTCTTGGCTTTTATGCATTTTCAGCTTTTGCTTCGGGAAGAGTTGTCCTAGGCTGCTCTTCTTCCTCTAATTTTTCTGGTTCAATTTGACTTTCACCAACTTTAACACACACTAGTTCTACTTTCTTTCCATTCAGAGATGGGATTTCTTTAGGTCCTCCGACATCCGTATGTACTAATTGCAATTTGTTTGTTGTTCTCAAAGATTTGTCTTTTGGAAAAGGCAACCTTGTTTGTTTTCCATATTGCAAAGTTGCGCATACGGGTGATTTCTCTTCCAATTCAGGCAGCCCTTGTACCTATATATTGTCTTCAACCTTGTGCACAACAAACTGCTCTTTATCAATCAAATTCAAGGCAAAGCTCTTGCCTTTCATTTGAACTCTGAATAATTCTTTATTATCTGAATCTTTAATCATGCAGGTTTTATCTTCAAATAAAACTTTATAGCATTTCTCAAGAAGTTGGCTAACACTCAACAAGTTTTGGTCAATTTCAGGAACATATAGAACATCAATAGTTATTTTCAAACCTGTGTCACCTTCGATCGCGATGGTTCCTTTGTCTTTCACTGCTATTTTTGTTCCGTTTCCAATTCTAACATTTGTGTTGTAGGTTGCATCAAGATCTTTGAATAATTCTTTATTGTAAGTCATGTGGTTCGTGCAACCACTATCAATTAGCCAACTTTCTGTTGATCTTACAGTAGCAAAGCAAGAAACAACAAAAAGTTCTTCTTCACCTTCTTCAACAACAACTTGTACATTCTCTTGTGTTTTTGATGACTTGCAAATTTTCTCCACATGCCCTAATTGTCCACATTTATGGCATTTCACATGTGGCCTCCACCAACACTTTGTATGTGGATGATTGTTTTTCTTACAAAAAGGACATGATGGAAAAACATGAGAGGATTTGCTATCATTTTTGTGGTTGAAACTTCCTAACCTTTTTTTCAGTAATTTAGCTGCCAAAGCCCCTTCAATATGACCTTCCTCTTTCATGAGTCTTCTTTGTTCTGGAGCCTGAAGTGTGGTCAAAAGTTCTGCCAAGGTAATAGTAGAAAGATCTTTTGAGTTCTTCAAGGAAGTCAATGTGGCTTCATACCTTTCTGGAATTGTTACAAGTATTTTTTGAACAATTTGAGAATCAGGAATCTCAGTGCTAAGAAGATGTATTTTATTTGCAATGCTGAGAAGCTTGTTGCATAATCATTTATTGTCTCCGAATCTTTCATCCTCTACATCTCAAGTTCTCGAACTAGATTCAAAGCTTGCATTCCTTTTATTCTCTCATTGCCTTCATACTCTTCCTTCAAAAACTTTCAGATTTCAAGGTTACTTGGAGTTTTTCTCAAGGTTACTTGATAGCATTTTGAATTGAATCCATGGTTAAAAAAATTATCTCATGCATGTGTATTTTGAATCCATTTAAGTAATGTATATTTAACTTGTCTATTGACTTATATTCTCTTGTGATTAATGGGTGCTTGATGTGCAAGTTGAATATCTCTTAAGACGCATAAGTAATGCATGGCAGTGAAACAGTGCAGGAGAAGCTGATAGGAAAACATTTTGCATGTATTTCTTCTTCAAATGCTGAAGAAACAACATCAATTGGAGTTAACCACAATTGTCACCACCTCAATCCTCAACTATGTAATCATTTACTCTCTTTTCCTTTTGCGCATTACTTTTCTCTAAAATTGTTGTCTCATGTTTTTATGATGGGCACCTACTGAGGTCGACATGGTTGATGGATATTTTATTGATTTAAATTTGCTGACATCTTTTGCATGTAAATCACACTATAATTTATCTATTTACTATATTTCTGGAGGGACACCTCTCTTTTGGATTGGTGTTGGATTCTGCACGGTTTTCTATGGTGAGAACTAAGAACTATATGCACAACTGTACATTACATGTTTTGATGACTGATTTACTTTTGCTGTATGTTTAATAAATTGTGTTCCGACTCAAGATTAAAGGTGAGCGCCACTTTATTGCTATGCATTGACATAAGCTGGTTCATTCTTTGAGTTCAGGTATAAATGAGTAAGATGTAAGAAATTTTGCTAGTCATTGGTGTAAAGGCTATAATTTGGTGCATACTTTGAGTTCTACTATAAATAGGGGTTTGTATGTTAGAAATTTCACTAGGCATGGATATAAGCTGCTGCATTCTTTGAGTTTTGCCTAAAGGTATAGGGACCATGATTAGTCAGAGGAGTTATTTAAATGTGAGAGTCAGAAGGTCAGATCTTCACCATTAGATCTTAAGTGAATAGTCAGGACTAGAAAGTAAACACCATGCATCTTTTTTAAATGACTATTATTAGGGGTTGTATGACAGATGAGATCAAAGTTATTGAATTGCAACCCAAAGCATCTAATTGCAAGAATGGAACTCTTAGGAATGCACCATGTTTGCAATGGCTCATGCAAATTAATTTGATTCGCTTCTAACATTTTTTTTATGAGCTGTCTGAATTTTCCAGATTTAGGACACTTGAAATAAATATACAGTCATGTCTGCTTACCATCTGGCAGAAAGTATTTTCAAACTCCAGGTTTGAGAAACTATTTGGTGATGTGAGGAATCACTTAGTCTTTTACTTCACACATAGATTCAGGCACCTACCATAAAAGCTTGTTATCTAATTTAGAAGTCTCTATGAATGGTTGGAGAGTAACTAGAATATGATCTGTTAATAAAACAAATGTAAGTCCCTCAATACAGGCATGAGTAACTAGAATCTGGTCTGTTAATAAAATAAAGAATATTTTATTCAAGTACCATGTGGTTATTAGTTAAAGTTTAGTTGGAGAAAAGGTCCCATAAATATGTCAAACTGTTGTGAAAAATAAATAAAATAATAATTGGTTAAATTAAAAATGGAAATGTGCGAATCAAGATGAAGTCTACATATTAAATGGTTAACGTAAAAGGGAATTAAGCTTGGCCTAGTAGTGTGTGTGGGAATGTTGCTTCTGGGTGTTGTGCTGGACTGGGTTTCGAACGTGGTTGAAAAACAAAAGTGTTTTGTCGTTGTTTGTGTGACTGGTTAATGTACTAGGGAGTTAAGCTTGGCCTAGTGGTGTGTGTAGTGTGTTGCTTCTGGGTTTTGTGCTGGACTGGGTTTCGAACCTGGTTGAAAAAAAAGGTGTTTTAATTTTGTTTGCATGACTGGTGTGTCCATTTCGAATCTGGATGGGAACAAAACTGGTTTATTTAACCCAAACTTCTCTTTCTCCATTATTTGGCAACCATTTCCTTTCTAATGAGTATGCGAGAGTTCGATTTTTACAAACACATTAATCTTTGCTGTTATTTCTTACATTTTTAATTTCTTTGAACTATTGTTAGTCTTTCATTCCAAAGACACTGATGTTAAGAATGCTGAGGAGGATGTACAACGGATAACAAGTGGAAAGGACACTTAAAGATTTATACTACCAGGACCGTTACTGGGCTTAAACATGCTCTGTCATTAACTCAGTCTTCACAGCAAAAGACCCAACAGCAGAAATCAAGTGCCACAGAAGATTCACCGATCATTTCTGAAGAGTATTCATCCTCAGAAAGTGAAGCAGTGGATCTGCAGGAAAAAAGAGAGGCCAAGAATGATAATAAGAAGGTGGTGAAGAGGGGAAAAGAGAAGCACGTAAAACTAAAGTCCCTAAGGCGGTTAAGAAAAGAAAGAAAAAGTTGGCTAAAACACGCAAGACCATATAGATAGGAAAGAGAACGAATAATATCCCGAACATGGAAGAAAGATTCACATGATAAAACAAAAACAATAAAGCAAGTGTGCTTGAAGACATGTCCCAAAGCTTTCTACAACAAGAAGAGATGTTCTGGTTGCCTAATAATTCTTTCTTAATATTTAAGCCTTCAACACGATCTACACCAATAGAACAAGCCCAATCAGGCTAACATTTATTGTTCATATTTAAATACCAGAACGGATGTTTTGTATAATTTAGTTGCGAGTCCTTGACCAAAGTTTCATGATAAACCATGCCTGCTAGAAGAGAAGAAAGTAAGAAACAGATTAACACATAACTAATTACTCAATCCGAGTCATCATAGCAGATTCTAAACCATGAGATCAAGAAAAAAAAACGAAAGAGTAAATAAAATTTTAAGGTGAATCCCATACTTGCTTTCCAGTTCAAGTGCATCATTTGAGAACATGAACACAATTCTGTTCTGCATTTCGAATAAACCCGGCATGTTCCATGATTGATTACCTGGCAGAAATTTTAGAATGAGTTCATAATAATAGGAAAACGGTATCAACAGAAGAAAACGATTCAGTTATATATATATATATATATACGATTTTGTAGCGGCCACTCACGATTTTAGTGGGGCATTGTTTGCAACCTAGTCTACCGACTAATACAAAATAAGCACATCGTTAGTACTAAAAGCACATTAGCAATTTAGGCATCATTAAACCTATGCCCTATTAATTCTCATTTTATGCTAAAACTTGTCGAGTCAGTAACAATTACATTACCGTGAGCATGATCAGTCTCTAACCACCAGTGAACCGGAGGAAACTCGTCGCAAGACAAGAAAATATATGCCCAATTAGCAATTCCATCCGTAATCCGTAATTAGAATCAAAGTACTGCTCCATCAAAGGAAAACTACTAGTTCTCCATCAAAGTAGTGCTCCATAGCATCATATAAGAATTTGAATCAAGTCCCTTGCTTGACAAATCGGAGTTGATAAGGCCATCAGGTAAGGTTCAAAATTTTCAGACCTTTTGGTTTATCATGTCCATTGCACGTGCGGTCCCACAAATGAAATCAACTTATGAAGTAAAAAATGAATCTTCTAGACAGCAGTTAATTCACTCTTCTGTTGATGTTTCATAAAAGAATCTCGAGAACTGTTTGGACCATTTATTTCTATGAAACTGCTACCTGATGGTTTCTGAACATTACTCTTATCCATCAGTCCTCTCATTTTAACGACATCTTCCCATCTATTGGAGCCCGCATAAGTATTAGAGGAAAGTACATAGTTACCACTATTAGAAGGATCCAGTTCAAGAAGCTTCTTTGTGGCAATCTCGGCCAAGTGAACATTTCCATGAACCTGAGAAGCGCTCAACAATATCCTCCACACTACCACATCTGGAGTCACAGGCATCTCGTTTATGAATTCATATGCCCTTTGTAAATTTCCAGAGCGACTCAGAAGATCCACAACACATCCATAATGTTTCATTTCTGGTTTCAGTCCATAAACTTCTCCCATACTTTCAAAATATTCCAATCCTTTGTCAACCAATCCAGCATGAGCACAGGCTAGCAATACTCCAACAAAGGCACCATGAGATGGCCAAACACTTTCCTTCAACATCCGTGAAAAATAATCAAGTGCTGAATCTGCAAAGCCATTAACTGCAAAGCCTGAAATGATCGAAGTCCATGACACTGAGTCCCTCTTCGTCATTTCTTTAAATACTTCCAATGCTTTCCCAACTACACCACATTTGCAGTACATATCTATCAAGGCATTGCCAACATAAACATCAGTTTTCACATCATATTTCCGTATGTAGTGATGAACAGCCTCCCCAACATCAAGTGAACCAATATGAGCACATGCAGAAAGCACACTGGCAACCGTTATTTCATCCGGTTTGACCTTAGCTTCCATCATTTCCTTGAAGAGCCTCACTGCCTCCGTAAACCGGCTTGCTTGAGAGTAACCCGTGATCATAGAAGTCCATGAGATCACATCTCTCTGCGGCATAGTGTCAAACAACTCCCGCGCAGCAACCAAGTTTCTTACTTTCCCATAACCCATAATCATGGTGTTCCATGAAACTAAATTTCTCCGTTCCATCCGATCAAAAACTCCACGAGCCAGGTGCACCAAACCGCGCCGTCCATACATGTCAATCAGGGTATTTCCCAAGTAAACATCCATTTCCACTTTATTTCCCTCAATGTAGTCAACCATTGCATCAGCAACACTCCACTCACTCAAAAAAGAGCATGCAAGAACAACCTTCACCATCGTCACAGCATCACCCTTCACATCAGCCACCCGCATTGCTTCGAAAACACCCAACACCTCCCTGAATTTCTTACACTGACCATACCCACAAATCAACGAATTCCAAGAAACCAAGTCCCTTTCAGGCATTTCATCAAACACCTTCCGAGCAAAATCCAGATGACCACAAGAACCATACATGTGAATCAGGGCGTTGGAAACAAAGAGATGGGGTTGAAACCCAAGTTTCAAAACGCGGCCATGAAGCGTTGTACCGCGAGAAACATGAGGGACTCGAGCACAGGCCTTGAAGAGAAAAGGGTAAGTAAGGTTGTTACCCAGCAGGCCTTGACCGTACATGAGGTTGTACAAGCGAATTGCTTCAATGGGTTGGTCACTGATGGACCAGCCACGGATCATGAGGTTCCAAAATGACAAGGTGGGTCGGTGGATTTGTTGGAAGAGGTGGTGGGCTTTGAGGATGGTTGAGGGGGAAAGTGCGTAGGATTTGAGAAGATTGTAAATGGTGGAAGGGTCTGTTTTGAGATTTGGGTTCACCATGTTTTGTTGATTTATGAACTACACCAAACTTCAAATACCACCTATTTATACTCTTGCCTTCTTTCTTTCTAAACCTCGCCTTGGAGAAACCATGTTACTTCATTTTTAAACTCCAAAATTGTCTGTTTACACAAATTTAGAATGTAATTTTACATTTCTGTCTAAAAGATGAAAAAAAAAGCGCACTAAATGAATTTGTAGGTGCAGAAAACTACAGTTGAAATCCTTAATTAAATTTTTTGGTAGAATATCTCAATGGTGAAAAAGGTAAGAGGTAGAGAGGACTCCAATGCCTCAGTAGAAACCACTGGGAAATTTCTACATACACCTAAGCTACAAAAATATTAAATTTTATCTTATTGCAGCTATTTAACTATCTTCGGAGTGCTAAAATTTTAGTGCAGATAGAATCGCATGTTATTTATTTAAAGAGTCATTCTTTTACACCTCACTATCTTCATCATCCTGCACTCCCATTTTATTTTTTTACCCTTCATTTAACAAAAAATCAAAACTTAATTAATCAATTAATGTTTCTTAACCATCAACCATTTTTTGTAACTGTCAATAACTAAAATTTCTTTTGGTATAAATCCTAAGTTGCAGCCATCTTCTTTGTTTCCACTGTTTCACTATAGCATAACATTCTCTGTTCATTGCTTTTGTTTTTTTTTTTCACTCCTTTACTGTATTGAGTTGGTGGTTATCATTCCCTGACTGTGTTGGGTGTGCTGGGAGATCTGGTGGTGTTGTGGCATTGTTGGGCGAGAGGAAGAAGAGAGGTATGTTATTCGCGGAATCCTAACCGCATTTCGAAGTGCGTTTCCTAGTGGTCGCACTTTGAAGTGCGTTTTATATGTTTCTGTCGCACTTTGAAGTGAGTTTCTTATATGTGTGCGTTTTTCTTTCATTATGTTTTATGCTACGAATTTTATGAATTTTTATTTTAAATTTGTTGTTTGTGGATTATGTTTAGTTAGTAGGCAGTGTATTATTAGTCTGGCAAAAACCTCTTTAATAATATT
This sequence comes from Vigna umbellata, assembly GCF_029865625.1. NCBI lineage: Eukaryota > Viridiplantae > Streptophyta > Magnoliopsida > Fabales > Fabaceae > Vigna > Vigna umbellata. The sequence goes on from NC_142168.1 coordinate 5,637,677, forward strand.
TAGGTTAGTTAATTTTTAATAATATTTAGGTTAGTTAATTTTTAATAATATTTAGGTTAATTAATTTTTAATAATATTTAGGTTAGTTAATTTTTATGTTGAAAAGATGAATATGGAAGTTAAGATCCCACCAGACTCAATATTATTCTCTTGCCTTATCCAACAACTCAATATTATTCTCTTGCCTTATCCATCAACTTAATGTCCACTTACGAGAGAAAGATACTCTATCTAGTTCGGGGCATAATTTGTAGTTCTAAAAATATAAGTTTTCATTAACATTAGGATAAAGATCTTCTTTATAGTTTCATTTTAATTTTAAAAGTGCTTTTTAATTTTTTTTTTGTTATTTAATAAATTTTTAAATTGTAGTATTTATTGTAGGTCATATTTAATTATATCAGATGGATAAGTATCCATATTTGGATTCTGAAATAAATTCTGATTTTATATTGGAGTTTTCTTATTTTTTAAAAGAAGTGGGTGAGGGTGATTACACAGATCAATTTTCCACTGATCAAATATTCCCAACACGCGCCGATTTAATTGAATGGGTTCGAAAGATTGCATTTGATCTTGGATTTGTTGTTGTCATTATAAGATCTGACACAGCAACTGGTGAAGCTGGTAGAAAGACATTTATTTTGTTAGGCTGTGAAAGAAGCGGGAAGTATAGGAAGTATAAGCCAGATGTTCAACCTAGTGTCTCTGGTACGAGAAAATATGAGTGTCCGTTTAGGTTGAGGGGTAAACCTAAAGGAGATGGTTGGGTGTTAAAGGTTATGTGCGGCTATCACAACCATGAATTAGCAGAGACTTTGGTAGGTCATCCTTTCGCGGGTAGGTTAAATGCTGCTGAACAATCAATTCTTGTGGACATGACTAATAGTCAAGTAAAGCCGTCAAATATTCTTTTGACTTTGAAAGAACATAATGAAGATAACGTGACCACGATAAAGGAAATATATAATGTGAGGTACACGTACAAACGATCTTTGAGAGGGTCTAGAACTGAAATGCAGCAGTTGATGATGTTGTTAGATAGAGACAAATACATCCAGAGAAGTAGATGTTTGGACGATTCTAACGTGGTAAGTGACTTGTTTTGGATACATCCCGATTCAGTGCACTTAGTCAATTCTTTTAATATTGTTTTCTTAATGGATACGACATATAAGACGAACAAATATCGACTTCCGTTGCTGGAGATTGTGGGAGTCACATCAACTGGTTTGACATTCACAGCCGCCTTTGCATTACTTTCAAGTGAACGCCAAAGTAATTTCACTTGGGCATTGGAAAGGTTCAAAGGATTATTATTGACATCAGAGGGCAGTCCACGCGTTATTATCACTGACAGAGACCTTGCTTTGATAAATGTAATTAATAATGTCTTTTCGGAAACTTATCAGATGCTATGTACATTCCACATTGCGAAAAATGTTAGAGCGAAATGCAAGATGTTAGTGGATAAGGTTGAGTCAGTGGATGTGTTGATGGAAGTGTGGTAGAATGTCATGGATTGTGGCGACCAGTCCATGTTTAGTACTTATGTTCATCGTCTTGAGTATGTCTCTTCTGCATGGCCTCTATTTTTTTATTATGTCAACCGCACTTGAATAATTCCGTACAAGACATACTTTGTCAAGGTGTGGACGAACAAAGTTATGCATCTAGGCAACACTACAACAAACAGGTAATTTTTATTTTCATCGGCTTACCATGATAAGATGATGCACCTCTAGTTTTAACCATATCTATTAACCAATTATATTATTAATATATTATATACAAAAAAGTAATTAATTATATAATAAAAATATTCAAACAAATAATAAGTAATCAAAGAATATAAAATTTCAAAAAAATACATATATAATAATTAAATAATTACAAATAAATCCAAAATAATATTTAACAAAATTTACAGATGATAATTATTATTTAATTCAATAAAAAATTTAATAATTATTTCAATTTCATAAAAAATTAAAAAAAATTAAATAAAATTAAATACATAATAAATAATATATTACGAAAATAATAATATGTTAAAAAATAACAAATTCAACAAAATTTAACAAAAAATTAAAATAAATAAAAATATATTAAGAAAACATTTTATTTATCAACTAACAAAAAAAATTAAATTTATTATACTAACCTAATAAAATAAATATATATTAACCTAATAAAAAATTAACCTAATAAAATAAATATATACTAACCTAATAAAAAAAATTAAAAAACCTATAAATCAAACCTAAACGCTATTCAAAATGCAGCGACAACTAAAGCATATGGATGTGCGGTTAGTGTGAGCCGCCTGGGAAACCCTCCGCATATCGATATGCGGTTTCCCTACTTTCCGCACTTCCAACTGCGGAAGTCTGTGACCACTGGCGTTTAAGCAGCTGCTCTCCGGCGACCAACACCCAACGAACTCAAAAAGCACATGCATATATTTGTATGAGAGCAAATACCTACATTTTATCAAGATACTAACCTGGACGCCAGAAAGCACCTGAGATTTGTGAGAAATCAAGCACGGAGGAGAAACGCAAACAGTTTGGCACAGGAGGGAGGAGAAAAGAGAGGCAGATGAGACTGGAAAGAACAATGGGAGAGGAGGGAGGGCGAAGGAGGGAGGAGTGATTTAGAAGGGGGCGTAGGGTTTGAGGGTGAGATGCGACAGAGTTCAAGTTTCAAAATTAGTCAACCTTTTAAAAATTCAAAATATTCTTGTTGACTGTATGAAGAATATACTTTAGAATTAAAATATATTTTAGAGGTGCATGACGAAGACAGTAAGGTGCAGAGATAATGTCTCTTATTGAAAAAGATGAGTTATTTTGTCTTTTCACTTTGATTCTACCGACAACTTCCTCCTGACATGCTTGTCCTAAGAAAAAAGACAACAAACTTGCATGTCCTGAAAAACACAATTTTTATTCATAAATAATAAATTTTAGTGACGTGAAAAAAATGATAATGGAGTGATTTTTTACACAATCAATGTTGGTCATGCTAACCATCATTACTTATCCAAACTGATAGAAACTAATAAAAATATATCGAGTAGCAAACATTTTTTAAAGTAGTAAACGAAAAAAGAAAGTAATATATATATATATATATATATATATATATATATATATGTGTGTGTGTTTATTTGTTTATTTTGTATTAAAATAATGTTTACAAAAGGCATAAGTTTTATGAGCCAAATTTTTATGATATTTTTAATCAATAACAGTTAAACCATTCAATTTTTCGTTTATAAGTATAATTTTATGTTTTAAAACATTAATTCTAATACTTTTTTCAAGTTTTAGTTTTAGATCATATGATATTTTTAAATAAAACAATGGAAGAGGCGTTACTTTATTAAAAATATAAAAAAAAATATAGATGTCAATTTATTAAAAATATAAAAGTAAAAGTTTTATTTTAAAATAAAAAAATTGTAAATTTCATTTAACATAAGGTAATTGCAATTTTCCATTAGATTGTATTGCATTTTGGTGATTATCACTTCAATATTTAACATTCTCTTTCAATAACATATTAAGGACTCAGTTCAATATTTTAAGGTGTAAGTGTTAGAATTTATGTGCCTCTTCAATAGTTTTTAAATCATAATGACAGTATTAAGGACTCAATTACAGTATTTCAAGTTGTAAGTAAATAATTTTTTTAATAATTACAACAATCAACACGTGCATATTACTACATCATTGAGATTTTCATGTGACAAAATCATGAAAGGGAAGAGGTACAAAAATAAGATCTCATAAAATTTGATTTACTATAACGATTACATATCCACAAAATAACTTTCCATGACAACTATATCAGTAGAAACTCGAATTAAGAAAACAAAATTTGAAACTTCAATAATACTAAATAAAGGAAGAGAATCTATCTTGAAGTTATTTTCCATGACACTTCCATTCAACTTAATACAAATAGAGTGTAGAAAAAAGCAAATATTATAACCACTATCTATCTAGTTTTGCGTGATTTAGCCAACTTTTTCTTTCTCTTTTTAACAGCCTTAGGAACTTTAGTTTTACGTGCTTCTCTTTTCTCCTCCTTCACCTTCTTCTTATTATCTTTTCTAGCCTCTTTTTTAGCAGCTTTTTTATCTGCAGGATCCATTGTTTCACTTTCTGAGGATGAATCCTCTTCAGAATCACTTTCGTCATCTTGGTCATCGTCAGATTGAACATCAGCATCATCCTCCAAGTTGTTAGATTTATCATCAGAAATGATAGGTGAATCTTTTATGGCACTTGATTTCTGCTGTTGGCCCTTTTGCTGTGAAGACTGAGTTAAAGACAAGGCATGCTTAAGGCCAGTAATGGTCTGGTAGTATAAATCTTTAGTGTCCTTCCCACTTGTTATCCGTTGTACATCCTCCTCAGCATTCTTAACATCATCAAGTGTCTTTGGAATGAAAGACTGTAACAATAGTTCAACAAATTAAACATGCAAGAAAGAACAGAAAAGATTAATGTGTTTGTAAAACTCAAGCTCACACATACTCTCGGGAAAGAAAATAAGAAAGGAAATGGAGGGTTAAATGAGAATAAGAATGAATTTTGTACTCAAGCTAAAAGCATAACGTTCTTAGATGTGGCTCACACATAAATTCAAATATGATATTTGAACAATAATAATATTTAGTTTCTTCACCCATGACCAGAGCTTCTTAGTTTTTCCATTAAGCTTAGCCAACAATTCAGATAAGGATAATAACTATAAAATGAAATTGACATAACAAGGCAAGTTACCTGCACAAATACAGAGTCTGCAATCTCATCCTCTACAGATACATCTCCTCTGGCCAAAATTTTTTGTTGCATCTGGAAATATTTCAAAAACCATTTAAGATCTCTTTGAAGTTGGTCAGTAATCATAAACCACAATATAACAAAGCCAAATACCTCTTCCAAGTAACTATCCACAGCATCATCAGCTATTGATGCATCAACAATAAAATCAAACAATTCTCTTATTGTCATGACCGCTACACCATGCTTTTTAAAGAAATCCTGCAGGTCAAGAAGGTACTTAACCACACTCTTTCCACGTCATCTCGCCTATTAATGAAGTCAACAAGGAATCTATAATTACATCTAACAATTGGAAGTACTTACAGATACATGAACACAATCTTCACGTAGAAAATCTAGGGCATGAGGATGTTCAGGATCGACAGCTTGAGAAACATCAATAATATACAAGTGACCCTGTCAAAAAAAGAACATGTGAATTGAGTATTGGCAGAGTGACATTCAACCAATGAAATATATACTGGAGAAGGAATTGTTCACCTCATAATATAGTATATTATATTCACTCAGATCTCCATGTACCAATTTGCATTTCTGATACAGTGTCCGCATTGCAATAATAATCTGAAATAAGAAATACCCAAATGATTTCAACCCAAAGTTTTGGATTTATGGAATAGAAACTAGAAAAACGTGAATGATAATCACTAAATAAATAGAACAGACAAAATTGTGATTTCTAAAATTAATCTCAACCCCTAATAAAATGCACTCAAAAGAGTGTTTTAAAAAGTGTGTAGCAGGCATGTCTCATCTAGACAAGTAACCTCAGTAGAAACCGTATACTACAGCATCCCAGCATCATAATGTTTAAGACACTCGTTAAAAGGATTCTATGTACAAAACCATGCTAGCATCAGAAGAATACTGTAGTGATTGGACACACCTCAACATAGCCTTCCCGCAACTTGTCTAAAGATAAAGCAGCATCTTTAAGACGAGGGGCAGCCCAACCAGATTTTCCTTCAAAAAACAACAAAACCAGAGAATTTAAATAAAATTGTATTTGTATTTATTTTTTCTAACCTAAACTGTAGTCTGCATTAGAGTCTGATGATATATGCCGTAGCAAGAAATTGAAATTTCTATGATTGATAACAATAAAAAATTTTAGTGCTGAGGTAACTACAAGTAGTTATACCTTCAATACTAGTATAAAAAAACAAGTAAACTATTCATCACACTTTTCATTCATTCTTCTTTTTTAAATTTTTTTATCAACGGTATACATTTATACACTGATATTCCATATATTCAATGATAGAATAATAGACAATTGAGCAACAGATCACATATAAACAACTAATCACATTGATCACAGTAACATCATATTATATTCTTGAAATTCAGAACAAAAGTAATACCTATAAACTCCATAACCAGAACATGTAGTCGCAGAAGATATGCTGTAGGACACCTAATTCCTGCTGCCTTAAGCCTGCAATCCAATATAAACAGGGTAAAAGAAAGAAACAGTCCAAGTAAGCATGTAATCAAACTTTTGTTTCTCTTAATTGAGAACAACCAACAGAACAAACCCACAAGCACACAAAGAGGAGCCACTTGAACAGAAAAAGAAAAGGTAGTGCATGCTAAAATTGATGAACAAAACATTGCCTCTTCAGCGCACATTAAAACTTGATACCTTTAAGACAAATACATAGTTCACAAAAAGAATTTTCACCTAAATAAATGACTACACAAGTTCCTGGTAAGTACAAGCCATCATAGAATACATCTAAGGTCCATAGTACTTCAAATCATAACTTACAAAAAAGAGGGCTAAGTAACAATAACCACAATGACGTATTCATTCTCTCTTCAAGTATTCCTCCTTCCCTTGTTATATTAACAGTCTAATTTAGTACATTGTATTGTACTCCTTTTGACCTTGGATATAAGAAAAAAAAAAACTAATTCACACTGATTTAAAATGTCAGTAGCTTTGAATTATACTAAACTTATTTAAAAAATAACAATTGTTCCTAATTTACCCTTCCTTATAACTTGATATCAAGAATAAAAGAGAGTCATTGGAAGTAAACATTTCAATTAAATACAGGGGCCTTTTAGAGATAGTTTCGTTAAATAGAGTAGTTGAGATTTGCGTATACTCAGGCTGGAGGAAGTACTTTGATTTTTACAAGAATTTTAGAAGAAGTGAAAGAAGTAAGAACAAATGTGAACCTCATAAGATTCCTCATTTCTTTTTCTGCCCATTTTTGTACCATCTTCCTGGGATTATGCTTGCTGTATCCATTTCTAAACCGGAAGTCTCCTTGCACATATCTATCTCTATCCCTGATATCATAAGATCATAGAACACAGTTCATAAAATAAAATAACTTTGAATCAAGAAACTGTTTGAAGTAAATGTAGCAGAAGTATATTACAAGCTGCCTTTTTGCTGTGCATATGTAATGAATAAATTAAAAAAACATCCATCCAGAAAGTATCAATAATCCCTAGCCCAGAGCTTTTTATATTTCTTCAACAATATATTATATAGGTAAACAGAGAGAATAGACACAAGCAATACAAGTACACCTGAATACAAATCCTAGTTTTCTCCTTAAAAGAGAGAAAACAAAGGTATGATTACCTATATAGTTCTTTCTTAACATTTCAGCCTTCAAAACAATTGACAATAACAGAAGAAGCTGAAACAAGATAATATGTGATATACTTACTTAAATACCAAAATAGATGTTTTGTATACTTTTATTGCAACTTCTTGATCACCAGATTTAGTTGCATGATAAACATTTGCCTGTTAGAAAACAACAATGTAAGAAACAGAAATATGTTGGCTTAACATCACATAATCAATTATCCAAACCATGTTACCGTCTTAGAACCTAAACAGTAAGATTGAGAGAAAAAAAGGAAATAAAAGCTCCTGGCACATCACGTACTTCCTTGCCAGTTGAAATGCATCCATTGATATCATCAAAGACACCTCTGTTCATCATCTTGTATAAAACCATGCGCGTTCTTTGATCAATTGCCTGGAGGAAACTTTAGAGTTACTTGCATAATAATTGTAAAAAAGGAATCAACAAAATAACAAGGCTCAATTTAGGTGCCACATTTCATGAAATCACCATCACTCACCTGTTCAACAGTTGCCCGGTCTGCTTTATCTGTAGTTTTAGTCTTCCCAACGGCACTTTCTCTAACACTTCCACGAATTGCTGTCGTCACAGAGTTTGACATGCCAATATTCATCCTCCCTTCCCACTCCTGCACCACGAACCACCTAATTTAAAACTACAACCAAACAAGCATACCCCACAGAATTCCAAAAAACACCATTCACCACACAACTTTAAATTCAAACTAGTCCATATTAAAGGAACACAAAAGAGCCAATAAAACAGAAGTGAGAAGTCAAGTTCATGCACCATGCTCACAATTAGAAAAAAAAGATATTATCTTTAATAGATAACAAAATGTCCCCTGTAATGTTTCCAGTGGATAATCAAGAATAACACATTAACCGGCACGAAAACAGCTACAATGAAATAATCCCGTTAACCTGCTAAACACTGAAAATTTATCCCAAACTTCAAAAAACGAAATCAGAATTTCCCTATGCTAGTATCCTCCTTTGAGAACAATCATGTTAGCACATCTTCCAGCCAGTCAAGGTTCAGATTGTCAAACACTAAATGTTAGCACATCTTCCAGCCAGTCAAGGTTCAAACCTTGACTCACCACACTTAACAAGATAGCCCTTCTGATAAACCCAACCCTCGGTTAAGTAATTAGAATGGTTTGTGATCAGTCATGAAAAAAGAAGATAAAAATCCAAACTTCAACGAACAAACAAATAAAAAAGTTTAGAGCGAAGGGATACCCATTTAGCTATTGACAATTATGAATGAAAAGAAGTAAAAGGGTATCTAAGAAAACCTCCAAGGGTGAAGCTCGAATGTGGTGGGAGTACTTTTGGTTGCGATTGGCGAGAGGCTGAAGAGTTGAGGAATGGAGGTGGTGGCCACCGTGAGCATTGGGGCGCCACGAATTTAGGGAAAAGGATGAGCCTTCATCTTCCTCCTTCGAATACAAACAGTCCAACGCATCACCGATTTCGGAATCCGAATAACTGGAAACCTCTTCATCTTCTTCTTCTTCTTCGTAGTCAACTTCATGTTGTTGTTGTTGTTCTGTGTGAGTATTGAGGTTGTTTTCGATATTGTTTTCCATCAGTGAGTGTGTGAGGTTGCTAATCAAGCAAACGGCTTCCTCTGTGCCCGGAGCGGCCATTTGAGGTTTGGAAGTAGAATAACCTACGTACACTCTTTCAATGTGATTCAATATTTCTTTTTAGGATATTTAATATATATCATTGGATATTTCTTTTAGCTAGTATTTTAGGGCCTGGATTATATTTTTTTATATACTAAACTAATAATAAATATATTTTTAGATAAATTATCGTAGAACAAAATTTATACTGAAAAATATCATCAGATAACTAAAATATATTTTTTGTTTGGAGTAAACAATTTAAATTAAGATGTATAAGTATGTGTGTTATTTTTTTATGATAATAAAATTATTATTTTTATTTTTATTATAATTATAAAATTAAACGTAAATAATTTTTATAATTTTGTTATAAATAGTTTTTATTTATTTTGTTGGTAGTTTTATAATAAAAAAATGGTTAAATTTAAAAAAATAAAATATAAAAAATAATTAAATTTAAAGAAATGAGAATAAATTTAATGAAACAGTTATTTTAATTTAAAAAATATTTTTATTTAGATGATAAAATTAAAAAATAAATATGGATAGTAAATACCAAAGTTCTTTGTATGTAGATATGACGATACTTTTATCTATGATAGAAAATTTAAAATTAAATTATTTTAGTGTAAAAATAGAAAAGGATGATTGAAATTTATAACAGCCAACTGGAAAAAAAAGGTATGATATAGTGCAGAAAAAAGTAACCATGTAAATTAAAGGTGAGAAAACTAATAGATTAAATAAAAATTTATTTTATATTAGAATAGATTAAATAAAAATTTATTTTATATTAGAATAAATTAAATAAAAATTAATAATGTATTTTGAATAATTAAAAATTAACTAATTTGTTTTATCTATTTGATCTATTCATTGAGAATTTTTTACGGATGGATAATCCATTTATAAAATAATATATTTTAAATATTAAAAAATTGTAAAACATATTTTAATAATTTAATTTTGAAATTTTAAATAACAAATTTAAGGATAATTTGTTTATGAAAAAAAAAAGTTATTGGGTTAATTTTGCTAATATTGAGGAAGGAATGAAATCTATTTTTAAAATTATGAAAGGATAATTAACAATTAGATAAATGAAATTGATAAATCTATTTTTTTTATATTTTTATAATGAATAAATTTATTTCATAAATAAATTATGTCAATAATATTAATAAATGAATGAATTTAAACAAGTATAAATGTTGTTCTAGCATAAACTTAAATTTTAATGTTATTCATTTTCACTCCAAAATAAAGGATTGGTTTTGGATTTAAAATTTCTTCAAAGAGTTTTGAATTCTAGATAATTTGATCGGTCCAATCTTATTTCATGAGGAAAAATCTTACTCTAGACTACTTATTTTGCTCGATGAAAAATTATTCAGCCATCAAATTCAAGGATTTCCAATAGTAAATCTCGTTCGGAGAATGATAAGGTAATTTCTTATTTAATTTTGATCAGTGAATTATATTTCAGTCTACTAATACCCTCTTTAGATAATATGTTATAATTAAGATGCATAAAAAGTGTTTGATGGAATGCCTTACAAGATTAGGATTAATGATGTTTCAGAGTTTGAAAAACCACGCCCTTTAATGCTTTCCCTAAACATATGAATATCTCAATATGCTTTCTTCCAGCATAGTGTAAGTGTATATATAGAAAATTTCCTTTGTTCTTGCATTTGTCATGTATACCATCCTCAGAAACGTCATTATCCTGATGAAGCATCGTTCCCAAATGAAGTGAAAATGGGTAGAAAAAAATTGTGAAGCATATTAGATTGTGTTCCTTAAGTTATTATTACATAGTAGTGATATGATATGATATTACACGAGGAGAAAAACCTCCAATAAAGAATATCTTGTAGTGAACAACTCTTTGTTTAAATACATAAATAAACCTCTCAAATTAGCTTACAATAAACTAATTTGTGAAAAAATGTCAGAAAGTGGAATTTAACCAAACAAGAGTGAGCCAAGTGCCAACACTCTAACGATAGAACTTTCTATAGTATATCCCTGAAAGAAAGGGAGGAAGCAACTCATTTTTTCTATGCTTCATTCAGGATTTTTCTTCTGTTTCTTCCTGTTCAGCTTCCTCTGGCTTTGGTGGTTCTTCTTCTTCGGCTGGTTCAGGAGGCGGTGTGGCATTCTTCCTGTTTGCAGCAGCTTGGAGTACATGATGGTAGTTCCCTTTCTCCATGAAAAGCTGTTGGAAATGGTGCCTGCAGTAGAGAACACCGTCTAGGGAAGCATAGGAAGAATGTGTGAGGTGGCAACCTGCATGAGCACACCTAAAGCAAGTCTTGTGATAGCATTCCCCTTCCAGTGTCATCTATTCAGCAAAGCAACAATTTTTTAGCTAGTTCAGTTCAATCAAAATTCTAATCCAGGTGACGAGAAATAGTTTATAAACAAACTAAAGTGTGTCTAAGATATTAATCAAAACACAAATCATTTTGTGGATTTTTCAGCCAGGCAGACCAATCCCAACCAGCATCCACATGTTTCAGGCTCAATGCTTTAAGGAAGTGAAGACTATTCTGCCATTGCCTTTGCATCAAACATAGTAATGGAAAAACAAAATCTTATATCAAATTGTTCGGCGAGATATATAGTATTTCAAATTGTTCAGCACTTGAAGGGTTGTGAGATGGTGTTCTGATAGATACTACAAACCTTTTCCAGAGGATAGACTGTTTTTGAGCAAACTGAACATTTGTCTAGAGTTCCACTGAACATGGACGAGAGTCGGTTGGGGGTCTTATTCTGAAAATGAAGATTATTGTTATTGACATGTTAGAAAATCACACAAGAACATTTGAAAGAAAAAAGTTGTGTAGCTCTTTGATGTCGTAAGCTTATTATAATTAAGGTCTTAATGATAATGATGATAGTGACGATGATTTCCAAGTAAATATGTGTTTAGGCTGGATAGTGAACGTACCATCTCATTTTGTTTTTCAGAAGACCTTGCTGTGCCGCAATTACGATCATGAAAAAACGCATAGCATGTTAGCCAAGCCAATAGAAAATTACAGGTGCAAATGAATTTGCACTTACTGAGATTCTGGCTAAAATATGCGCTGAACAGAAGATGGTAGCATGTTACCTGTCTGAAAGTTCTTGCTGAAATTGCCAGATTCCTTGAAAAGCTGTTCAAAGTGTGGCTTGCAGTAGAGGACACCGTCCATTGAAGAGTATGTGCTCATCTGACCAAAATATAATTGCACCATTGGCACCAAAGTTAAGAACAAGTTTAAACTGCACAAATTATTTTTTCTTGAATCAAGTCATATCAATATCAAACTACAAGCTTGGCCATTTATGTCATTACAGATTTCAAATTCTAGCACCAGGATTCCAAGATCAAAACTAGTCATGCAATTCAATAATGCCATGTACTTCATTACATGTAATTAACAAAGTATTTGCATTATTCTATTCTATATGATTTTGATGAAAAAATTGCATTGTAGGTATTTGGTTAAGCAGGTTTTATATTAAAAAGAATTGGCATACAAGTATATAAGCAGCCCTCTATTATTTGAGTAAGGAGATATGAAACTTCTCAACAGATATATCCCTATAGATGGTGAGTCAGTTTCTCCAGCAAAGATTAACCAATTACATGGTTACCAGAAAAAAACTATTGAATGCATATTCAAACACAATGACTAACACTAGAAGAATGAGAGAAAATAACAAACATATTCAGAAAACATGATTATGGCAACAAAAGAACTGAAGATGAAGAAAAAATGGTGTGGAAGAAGTATTATATACCGTGAGGTATCCCTTGCAGTGACTGCATCGGAAGCAGTTCTTATGGTAAGGTGTACCTTCAAGAGTTAACAAGTCAACCACATAAACAGTCTTATCACAAGCCTTGCATTTATCAAGAGTTCCTGTGAATGACATTTTGGCTTTCCTCCTCAAGAATGATGCAAAACAAGGCTCGGGAATTTTCTGGCTGGTGTTTCTGTTTTTCCCTTAATCCAAGATCAGAGGATTAAAGAGAAGTTCAACAAGAGAGAACAGCACACATTACCTTGCACCTCAGACAAATGAGGATTGAATAAAGTCTTTGATATGTCTTAGCAAAGTAATTTAAATCAGATTATAACGTATTTGATTGCTATGGTAAATGGTTGGCAAGTGATTAGAGACCTCAAAATATTAAGCAAAGGATGGGAAATCCTTGCCGTAATTTGTGGATGTAAAACCTTATTGTGTGGAGTGAAAAACGATGACCATTTCAACAACATATACAAAAAAAATAAAAATAACCCTCGTTCCAACTATTCTTGAATTTAACTTTTTCACATTTAACTAGCCAAAGAAAGAAAATTTTCATATTTAAGATGCTGAAAAAAGTTACATCCAGAATAATCCAAAACAAAAAATTAAATCCACAGAAAGCAGTTATATTTTTAGAATCTGATAAGTTAAGAGAACTTTGCATTCCTTGTAAGAAAAAAAAAATCTTTTTTTTTCTCTCATAAATCTCACTCTGATGGTCTCCAACAATTTGAACCTTGTCACGTTCGTTCTGTAAAGCTGTTTATGGTAAAAAAATCTGTCAAGCTTTTATTTTAAGTAATGGCTAAACCAAATTATATTAGTCTCCGTATAGTAATAATTTATTTTAGTAATTTATAATATTTTGATTCTTACAAATTCATTACATTAAACTTTAAAACTAAAACACAGTCAGTTTGCTATCATATACACATTCAAAAGCAATTAGTTTACAACCATATACACATTAAACATTAATTAATAGTGTCAAAAAATGAGACAATGGGATTGTCTGTGATAGCATGATTCACACTGAGAGAAGAATTTAGAGTTAGAGCTTCATAATTTCCATATTTGGGCAGTATTAAAGAGGCCCAATTGCTTGAACTGATAAACAAAGTTGGAATATAAACTATATTGTTCTTGAATCATACAAAAATAAGATAATAAAAAACAAGGGAAAAACATCATCCATTGAAAATCTTGAATGATAATATTAGTCACATATATATGTAATGCAAGGGCCACCTGCAATGTGAAAACTTACCTCTCTACCATCAATTGTCTTAATTGTTCTAAACATATTACACTATATTTTGTCAATGGATTGTGTTTTGTGCCACAAACAAAACAAAAGGGTCATGTCTTCATCTTATTTTATTGCGGTTTTAATAGTCTCAATTATTCATTTTAAATTTTTTATATATACGGTTGATATTTTTGAAAATCCAATCACTTTTAGAGTAATATAATAAGAATTTAAAAAATTATTATATCTCAAAACCCTTTTCTTTTTAAAACAAAAACAAAAACAACTTACCTCACAAAACAGAGACGCAGTACTCATCATCCTCAAGTAGTCTTCTCCCTTTAGTCTTTGTCTTCTTTGTTAGAAAACTTACACTATAAAAAAAAAGTTATTATTAACGGATACAAATTTGTTGAAAATTTGTTATTATTAATGAAAATATCTACCGATAAGCTTATATCAAAACTTGTTGACCAAATACTTGTTAATAATATTTGTTAGTAAAGTTTTCTTAGGCGTCTGTTAGTAAATTTTGTTGTAATAAGTTAACAATAATCATTCTTTTCTAAGTGAACAAGAAAATTTTTTTTCTAGCTATCTGAATACTGTTATTAAGAGTGATTACGATCATTCCATGTATGATACTCCTTTTAGTTGGAACAATTATATTAATAGTTGCATTGATAGTTATTTTCATTCTCAAATCTGTGTTGATAGTTGCATTTTTGTTGATATAGACAAATACAATGACAGTTCTTTTTATAGCTACTTTTTTGGTAAGGGCAGAAATGGTAGTGAAAGTGAGAATTATATGAAAAATTGGTGGTTCAATTCTAGGTTACTTAATAGGAAGTTCGAATACAGGTGTGAATTAAGTAAATCAATGGAGAGTCTTGGTTCTATTGAGAATACCAATCTAAGCGAAGAATCAAAAAATTTAACTGATATAGATAAAAAAAATTCAGAGGTGATAAGTTACTAGATAAAATGATATTAAAACTTCATATTCCCTCCTCTTCATTCTAGTTTCTTCCCCAAAACATGAATCAAAAAATCTCCCAAAGTGCAAATCCAACCTGTGGTGACCTCGGTTGGCCTTGTCGTGAGGAGTATGTGATGTTGATAGAGAAGCTCTAGAAGGGCAACATTCAATGCAATGTTTTTCTCTTCTTTTTACAATTCAAACCACATATTTTGTTACAAGCACAAGAGCTGGGACAATATGTGTTTGTTGATGAGATATTTCAACAAATTCATCTTCGCAAGGGATCTGACCAATTTATTAATCAAGGATCTCGCAAGACACATATAAGCAAAGACTTTTATTCTTATTTCCTTTAAACTTAAAATTTTACCATATTTAACTAATTTCTCATTCTTTTTCTTTAATAGGAAGAATTTGAAAGTAAAGTTTCACATGCTAGATTTGAGCAAGGATCATGTCTTGATGCATCAGATGAGAATAATGATGATGCACAAATTGACATCATTAGGACACAGTGCTAGGTTGAGGTTGTTGGTGGAAAAAAATAAAGTAAGACTATATGGTGCAAGACAATTTGCTGCTAATTACATTGCTGGAAGAGGTACCCTCAAACACCAACCATCTTCTTCCATCAATGTTCAGGACGTTATGTACCTTAGGCAAAGACTAAAAGCACGTATTTAGGATTATGAAAATTTGAGTTGCCAATTTCAAATCTTGCAAAATCTAGTAATGAAATTCTTGCCTTCGGATGCCTAAATTTGTCTTCAACAACCTCAATCCAATCCAACACCATCCCGATAGCAACCCAACCCAACCCATTCCAAAACACCCCAGTTCAGTCACAATCCCAACAACAAGAACAACATCCTCGAAAAGGCCCTTAAGAATAAGACTAAATTTTGATAATTATGTTTTTACATACTTATTATAGTTTTTTATTATGTGTGAATACATTACTTATAGACATATTGTAAATGATGTTTGTTTGCATGACCTAGTATTAGCAAATTTTTCTTAGTGTCCTGTATATGGAAAATTGCACTTTTATTGCATGTTTGCATATGAGATATGATATTGTAAGATTGTCAAGTCTGACTAAGTGCACAAAATACAACTCACTACACTGGAAACATGCATTACATTTATTAACAAATTTTACCGACAAACAAATCCATGGGTACTATCCTGTACTTGAATCATGCTATTACCGAAAAATATATTCATCGATAATTACTAACATATCCCAATTTATGTCGTTAAATATTATTGACGAATTTTTGCCCATCAGGAATATTCAATTGAATACAAATTTGAAAATTAAACACATTATCAATAGAAAACACTAAAAAAAATATATGTACTAAATGAACAACTTTTAGCTTGAGTCCACCCATCTCGATTGATTCTAGATCAGCCCGTCTCTACCTCTGGCAAACACTAGCCTATCTCGATCCTTAGCCAGGTTTGTCTAGCTCGATTTTGTCTGTCTCGTCCGTCGGTTGAAGTTAGTCCATCTCAACCTTTTGTCTAGTTTGGCTCGTGTTGATCTTTAGTTCATATTGATCCTTCTCAACCTTCAACTATAATTAACCTATCTCAATTTTATGCTTGTGTTGACCCGTCTTGACTCCTACCTCGAGTTGGGTTGTCTTGATCATTGGTTTGGTTGGCCCATTCTTATCCTTGATTCAGGCTGACCCATCTTAATCTTTGGTTTGAGATGATGGTTTGGTTCAAGCTAGCTTCTCTCGACCTTCAATTTAGGAGTCTCTTCACAACCTTTGGTTTACCAACTCGACTTGACCTTTATCTCAGTCTTACTCAATTATAACCTTAGTTGAGACTCACTTGATTTGACTTTCTATTCGGGTTAACTCTGCTCAAACTTCGGTCATGGTAGACTCGGGTTAACCTTCAAGCTAGGATAATCCGAGTCGAACTTTGATCCTGACTAAAAGTGTTGTATTTAAAAATTAATTAAAATTTTGTAGTAGGATCAAGCTTACTTTAATCTGAATCCTAACTTACTTATAAAGAGACTAAGCTTCGATTTCTTTTTTTCCACTTATAAAGAGACTAAGCTTCGATTTCTTTTTTTCCATTCGTTTAGTGTTCCTACAAACATGAACTTATTAAAAAATAGCTTAAGATTAACCATGAGTTATCAATTAAATTGACACATAGCACACCCAATTGATTAAAAAAGAAGAAGGTAGAATTGAAGTTAAAAAAGAAAAACCCGGAGCATGGTGGGAGGCGGAGTCACGAGCCAAGAGTGTTCCTCTCTTTCATGGTGCATAAACAGTTCAAATTACTAAAGTGATTTGAATAGAAATTTGAAAATTAAACAGATTATTACCAGAAAACACTGAAAAAAAATTACTTTCTTACTTTTTGTTGTTATGTTTAAAACTAAATCAGACTGTACTATATACTAAATTTATAATTAATTTTTATTTTATTCTTGAACAAGTCTTAATTCCAGTCGGACTGTTTTATATATGAAAAATGAGTCACTGAAAGAGTTGCCCAGTTTAAGAAAATAATTTCTGTTTTCTAAAAAACATTTTCAAAATTTAGAAAAGAAAGTTATTTCATTTTTCAAGAATCTAGAGGTTAGTGAAGGAAAAGAGTCAATACAACTAAAGGTGAAGCTGTAAAATAAAAGCATCGAACTTTGAAGTGAAAAAGAAAAGGAGGAAGGAGAAAATATATTATAGAATATTTCTAACACAATTTTTTCTATATCTTTATCATTTTTATTAGAAGTTGTAAAATTATGAACAAGATTTACAAAATATGTAGTAGTAAAGATACGTAAGTTTCTGACTTTAATGTATTTCAATCAATTAAAAAATATATTAGAAAAACTGTAAAGGTGTGAATCTAATATTTCTGAAGATACGATAAAAGAAAGGGAACAAAACACCACAGCAATAAAAGGAACATTCATATAAAATTTAATATTCTCAGAATTTTTTTGAACAGAGTAAGTGTTTAAATTTAAGTAAAATTAAAAATTTGTTGTATCAAGATTAATATTTTTTTATTACTGTACTGAAAACAAAAATATATCAATATTTATTAACTGTTTACCCTTTCAAACTTATCGCACTCTGTTAATATCTTTAGTAAAAATAATGATTTAGGCATGTTATGTAGATCAAAAGTACAATCTAAAAATATGAATACTAAATTTCAGCTAAAATATTATAAGAGATTAAAATGTCATAACGAGATGGAATTATATGTTTATTATATCTTTAAGAACTGTAAATAATTTTAATCATCCATAAGTATTTGTGTATAGTCTTAAATTGTTTAATGCTATCTTCGTATTTTCTTTTTCAATTTATTCAATTGCTTTAAAATTATTGAAATGCTTTGCCAAGCATTACGCATGGTTAAAAGTTGTGTAACTAGTACAAATATAAATGAAAGAAAAAAACTTATTTTAGTGTTTATTCTAAAAAATATAACCGATAAATTTGATGCTTATCTAGTCTAAGAGAATTAATTACTTTTACTTTTGTACAATTAAAAAAATAAATTCTTTTAAATTACTGAATAAATAAGGTACCTGTGTTTGCCAATATGAGTAGGTAAAAATCTATCATACATCAGGATCTTAACACAAATGACAAGTTTTAAATCAACATTAACAATTTTTAGGTTGTGGCCTAGAGAACAATTATTGGATTTTGAACAAATGTCAAAATAGAGAGGTATTGAAAGTAAATATAAGTATATCAATTGGAAAATAATCTAATTAAACGGAATAAAAAAAGCAAAGAAAATATAAGAAGAAACTACTAAGAAAGACCTTGCTAAAAGTGGTTTTTAGTGAAAAATTAGTTTTTCACAAAGTTTTGATGCTAGTCAATTGATGCTCAACTGACCTCAACTAACAGGGAGAATTGGTCGTTGTAATTATAAGGCCTTCTGAATGCCATGGCAATGCAAACATAACAGTTGTCAGACAAAACATCCTAGCATCAGAAATCATTTGTTTTCTCAATCAACACTTGTTGTCACTATTGGTGCCTCTCCAAAATGAAAATAAAGGAATATGTGTAAGCAAGGAGCCTATGAACCCAGAAACAGATTGGTTTGCTTCATCCTTTCCATTATCAAAATCCCGCCAGAACTTGATTATATGGAGACTTTCTTCCTCTGTGGATCTTTGGACAACAATCTTAGAACCATATCCTTTCTTTCTCATTTGTTGGCATATCTCAGAAGGATTGTTTGCAGTGAGGGTCACCATGTATAGCCATCCCTTTTCTGACAAAAGACGGTCTGCAACCGGCAAAATCTTATCTATAACACTTCGGCCATTCTCCCCACCGGCCCAAGATGAGGTAATACCTTCAACACCAACTTCGTCTTCAGGGGTAGGCACATAAGGAGGGTTCACAACCATAACATCAACCAACCCTGCCAAACGCTCCTCTAGTCCAGCTGCAATATCTGTTACTACCAACTCAGCACCAACCCCATGTGCTTCCATAGTCTTTCGGGTCACCTCCACAGCATGAGGGTTGATATCGGTTGCAAAATAGTTGACACCATAACCTTCCTGCCCCAGAATAAGAGCGAGGGAAGTGATGACATATCCACTTCCACAGCCTATCTCTATGCACAATGATGGATGATGTTCCAGCAAGTTACTGCGATCAGCTAGAAGAGCATCAACCAGTGCAAAAGAATCATCACATGGTTCATAAACCTCCTGATGGGAACTTACAAGGCGAATTTGAGCAGTTCTTGGTAATTCTTTGTATGAAGCCTATCAATGAACACATAACTGTCAGTAAACCTGAAAGGTTCAATCCAATTCACAAGTAAAAAGGGTCTGGGGAAGTGGCAGCAACAAAAGATTTGGCACACCATACCATTTTACCGGTGTTCACTTTGGCATTGATACACGGATGACCTTTATTGAATCCAGCTCTGACTGGCACTGCCCAATTTCAAGACAAAATTTGCAATATCAATTTCTTCCTACTCCTCCTGAGCCAGAAACGGCAGAATAATTTAGTTGTTGATTTTAATATTAAAAAAAGTACTAACAAGAAGCAGTAGAAAAAATAAACTAAAAAGTGAACCCAGCAATCTGTCCAACAGCTTTTAGCTATGAGAATCACCTCCAAATACCAATACATGCCACACTTAGACATATTTTTGCTTTTCTAACTCTACCAAAACCAGTGAAAGAAAACAACCCCTGTGCACTAATTAAAGGAAAACAGCATGATTTATGCCCCTGCAGCAGATACACCAGCGCTGGTCACGTTCCAGCATTCCAAACAATGCTCAACTCTTTCCAGAATAGCAATTTCTGCATCCAATTCCGCTTATGCGTCAGTTTACCAGACTTCACTGCATATATCAGCGCCAAAACACCAATGTGCTAGCATCCAGGAGTAGTTTTCCATCATCTGAAACCTTATACAACAATATACTTACACTGTCCAGCACAATTCTCCCTTGATCATTCCAATTTCTTCATCATGCAGCACGCATATAAAAAAAAAAACACTAAAACAGCCACATAACAGAACAATATTGCCCCCTTGAACCAATGAATTTCATGCACCAGATTGCTTACCAATAGACCAGAACTTATCACAAAATACATCATAAAATATAGTAACCTAAACCATATCAAAGATCACAATTTTAAAGCACTTAAACACCAACTTTTCCTTACACATAACTCAAGACAGCACCTCTAATAAAGCAGATTCTGAATGAAACAGCTACTTAAAAGGACAACTTTGCACCTTTCACCCACTGATTTCGTGCTCCAGTTTGCTTACAAACAGATCAAAATTTAACACACTAAAACATATAACATATAGCACACTAGACAAGATAATTAATCATAATGTACACAACAGCAACACCAATTTTTCCTCAAACATGCACTTCAAAACAGCACCCCAAAAGCAACACATTCAAGAGACAAACAGCCCCTGCATCAGGCCTAAACATGGTTCAATAATTGGTTTAAAACAAAGTTTTCATCAGTTTATACAATCCAAAAAAAAAATCCCAAACTTAAGCTTTATACTAGCTACGGTGACTGCTGCAACTACCATCCTAACAGTCTACTGCATTGGACCACTACCGCATCATACTGGACAGGTTTTTAAGCTGCAGACTCACTTCAGAAATGCTCCCTACCCTTCACTCAACTCACGGCCACTCACAAGTCATTGCACAGGACTCTCATGCACCAAAACCTACTAATGTGCTACACAATACTGCACCCGAGATCCCTCTCAAACCAAATTAGCTGGACTCCTACCACCAGGAATGACTCTGCACGAATAACATTTTCTGCACAATCCTCACACAAGGCTGCACTAGCCATTCACCCCTTGATGACTCTATTACCATGCAGGGCTGCACTAACACTCCCCCCATCCCGCTACTGCCAATGTAGTAAGGAAAACAGGCCACTGCCTTGCACAAAACTCATCTACAACAGTTCATTCTAGTATCACCCTACATGAATTTCTCGTTCAAATACTTAAACAAACACGGCAAGGAACATATATGCCAATTTACGTTCACACACAAGTTTAATATCCTACTCCAGCTAATACAACCCAAAAAAAACCACCACATTGCCCTGTCACATGTAAATACAAGACACTCCAGTTGCGTGGTCAATGAAACCAGAAATTCATACATCCGTTTAGACTGTGGATGTAACACATTCTTCACCTCAAACTCACGCCTAATGCTATTGATTTCAATTGAGCTGCAACCAAGAGTCCTTTGATGCAAATAATGAATACTCAAATAGGGTAAGAAGAGAACAACATGGACATGTGGATAAAGTGAGCGTAACAAACTCACCGGCGGTCGCCGCCTTCGCACTCGCCGCCCTCGAGACTCTCTGCGATCGCAGCCCTCGCTGATGCCAGCGCTCTCCACCCCGCTGCTGCCTTTTTTCTTCCACTCCTTATTCTATTCGCGCCTATGTTTTTACTATTGTGCTTTCTATCTAGCATATATTTAGAATTTGAAGAAAAAGGCTCTTTTTCATTCTATTTAGGGTTTATTTAGAATTTGAAGAAAAAAAATGGAATGATCATTCTTTTATAAATTTATAAATTTATTAGTTGTTTCATATATGAGTATTTTATGAAATATCATATTATTTTTTACAATTGTATTATAAACCCATTTTATAAATAATACATAAGTTACTTTTATAATTTGTATTACTTTTAATGATATTTCTATTTATAAATATAATTTTTCATCTATTTATAATTTTTACCAGTTGAATTACAATTTTCGAGTTTAAATTCTTTAGTTAGAATCTTATTTTCACTTTTTTTATTCTCTTATGATATGCAGTTTAATAATATTAGTTAGATTTAAAATACACTATTAAAAATTATTAATTTTTTTTAATGAAATTAATTATTTATTAAATTTATTATTTGTTGAATTTATTATACAAAATAGTATCAAATCTTAATATATATTTATTGCACCCTTCGTTCATCTATCAATTTTCTTCATTTTTACAATTACCTTAAAAGGTCAAAGTGAGTTTAGTTCTCACAACAATGTCCTCTGAAAGGTATAACCATAAATAAAATGTATGGTTTAACATTGGTTGAGAAGTTTAGCTATCTTTCAGGGTTTTGTCTAATTTTGTTTTCGTTCTAATATGTGTAACATGTTTGTGCTCACTCATTTCTAAGGTTAAAATTAGTTAAACCGTTGAAAACAATGTCTTATTGGAGGCTCCACCTTGTTTCTTGGAACTTTTGTAAACTATAAATAATAAGGCTTCCTCTGTTTTTTCTCACCTCACTTTTTCTCTGCACTCTGTTTCTCAAACCAAGCAAGGACGATGGAAGAGCCGCAATCGAAGCCCGAAACTATCCCTTCTTCGGCTTTGGTTGTGGCTGAGGTGGCTCCGGTTGTGGATGAAGTGCCCTCCAACGATGCCGTTGCAAAGGAAGCTTCTGGAGCAGAGGAGTCCAAAGATACCCTTGTTAAACCCGAGAGTGAGTTTTGCATTGCACGTGTTGGTGTTCATGTTTTCATTCTCTGATGACTCCTTTCACGAGACAAAATTCGTGGGTTTTTGTCAAAATCTATTTTTGAGTGTCAAAAATCTGTTTTTGAGTTTCTTCCCAATACATGTTTTTCTTCCAAGGCTTGTGGAAAAGTGTTTCTGAACCTTTTTTGGGGCCATCTAGCTTTGTGTTTTGATTTATTGCACTTAAGACACTGCAAATAATAATGAAGGAAAAACTGTGTCATATTATGTGTACTAAACCTTATTCTGCACTTAAATATTTTCTTTTTGAATTATTCTTATTTTCGAGGCTGTTGGCAACTATATCACTTAAATCTGTTTATATTTTCATATTTTTTGCCTAAATTTTAATGATGTACTTCGTAGTAACTATTGGAGATTTAATGGTTTCTTGTATAAACTTTTCTATCTGTTTAAAAATTTATATAGATATATCATTTTCTTAATTCGACAGATACAGAAGTTCCAGAAAAAAAACAAAGCTCGAAAGGGTCTCTTGATAGAGGTTAGTGTTAACTCTTTCTCATTTAAATTTAAAATTTAACGTTGGAAATTCAACCTTAACTACATATATAACCAATTTATAATATATAATTAGAAGTAAATCTCATTTTACCGATTGATTTTACGAAAGTGAGTTTAGTTTGAAGTACAAGATAGAAGATACTAGTAAGAACAGAAACTTACACTACCTAATTAAAGATCTTTAGCTGACATGTTAATGTGTCTTCCTTGGTAACATGAATATGTGTTAGTACTAACAAAATTTGGTAATCTCTTAAGAAAATCGTGTTTGAAGAATCTGATTCACCAATCACTTTTTTCAGGATGACGTTTATTGATTTCTAAGCTATTCACTTATGTTATGAACAGATGTCGCTCTGGCTGAAGTAGTTAAAGGGAAAAAGTTGTCCTATGTGAAGGCATGGGAAGAGAGTGAAAAGGCCAAAGCAGACAACAGGTAATAATACTTTTATGCACTTTATCAGTTTATGTATATGCCTCAAAGAAGGGTTATTCTTCATTTCTAAAAGTTAAAACTAAATGTGTTTAGAACTCATTGCAAAGTTAAAAATCACGTCATTTATACTGCAAAATGCAGAAGTTATAACATTTAGCTGATTGTTTGGCCAAACTAAAATGTTACAGTTGATTTTACAGAATATATTATTACATTTATATCTTAGACAAAAACAATCTGATAATGCTTAAACTCAACTAGTTTCTTAACATGAAAGGAAACATATGACTATTTCCCTAACACACACTCATGCCTTCCAAAGTCTGTAGGATATTATGATTTTGTGCTATGTAGACCATGATGATGATGATATGCCATTGATCCCTTTTACAAATTTCCAATACAAACTCACCTAAACTCGAGAAATCATTTGGTCTGTTAACAGAGCTGAAAAACATTTCTCAGCAATTGCTGCTTGGGAAAGCAAAAAGATGGCAGCTCTTGAAGCTGAGTTGAAAAAAATAGAGGTAATACTTGATTTACCTGTTCACTATTTATCTTAACGTGATGCCTTTCTTGTATATACATGTTATGTAGTAACATGGCTGGACTGAAGAAAGTGTTCCTTTCTTTACATCAAACAATATAATAAACTTCACATGTTGGGAAGATGCAAGATGTATGTTCTCTGCATGATATTATTCTATACTTCAAATAAGGAATTTTTTTTTTAATTTCAATCTATATAGTGTATAAGTGGATATAAATCTTGAATTAATAAACTAGTTTCCTGAAGTTGAGTTAGATGACCAAGTTATGCTAGAGAAAGGACAATTTTTTCTGTGGAGTAAAGTGAATGAAGTAGATCCCAATGAACATAGAAGTATGGTGATTGTGCTGAATAATATAGCTTTGAAAAACTTGTTATGTGAGTAGGAACAACTGGAGAAAAAGAAAGCAGAGCAAGCTGAAAAGATGAAAAACAAGATGGCTTTAGTTCACAAGGAAGCAGAGGAGAAGAGGGCAATAATTGAAGCCAAGCGTGGAGAAGAGATTCTCAAGACAGAAGAAATGGCTGCAAGATACCGTGCAACAGGAACCACTCCAAAGAAGACCGTAGGCTGCTTTTAATTTATCTTTTTGCCTTTTGGTCTGACGAAATTTGTAATAGTTTCACCTCTCTTGTTCTCAAGGTTGTCTATGTGCAATGATTCTTCCAAAGAAGAAAAAGAAAACCAAAGTTTTGTAAATGCCTCTTGTTTTTATCATCTAGCTTGGGGTGAAATGTTCAATGTAATGCTGTTTTTCTCTTAGAGAACTTCTTTACTTACCAATTAATTGAGTTTCTCTATTCATTCTTTTCTATACCATTGCCCATTGGATCATCACTGTTTCTCTATCACCATTCTTTTCTATCACCATAACTAACCTCTTTAGATGATTGTTTATAATTAAAAGGTATTAATAACGTTTAATATGGTCAAGAAGAACTTCAAATTTACAATGTAAATATCTTGGGTGCAAATCTAACATAAATTATGTTTAAGTGGCGAGTATTTTTTTAGTATCATTTTTTTTTTTCATACATACAGTGTGTTTTACTGCTATCATATTATATTATATGTTAAAATAGATTAAAAACATGAAGTCATTTTTTATTATGGTAAATAGTGTGATGATATCTTAAGATATAGTATTAAAATGAAAAAAATGAATAACATAATTAGTGTGATTGTGAAATTAAAAAGGCTAATAAAAATCATATTCAAATGTCAATAATATAGACCTATGCAAAGTGGATTAGACTAGGTGGTTAGGCTCCAATTTACGAAAAAGAATATTTTTTTTACTAATTATTTAGGTTTTAGATTTTTTTTAAGATTTTAGTGTTATTGAAAATTTAAAATAACAGTCCACTTGTCTTGTCAGTTTATTTTATAAATGTAATATCCGTAGTATTAATAAAAAAATCATATTCAAATGAAATTTAAAGTAAAATATTGAAATATGTCAAGGTTTTTAACTAAATTTATCATTTAATTAGTTTTCTATATTTTTAATTTTAAATTTTGGTGGGAAGTTCCCTATATAACAGCAACTCATTGCAGTTAATTGGTTCTTATGAAGTCTTCTGAAGAATGTACTCATATAAACAACTACAGACTTGAAAAAATAATTTTGAAGTCAAAATAGAGGTTCTTGTGTAACAAAGAGATAAATAGGACTCATTCAAAATATGAATTTCAAGTTTGGATCACAATAGACCTCATCAAATAAAGTATTCCGAAGAATCTAGTTTGCAATCTTCTGGGCTATGGATTACAATTGCCAATTTTGTGAACAGTTTTCCTATTTGCTATTGTTAATGTGATTTTGTGTGCAGAAATCTGACAAACATATTCAAAACATGATCATATGTAATTAACATTTACTATATTCATACTGAGACTTAAACAATAAAAAATCCACAATAATGGCTCACCTATCACAGGGACCATATTCAGCTAATTGCCAAGCCATGTCATTCTCCTACTTGTTCAAATGCTTATACAGACAGCAATATTACAAAACACCAAACCAAAAGGTACATGATGATCCTATAATTCATGCAAATGCACTAAAGTGGACACATAAAAGAGTTTCCTTCTAAGAAGCTCATGTCATTGTTTATAGGAAAATCTAACAAGAGCTGCAAAGCAGTGTCTGATGAATCCTCCATGTCATTAGAGCTTGAAGAATCAGATCCACGAATCCTCCACTCAAACTCTTGTTTCACAATGTTAGAGGGCGTGGTTTCTTGTGCAATGGAAGCCAAATCTGCATTTATTCCAACTGACTCACACTTGTTGGAAGATGATCCTGCAGAGAGGGGACTGGGGCAGGAGCTGGTAGTGGTGATTTTGTTGTCATCAGCTTTGTGATGAACAACATTGCGAAATGCCTCTCCAACTTCAGAGTTCCAAATGCGGAGAAAGTAGTCAGAGTCAGTGGTTTTGGTATCTGAATTAGGATTGGTGGTGTTGTGGCTGAACCTTGTTGACTCATTTGAGAGCCTGGCCTCAGCTTCAAGCCTAGCACTCTCCCACTGAGCCATGTGGCGTGTGGACACAGATGCATGTGCCTTGTGGAAGGGGTAAGATGGAGATGAGACCAATGGCTCGTGAGTTCGAGGGTCAAGTCCCATGCTTTTGAGACGCTTCTTCAAGTGGGTGTTCCATAAGTTCTTTATCTCATTGTCTGTTCTTCCTGGTAACTGAGAAGCTATTGCAGCCCACCTGAAAATTTGTTCAAGATTTCTTGTCAAGTGCATTCAAAGTAAGAATTTGAACTGATTCAGAACAAACCAGAAAATTTTATGTACTTTGTACAGTTATTCGCCAAAAAGATCTATGCTTTATTATGAAGTTTTGCCAAAGAGATTAACAGTTTCAAAATGAGTGGATCTTGCAGAAAACAGAAAAGTTAACACAGTTGTTTCTTTGTTTTATGTTATGTGGGGAATTCCAATATCATAGATTTGTGAGGCAAAGCAAAAAAGGTTGTGCTTTGAAAATGTAAAAAAACTTCCATTCAATATTATCATCCCAAATGGGTTTCCAAACTCACAAAGATCCAAATTACTGCATGTTTGGTTTAAGAGTTTTTCTGTTTGTTATCATATTTTTACGGTTTGATTATTAATCTTTGTATAGGAAATATTAAACAATATTTACCTTTTCTAGAATATCTTCAAAAAAATATTGAAAAGACAGAAATATAATGGTCAATAAATTGTTTACCTATTTCCTAGGATGCCATGAAGCTGTATGACTAGTTTTTCTTCCTCTTGAGTAAAGGGACCACGCTTGATGTCAGGTCTGAGATAGTTTGTCCACCTAAGCCTGCAACTCTTGCCACAACGAAGAAGACCTGAAAATGACAGATAATCTTATAACCTATGGAAACATGGAGATCATGTCATTTAGTTGAAAAACAGAATAAATGGTTAAGCATTGTCACACTTGTTTCACAAGGCTATGAAAAAAATAAAAAGAACAAAGATTTTGCGAGGAAAAGTGTCCAAAGTGAAAGGGTCATGGGGCATGTGGCTACTAAATCCGCAATAGAAATATAATGAAGTCAAAAGGTAGCACAAGTTTTGGTCAGGATTAGGATGCAGACAGAAAACAACAGAGAAAAAAATAAGATCGTAGCATAACATGAAAAAGGGTAATGTAAACATGATACAGAATGCTCCAAGTACTGCATTTAATTTCTCTTGCACTTAATTACTTGCCTATTTATATTCCTGCCTTTTAACATTTAAGAACTTGAAAAAGAAGAGTGGAGGAAAAGGTAAAAAGGAGTCAAGAGGTATAGCTTCTCTTCATTTGTTCAATAGTTGTTAAATTGGGATATGATATGATGGGCAATGTTATCATCGCAGCACACCAAGAATGTGAATCCAGCCATAGAAATGTAAAAGGGTGTAAAAGGGCAAAACAAAAAACCATTCAAACCACTTGGAAACAAGGATTAAAGCTGGTTTTAAAGTAAAAAAGTTATGTTAATATATATTTAGCAACCATAAAAAAAAGCTTTCTTCAAGAAATATATATATATCTATGCTCTATACCATTAGAAAGACAGGTTGAGACTAAAGTGGTTGTTGAAGTTCAGTTTAGCTGATTTTAACAGAAACAAAAACTAATCAAAGTACCAGCAAAAGAGCAAAACCTGCCATCCTTGGAAGAGAACGCCAGCTTCCATGGCCACCATTTTTCTTGATATAACTAGCAAGAATTTCATCTTCTTCAGCTGTCCAAGGTCCCTTCTTCAAACCCTTCTTGTCACAACATGGTGTTCTTCCCATTCTCTTTTAAACTCTCAACAAAAACACACACCACAGCACATCAACAAAGCAAATATATATCACAAGCAGAAAACTTGGAGAACCCTTTGATGCAGACAAGTTCTCCCTGTATTTTCGACACTACAGAAACACCCCAGAAGGAACTGGAGGCACTCAAAGCAATGAGAGGACAAATAAATAGTGAAGGCGTTGGAGATGATGAAAAATTGAAAAGTTGATTTGAGGTGGCATTGCTATTGGATGGGGGCTTGCTTGCAAGTATGATCAGCGAGTTTCCAGCTGAGACAAGCAATAAATGCGTGTGCTGTAGCATTGAGAAGTTGCATCATCATTGAGGCGAAGAACTTGCACAAACAATGAAAGTGGAGGGTCTTTATGAGGGTGTGCGTTTTGCATTTTTTGGTTTTTATTTTGCACAGAAGTGGGGTGAGAGAGAAGCAGATTGCAGTGAAGATGACAGTGACAGCATTAAATGTGGAGAGTGTGGAAATGAAAAAATAGAATGCATTAATGGCGGATTCTCTTCCAGAAAAGTCAGTGCAGGATTAAAAACCAACAGAGACAGTTAAAGGGAAGGACATGAACATTAATGGGGGTCCAATTAATGACATGCATTGCAGGGTACGAACACACACCAGGAAATGAATGAATGCTACTACAACACAACACATGATGTTTCTCTTTCTTCTTTATTGCAAACAAGACCATGAACAACACCTTATCCTTATTTTTCTTAATTAGAAACATAATATTATCACCTATTAATAATTCTTCACTATCTACTACGTTCAAAGTTTACTTCAATCAAGCATAAAGAATAGCATGATACGAACTTAAAGAGTTTAGTGACACTAACACAGGCTTTAATTTACAAAACTATGTATGAATCAAGGACTTGTGTATTGTTTTAAGTTGTGGTTATAATTTAGTCACAAATCTTTAATACTGCAGTTTAATTGTGGAAAAACATTGTGGATGAGGTCACAGTTACCTCACAAAAATATAGTTGCAGTAAATTGAAAATCTTTTACCTCATAGTCAAAGCAATAAGTTTGATTTGGTGTCTAAAGGTGGATTTTGTGATTTACACTGCTGATAAATAACTTCCATTTTTTACATTTGAATAATTTTTTAAGTAATCACAATTAGAGTTACATGATGATTATTTTGGTGAGGAGTGGATGCTGAGAAAGACTGATGATAAAAGGAGTATGTAGAGATTTGAGAGCATTGATATGCCTAAATTACATATTCTGTAATCATAACTTGTTGATAATCTCATACCCTTTTGTGAATTATTGTTTTAGAATAACATATAATTTATTTTGGAAAAAGGTTTTCAGGAGTAAAATCCAATACATTCCTCTCAAATTGAATAAAAGAAGTTGATTTGTATATAAAATAATTCAACAATATATCATGCAATTACACATGTTCACCTTATTTAATGATTGAATTTA
The DNA here is from genome assembly GCF_029865625.1 of Vigna umbellata. Classification (NCBI taxonomy): domain Eukaryota; kingdom Viridiplantae; phylum Streptophyta; class Magnoliopsida; order Fabales; family Fabaceae; genus Vigna; species Vigna umbellata. The sequence continues at coordinate 5,668,187 of NC_142168.1, forward strand.
ATGAATACATAGAACTTGTCAGATTCCTAAAATAATGTGATGTTACATTTGTATAAAATTTGTGTACCAAACTGCAAGAGAACTAAATTATAAATATAGTAGAAAAGTTACAGTTGTTCTTTTATTTTAAGAAGAGAAATCACATCAAATCCTATTTGAACATAAATGACAATAGGGCCATCTCAAGCTCAACTAAAGAACATGCAACATCAAATATAAATATTTCTATATGAAAGAAAGAAATTAATAGTTTTATAAATCAAAATGACTTTATGTGTAATTTTTTTTTTTAATTTATAAATCTTTTTTACATATTTCTACAAATAGTTAGTTTTTGTTATTCGAACAGGCTATAAGTTAAAATGGAGTTCTTTCTTCACTGTCACCTTCCAAAACACATTCAACATAAGTTCTTCTCTTACAGTAACTGATGATTAAATTAACTGAATGAAAGCATAATACTTAACCTTATAATTATATATTTTAGGTTTAGATTATTAGGAGGTTAACTCCATATGCAAGGACAGGAATACCCACAATCCAATGAAAATTTATGGTAAAATAACAGATCAAACAAGTCACATTTCTGCATATGATCATATTTTTTTCGAAGCAACAAATAACTATTTTTGTTTTATGATGATTTTTGTATGTTATGATTCTCTATCAGCAAATCAAACACATCATAGATGAGTCAATTCCCTTATAGGTATGCACGAAGAAAGGTGACAGATAATAATTTTTTAAGTTTTTGAAACCTTTTTTGTTTCATAAAAGATTTGGTATGTTGACTGGGGAAGTGAGTGGCAGAAAGGTGAATGGAAGAAGGAAGGAAAATGAAGGAATGGTCAAATAAATCCACAGACAGAAACAGTGACACTGTAATGCAATGATCTACTGATAATAAATGCAGTCAAACAATTCAACGTAAGGATATATATAGTGTTGTCAATAGCATGTATTTACCATCTATGTGGAATAGTTTTCTTTTAAATTTGTATGATCTTTTGTTGTGAGTCTTTCAGGACTATTTATTACAAATTCTTTTAGCACTTATGTAACCATAATTTAGCATAACAAATCTAAAGTTTATACGTAATCATATATTAGATATATTATATGTAAATAGTTTTTTTTTAAGATATAATAATCTATTTTGTTTAAATTAAACAAATAAAACTTCCAAATTTAATTTACAAAAATACATTCTTTAACTATTTATAGAAATCCAGAAATCCAAATTTTCACATGTGAACAATCACTAGTACAAAATAGGGATAAGAACACGGGTCATACGTCTCGGTTTTTAGAAAACCGAAGCATATGTAAAGGCGGTGACATTTTCGCAATTTCGACGAACTTATACACCTCGGTTGTAAAAAAACCGAAGCATAAAAACCAAATTAACTCGGTTAAAAACAAAATCGAGACCTAATGTTCTGCCACGTCCCACCTAAAACTAGTTAATTTTTTGAAATTGCCCTACTACCTCGGTCCTCTAACCCAACCGAGGCATAAACGTCCCGAATACCTCGGTCCTCTAACCCGAGGCATAAACGTTCCGAAATCCAAAAGGGGTATCCTCTACTACTCCCGTCACTTGCAACATCCAGAGCACGCAGTGAATAAGGAATTCCAAATTCACTTTCCCCTTGCCTATCCATCCATGCGAAATCCAGAAGCAGCTTAACATTGGCGGCGAGTGCGACGAGGCATGGTGAGGTCGCGGCGAGGTAGCGGCGAGGTCGCAGCAAGGTGGCGGCGAGATCTCTTCTTCCCTTGTTTCTTTTTAGGTTCAGACGCGATTTCGTGTAGGTAGGGGCGGCCGCCGTGACTTTGTCTCCGCGGCGTGACTTTATCTCCGTTAGCGATTCGATATAGGGTTTCGATTTGGGGCTTGGCGACACTGTGGGAGGCGCGACTCAGGCTTCGTTGGTGGCGGTTGGCGGTGGATCTCGCCTTCGTAGGGGATGGACCGACAAGGGCGAGGTGATGGAAAACCAAAGGCGCGACGATGGAATGACAAGGGCGAGCTGATGGTGCGGCGGCGGTGGGGCGACGAGGGTTTCGTTGGTAGCAAGGGTTTCGTTTTTGGCAGCGAGGGCTTCTGCGTTTTTGGGTTCTCTGCGTTTTTGGGTTCTCTGCCTTCAGTTTCAAAACTCATCATTCAATTTTATTTTTGTAGATTTTGCCTGCAATATGGAATGCATGCTGGAGTGATGAGAAGGGGCAAGAGAAGGCACCACGGAGGAAGCCATGGAAGCTTTGGAGATCCTGCAGGAAGCACTGAAGGAGAAGAGGTTCTTTGAAGGAGAGAGCATAGGATTGGTAGATATTGCTGCCAATTTCATTGGATATTGGGTTGAAATATTGCAGGAAATTGTTTGCCAAGTTATTGCTGCCAGGAAATTGGGTTGAGATATTGCTGCCAAGTTGAGCCAAGAGTTTCCCAGAGATGAATTGTTTGTTGTCTTCAAAGCTTGTGTAACCACTCTCTGGACGCACTTCTGCTTCCCCATGCTCCACAAGGTGTGGCAAAAAAAAACCACTTTACTGTCTCGGTTCAGGTTTCAACTGAGACAGTATAAGACAAGATACTAACTCGGTTTACAATCGAGGCATAAGAGGAAGACTTTTTACCTCATCTGTATATGCCTCGGTTTCTCAACCGAGGCCTATGACCAAAATCAATCGAGGCCATTTCCTTCTACTGTACTAGTGAATAGTCTTCAACAACCGAATAATTGACAGGTTTTCCCATACAGATGATCACTATTCAATAGTCTTCAAATTGTCACGTCAATCAAATCCTACACTAATTCTCACAAACTTTACTTCCAAATTCATTCTCATTTACCTCCAAATTCACTCAAATAAACAACAAAAATTTATCTTTAAATTTTCTCAAATCCCCTCGATTACTCTCCCCAAAATCCATTCAAGTGAACAAGACCTAAATGAGTTTATTTGTGTAAAGAAAATTTGAAGAGATTTATTTATGTAATTTTTTAAAAAAAATAGCTTTATCTGGAAAACAAATTTATAAATAAAGTATACTTATCAATATATGATCACTATTATTTTAATTTTATTTCAATTTTTTTCTTTTTTTCTCTTACATGCTTTATTCATCTCAATTTCTTCTCCCTCAACTAACAAAGAGTTAATAATTCACTATAAATTTCAAATATTCCTTAACTCTTTTTGTTATATGACCATTAGCCAGGACGATCGACCATCAAACAACGAAATGATCAACTGGTACAGAGCAGTAATTAATTAATAATTAATCTGAATAATAAAAATTATTAATGGAAAATTAATAAGAATAATAGTCATTAATTAGAAATTAATAGGAATAATGAAAGTCATATTTTGGTAATTAATGAGTCAAAACTAATTGTGTTTCGAGTAGGGATTGAGAGCCCTTACTCAAAGCACTCCAAGCTGTTCTGAAGATCGGATAGGCTCTCTAATATCTTCCATCATCTGAGTTACGTTGTTCGCTCTCTCTCCTTGTTGTCCTAGTGGGTACCTGTCAAAGACACTCTAACATTCAAGTGAGTGATTTTACTCCATAATTATATGGTAAAGATGAGTCGTCAAAAGCAATACCTGACCTCTCTTGTCAAACATATATTTATAAATCTTATAATGGACTTACAATTAGTTTTGTCCCATTAATTACTAATAAATGACTTTCATTATTCCTATTAATTTTCAATTAATGACTATTATTCTTATTAATTGTCCATTAATAGATGTTACTGTTCAGATTAATTATCAATTAATTACTGCTCCGAATCAGTTGGTCATTTAGTTGTTGGATGGTCGACTGCTCGGTCCTTGGCTGACCGGGTGGTCATACATACAGTACACAACCCCCCAAGCCCGAGCATGATATAAGGTGTGAAGTGGTTTTAGGTAGTCCGCTTCCGATGCATATTAGTTTTACCTTCGACACTTGTCTTTGTGTGATGTTGTACGTTGACATAGATATTGAGCTTCATCAATCACTCGTTGTAAATAAGGCCAGAGTTAAAAAGCGTTCCCCACAGGTAAGTCGTGAGTTTGAAAAACGTTCTTTGGCCACCCGTAGAGGGCTTGGTAGGAGTTGAAAAACATTCCCTATTGGCTGGTTAAAGGTAAGTCAGGAGTTGAAAAACGTTCCCTGACCACCCGTGGAGGGCTTAGCAAGAGTTGAAAAACATTCCTTGTGGTCTAATTGAAGGTAAGTCAGGAGTTGAAAAACGTTCCCTGACCACCCGTGGAGGGCTTAACAGAAGTTGAAAAACATTCCTTGTCGGCTGGTTAAAGGTAAGTCAGGAGTTGAAAAACGTTTCCTGATCACCCGTATATGGCTTGGCAGGAGTGAAAAACATTCATTGACGACTGGTTGAAGGGAAGTCAGGAGTTGAAAAAGTTTCCTGACCACCCGTGGAGGGCTCGACAAGAGTTGAAAAACATTCTATGCTAACTGGTTGAAGGTAAGTCAGGAGTTGAAAAACGTTTCCCTGACCACTCGTGGAGGGGTCGACAGGAGTTGAAAAACATTCCCTGTTGGGTGGTTGAAGGTAAGTCACGAGTTGCAAAACGTTCCCTGACCACCCATGGAGGGCTTGCATTCTCTATTAGTTGGTTGAATGTAAGTTAGGAGTTGAAAAACATTCCCTGACCACCCGTGGAGGGCTGCAAGAGTTGAAAAACATTCCCTGTCGGCCGGTTGTTCAAAGTTGGCCAAGTTGTTTGTATGCAAGGTCCTATCATCTACACAAAAGAAAATGAGCGATTCAAATTTGAATGGTTAGAAAAAGTGTAGTCAATCAGGCTAACGCATTTACGAGGTTAGGTTAATATCAAACTCACATAGGCTATAAGGCCCGATGACCAAGCAAGTGAGATCGTTCGATCTTCAGTTGAATGTTTGAAGGCCAAAATGAAGAATCCATATTAGGATGTGTCACGATCGAGATGTTAGTGCTTAATGCCTTGTGACTTGTATAAGAGTTGAGGACATTGACCGTGACTGTATGGATAGACACTGCTTGAAATACGCTAGGTGCCTAGTTGAGGCTTGAATGAGAGCCTAACTGTTGGGACCTGACGAGGCTAAACATGAAGGCCAACTAGGCGAGCGAAAGAGAGACTCATATATGCCCAAGCTATATCCTAACATCGATAAAACATAATTTTCCTGTAGTATATGAAGATTGTATTTGACCTATAATATTATGTTCCAAATATTTTTTTACAATAAGTTTAATTTAATTTTTGACAATATAATGCATAAATATAAATTTTTTTTCTCTAAATATAGTAAAATATAATTAAGAATGTATCTAACTTATCCATAGATACCATATTTTTTATTAAATATAGTTAAAATTATGTTTTTCTACAAAATTAATTGAAATAAAATATGTTAACAAATTATATATATATATATATATATATATATATATATATATATATATATATATATATATATATATATATATATATATATATATATTAATTCCTGTTTTTTTTATAACTTTTGCTCACTGTAGATATATATAGCATAGGGTAGACATTTGGAAATAACATAAAATAACAAGTATTGAGGGAAGAAGAGAAGTATACACAATATTTTACAACATGAACTTCACCTCTCTTCTCAATAAGCATTTTATTCATATTCACGTTGAATGTATGAATGGTTTGAGATTTGTTTAAAGCATACTTTCAAATTGTCTATGTCGACGTTCAATTGCTTAAGGTACTTCAGACGCAGTATTTCCACTTTCCACTTAGAGATACTTGGATTCATGATAATGATTAATTTTATGTGTTTTTGTATATATATTTTGGTGAATAAATCAACTCCTTTACACCTTTTACCTTGTTTTATCCTTAAGTTTAGTGTGTTTTCTAGTTTTCTTGTGTTTGTGTTCGTATATGCTTGTTTTTACCTCTAATATCTTTGTTTGAGTGTGTGAAATAAATGAATAGGAGCAATTCTAGTGGAGAAAAACAAGAAAGAACTCAAGGGAACATGTTTTGGGACAATAAAAGATCAATTTAGTAAATACCTATGTTGGACACATTTGGAATCACACAAGAACTTGAATTTTAGAATGCTATCAAAACTGTTGTCGTTGGGCTACCGCTGGGCGACCGCTGAGCGCTCTGTCACTGGAACTTCTAGCGCTAGGCTACCGCTGGGCGGTAGCTGAGCGCTCTGCTCTCTGGAATGCTACCGTTGAGCGGTGACGACGCTGATGTGTCAAAATGGGTTATTTAAACATGGGTCTCACGATATTTTTGGCATTCTTCTCCTGCTACACTTCATTCTTCACCTAGAGAGATTGAGAGAGACCCTTGGAGGCTGTTTGGGGGTGTTGGGAAGCTCTCCCACTCCTCCTTGGGTCTTCAAGCTTCATCAATGGTGATTTTGCCGCTTTTGGGTTGAGGAAGAAGATGGATCACGAATTGGAAATGAAATTACGAAGGGGAGGCGCAAAAGGAGCATGGAGCAGCTGCCAAGAACCTTGGAAAAGGTTGTGCATGTTCTCTTTGGTTCCAATTTCTTCCCTATCTCTTCAATTTTATAGAACCCTAAGTTCTCCACCATGGAGGGCGTTTCCTATTTGTTGAGATTAGTTGTAAAACATGGAATTCTTATGTATTTTGTGATGTTAATGATATATGTTTTTCCAATTCATGTTAATGTTCAATTTCTATGCTTAATGCTTACTTTGGATTCATCACCCATGCATGAATTTTGGTTCTTATTGTATTGAGAAATATGATTTGAACCTAGAATTGAAATTGAATACCTAGTGGGTGGAATTGAGATGTTTGTAAATGCATAAGAATGAAATGGATGAATTCTAGTCTTGACAAATTGTAAATACATTATGTTAAATTCCTTGCACACCAACTGTTTGATAAAATATCAAAAAGAGTTTCTTGTATTGTTTTGTGCACTTTGATGTCTAATTGAGCTATAAAAGGAAGAATTGTCATGTGTTGCACAAGTCCCTTGGAAGAGAACAATATTTATCACTTGCTACGCTGCAAATGATGCACTTGTCGTTAGTTTTGCAGCTAACAAATCATACTTTTGAGTTTTCCTCCAATTATATTTAGCTCCGACAACCCATTATCATACCTGCCGGGCAAACAACAATCTACAAAACTTTTTGGTTTAAACCCTCCCTTGGTCCTCATTTTTGTACGAAAATCTCAGTTCAGTCATCATTTTTTCATCTGTTGTAATTGGGTCATATTTTATGTAAAAATGAACACATTTTACCCTAACTGTTAACTGGTCTCAGACGGCGTTAAATTGATCTGAGCTGTATTTTTTCTTTTATTGACGTGGCATTGTGCACTAAAATTGAATGACTCTTGTGTTTTATCCAGGTGGACTACCAAGCCCTAACATTTAAAGGCATCCCCTCTCATCCAAAGTATATTTTCGTCTTGGGGAAGAAGAGGTTCGTCTTTCGTCTTTCGTCTTCGCCAAGCACACCTGCTGTCTTTCGTCTTCGGCAAGCACTGTGGTGTTGAGGTGGTGGTAAGGATGTCTCGTTCATCTTCCTCTTGCAAATGTTTGGGTTCGGCCATGCAACACAGTAGTGGCAGTGTTAGGAGGTTGGGTGCAAAACCAACATGCTTCTGTGGTCAGAATGCAGTGTTCCGTATTGCGAGAACCCCTAAAAACAAGGGGAAAAAATTTTGGGGTTGCCCTAACTTCAAGGACAGTTTTACATAAGCATAAATCTCTTTCTATTTATTTGGGTTTTCACGAAGGAGTGTGTGTTCTTGTTGAATAGGGTGGGAGTGAAGAATTGGTTGGCTGCAACTTCTTTGAGTGGTGCATTGAAGAAGGAAATGGGCTGAATGTAGAAGAAAGGAATGGTAGTGTAAGAAATGAAGAAGTGGGTGTGATGAGCATGGAAGACAGTGTGCTGCAGAAGGAAGAAAGATATGGTGAAAAGATCATAATGGGTTTTATAGAGAAAAGTTTAGTGAAGTTGGAAAAGTGGTTGAAATTGTTAGTGGGGATGATCTTTGTCATATTTGTTTTGAATGTAATTGTATTAGCAATGTTGCTGAAACTTGGTTGATACTGTCTCATTTGATTTCATTGTTGAAACTTGGCTTTTATGTAATGTGTCTTTTATTAATGAAGGTGAGTGATTACAGTGATAATGTGTGTGATTTAATTTCTTTTAATTATATTGGTAATTTAAGTGGGATAATCATAAAGAAAAGTCATGACTGATTAAGTGGAATAATCACAAACATCATAAAGAAATGACCAATAAAGATCATGACTGATAACGAAATTGGACAATAATCACTTTGTCATAACCACAAACATTATCTTACATCATAACAGAACGTGTTCAAAATGATAAGAACATTGTCTTACATATCCAAAATACATCATAACAGAGTGTGTTCAAAATGATAGAGCAAACATTTGCTACAAAATATAAATAAGTTCAGTACATTAGATCATTCATCACATCATTCGTCAGATACAGGCATAGTTGTTTCGTGAGTAATAGGAACTTGTGTTGCTGAAGGTTGACTGTGTTGTAGTTGTTTAGGACATTGGTCAGTACCAAGCATAGTAGACTCTTGAGTTATTGGAACATCTGTTGGTGGAGGTTGGGTGACTTCTGTTTGTTCAGCAGATTGGGCAGTAGGAACCTCTACTGTTGGAGGTCTTTGTGGACAACTTTTTTTGTTGTGTCCAAGTTCTTTGCAGATGGCACATTTTTTCCTGTGCCCACTGATAATGACCAATTTTACTTCATTATCCAACATCAAATTGATGGAAATTGTCAACTCTTCCTTTACTTCTAGTCTTGTTTAACTCATTTTCTTGTTATTCGTAAGTGGTTACATTATTAGTTGTAATTAGCCATTTGATGGCTAATCCCCATTCAAAGAAGCTGGGAGAAGCTACCCACCAAAGAACATTGCCAAAACCCAAGAAAAGAGAGAAGAGTAGCTGAAAAGATGAAGAACCCAGGCTGCTGCAGAGAGTCACGCCGGGCGCCTACTGGCCTAGGAGGCGCCGGGTGTGACAGTGCTGACCGAGGGCGCGCCTGGCGCCTGTCTGTCGGGCCGCCGGGCGCGACTTTTGTTGATGTGGCAGAAACGGCTTATTTAGTTCTGGAACGTGAAGGGGTTGGGATCTTTGGCATCCCAGACACGATTTCTCTCAATTGGAGCGTCCAGAGGCGAGCTAGGAGCTGTGGGAACAGCCCTTCTTCATCCTTGGGTCTTCCTCCTTCTTCCATTTCCACCATTGTTGTAAGATCAAGCTCTCCATTCATGGAGAGCTAGTTTCATTCTTGTTGGGGGATTGATGTAACCACAGATCTCTTATGTAAACTACAGTTGTTTTGAATGATTATATGCCTCTTTGATTGATTGTTAGTGTTTAATTCCTTTGCTTAAAGCTTGTATGATTGATTCAACCATATCATGATTTTAGGGTTTGCTTGATATTGGAAAATATTAGGTGAATCTAGAATTGGATTAAACACCTAAAGGAAATTGTATCTAGGGATAGAACTAGGACCTTTGGTTGTTTTGAATCTCAATTCTTAAAGCGGATGAACTTGTTAGGTTTTCCAAGGGATTGGAGTTTAAGAAGTAAGTCTAGGCTCTTTCTACCAAGGGATTGGGTTTGAGTAATTTAGTAGATTGACATTGGCATATTAACAAAGAGGAAGTGTTTTTCTATGCGTAAGAGTGAAGTCGGTGAAATCATACCCCCAACAATACCATTCCATATCATTTCTAATCTTTCATTTCCTAAGTGTTTGCATTATCAAAGATCACTTTTACCCTTTATGTTTTATCTTTAATTTAATTGCATGAAAACCCCAAAAACATGGAATCATTCTTTAGTCTAAATTAGTTAGATATTATACGATTGTCTAGGACACGAGTCTCTTGGGAAACGATATCCGGTCTTACCGGTTTTATTACTTGAACGATTTGGTACACTTGCCAAAGTCACAACAAGTTTTTGGCACCGTTGCCGGGGACCCGTGTTAAACTAGACTTTTGTGTGAATTTTAACCGATTTAGGCTTTATCTTTTTGTGTATAATTTTTCTATTTTGTTGTAATTATTATCTTTATTTTTGGGGCTAACTTGTGGCACGAGTTTGGTTGTTTTCTAGTTTATGCAGGGAAATATCCGTACAAGGAGGACTGTGTCATCTGAACCACTCCTTGTGGATCCTGAGATTGAGAAAGCAGCTAGAAGGAACAATAGTGACACTAGGAAACGAAAAGCTCTAGTAGCACAAGCTGCTCTTGAATCTTCATCTTCTTTCAACAATCAAGACATAGAGTCTTTTGATTCTTCTTCTGTGAACGGGATGGCTGGCGCAGGACCACCTCCAAGGAGAACCATAGGGGACTCAATCACTTACACAAGCCCGAGAAATTTCTCTAGCATTGTGAGGCCCACTATGAGTGACAAGCTGGCAGAAATGAAGCCTGCTCTACTCCAGCTCATCAGTTCAAACCAATTTTCTGGCCTGGACAATGAAGACCCTCATGCGCACTTGGTCACCTTTTATGAGTTGTGTGGCACTATGGGTGTACAAGGGGATGATGAAGAAGCATTATACATGAGACTCTTCCCATTTTCTCTGAATGGCAAAGCAAAGGCTTGGCTCCAGTCACAGCCTAATCAAAGTCTTACTAGCTGGGAGGATGTGGAATACAAATTTCTAGCACGCTTCTTTCCACCATCAAAGAGCACAGAGGTGAAGGCTGCCATTGCTACTTTCGTACAAGGAGTAGAGGAACCACTATGTGAAGCCTGGGAAAGATTCAAGTCTCTATTGAGAAAGTGTCCCAGTCATGGATTCAGTCTAGAAATGCAAGTGCAAACTTTCTGTAATGGTTTGCAACCTCATACAAAGATGATATTAGACGCATCCTTTGGTGGTTCAGTACTCTTTAAGACTGCTGATGAAGCCATTGCTGTGATAGAAAATATGGCTTCTACTGATTTGAGGAGCCAGCATGGGAGAATTCCAGCACAGAGGAGAGGAGTGTATGAACTTAGTGCTCAAGATGCACTACTTGCTCAAAACAAGCTTCTTTCTCAACAAATGGAGCTGTTAACTCAAAGCATGGCTAAGCTACCTCAGCAGTTACAAGCACTGCAAGCTCATTCCCAACCACATCATCAAGTCATGAGATGTGATTTCTGTGGAGATGATCATCCTAATGGTCATTGTCAAGTTCCTGGTAGTTCCCAATCTGAAGAAGTCAACTATATGGGGAACCAAGGACGCCAAAATTTCTTCAACAATCCTTTTCCTAATCCTGCAAATCAAGGATGGAGACAAGCACAGGGAGCTTCAGGTAGTAGAAATCCTTATCAACCTGGGCAACAGTATGCATCTCAAAATGACCGAACAGCAAAATTAGAAGATGCTTTGCAGATGCTTATACAGCAATCCATCCAAAATCAGAAAAACACTGACGCTTCAATCAAAAATTTAGAAGTACAAGTAGGTCAGTTGGCCAAGCAATTGGCAAATCAACAGGGTGGTCAATTCTCTGCTAATACTCAAACAAATCCAAAGGAAGAATGCAAAGCTATAACCACCAGAAGTGGGAAGGAAATAAGGATAACTGAGAAAGAAAGTACAAGAAGAGAAGAGAAGAAAAAGATAGAAGAAGAAAATAAAAAAGAAAGAGAAAGTGAAGAAGAGGATGATAGAAAAGAAGAAGAGACTAATAAAAGACAAGAAAAAGAAATACCTCAAAAAGAAAAAGAAATAGTGAAACACCTTCCATATCCAAAGGTGTATACAAGAAAGGAGAAGGAGAAGCAATTTGAGCGATTCTTAGATATATTCAAGAAGCTGGAAATAAAAATTCCCTTCTCTGAAGCTCTTCAACAGATTCCAGCCTATTCCCGCTTCATGAAGGATTTACTCACGAAGAAGAAAAAGTATATTGAAGCAGAGACCATTGAAGTACAAGGCAACTGTAGTGCTATCATCCAAAAGCTTCTCCCACCTAAATTCAAAGATCCGGGCAGTTTTACTATCCCTTGCACTATAGGGAATCTAGCTATTGGGAAAGCTCTGATTGATTTGGGAGCAAGCATCAATCTAATGCCCCTCTCTATGTTCAGAAAGATTGGAGAGTTAGATCTGAAACCTACAAGGATGACTTTACAATTAGCAGACAGATCTATTAAATACCCTCATGGGGTGGTGGAAGATGTGCTTGTTAAAGTTGACAAATTTGTCTTTCCAGTGGACTTTGTAATAATGGAGATGGAGGAGGATACTGAGGTTCCTCTCATTCTGGGTAGACCATTCATGAAGACTGCAAGAGTTCTAATTGATGTAGATAATGGCAAACTCAAGGTGAGAGTACATGATGAGGAAGTGAATTTCAACGTTTTTGAAGCTATGTCTCACCCCAATGATGATGAAGCATGTTTTCAAGTTGATGTTCTGGATGAGGTATGCTCAAATAATGAGAAAATAGCGTATGTTTCATCCCCTCTGGAGAAGACACTTATTGATGCTTGTGAAGCTCTTAATGAAGAAGAAGAAAAATTGATTGATGAATGCCTGACTAACTTGGATGCTCTGAAGGAAATTCCCCCTCATGAAGCAAAGATTGAAGATATAAATTCCAAGGAAAAAGTCAAAGATGGCAAACTTGAGTTGAAAATGTTACCCCCTCATTTGAAGTATGTGTTTCTAGAAGAAGTTGGTAGCAAACCAGTCATCATCAGCAATTCTTTATCTCCTGCAGAAGAGGAGAAATTAATTGAAGTTCTCAAAGCCAATAAGGGAGCCATCGGGTGGTCAATATCTGATCTAAAAGGAATAAGTCCTTCTTACTGCATGCACAGGATATTCATGGAGGAGGATTTCAAACCAGTAGCTCAACCGCAGAGGAGATTGAACCCTGTAATGAAAGAAGAAGTAAGAAAAGAGGTTCTGAAATTGCTAGAAGCTGGAATCATATATCCTATTTCTGATAGCACATGGGTGAGTCCAGTACAGGTAGTGCCAAAGAAAGGTGGTATGACCGTAGTGTGTAATGATAAAAATGAGCTCATACCCACGAGAACAGTAACTGGGTGGAGGATGTGCATTGACTATATAAAGTTGAACAAGGCTACAAGGAAGGATCATTTTCCCCTTCCTTTCATGGATCAGATGTTAGAAAGGTTAGCTGGTCAAGCTTTCTATTGCTTCTTGGATGGTTATTCTGGTTATAACCAAATTGTGGTGGATCCTAAAGACCAAGAAAAGACTGCTTTTACTTGTCCTTTTGGTGTTTTCGCTTATAGGAAGATGCCTTTTGGATTATGCAATGCACCGACAACGTTTCAGAGATGTATGCAAGCCATTTTTGCTGACCTAGTGGAAAAATGCATTGAAGTATTTATGGATGACTTTTCAGTGTTTGGTAGCTCATTTGACTTGTGCTTATCAAACCTGGAGACTGTGCTTGAAAGATGCATTCAAACAAACCTTATTCTCAATTGGGAAAAATGCCATTTCATGGTTACTGAAGGTATTGTTCTAGGTCATAAGATTTCTTCTAGAGGAATTGAAGTTGACAAAGCTAAAGTGGAAGTTATTGAAAAACTGCCACCACCAACAAATGTGAAAGGAATCAGAAGCTTTCTTGGTCATGTCGGTTTCTATAGAAGATTCATCAAAGATTTCTCCAAGATTGCCAAGCCACTCTGCAGCCTCTTAGTAAAAGACACTCCTTTTGTGTTGGATAAAGAGTGTCTAAATGCATTTAAGGTTCTCAAGGACAAGCTAATTTCTGCACCGGTGATAATTGGCCCAAATTGGGAACAAGAATTTGAGTTGATGTGTGACGCCAGTGATTATGCCATAGGTGCTGTCCTAGGCCAAAGAAGAGGAAAGGTGTTTCACAGCATTTACTATGCGAGCAAGGTGTTGAATGGAGCTCAATTGAACTATGCCACAACTGAGAAAGAATTCTTGGCAATAGTGTATGCTTTAGAGGAGTTCAGACCTTATCTCATCGGAACAAAGGTGATTATTTACACTGATCATGCTGCTATCAAGTATTTGCTTACCAAGCCTGATTCCAAACCAAGATTGATAAGATGGGTTCTTATGTTGCAAGAATTTGATTTGGAGATCAGGGATAAGAAAGGAAGCGAAAATGTCATTGCTGATCATCTCTCAAGACTTGTCAATGATGAAGTTACAACTAAAGAAAGAGAAATCCGCGAAGAGTTTTATGATGAGAACTTGATGATGGTCCAACAAAGGCCCTGGTTTGCTGACATAGCTAATTTCAAAGCTGCGGGAATCCTTCCAGATGATCTTTCATGGCAACAAAAGAAGAAATTCTTAAATGATGCTAAGCAGTTTATTTGGGATGACCCCTATTTATTCAAACTGGGAGCTGACAATCTCTTGAGGCGGTGTGTTACTGAAGAAGAATCAGCAGGAATCTTGTGGCATTGCCATAACTCACCCTATGGAGGACATTTCAATGGTGAAAGAACAGCTGCCAAAGTCCTCCAATCTGGATTTTACTGGCCTACTATATTCAAGGATGCTTATGCTCACGCCAAGCGTTGTGATAAATGTCAAAGAGTGGGCACTATCTCAAGAAGGCATGAAATGCCACTACAAAACATCCTGGAAGTAGAGGTTTTTGATTGCTGGGGTATTGATTTTGTTGGTCCCCTACCTTCATCTTATACTAATGAGTATATTCTGGTTGCAGTAGACTATGTCAGCAAATGGGTGGAAGCAGTAGCATGTCAGAAGAATGATGCAACCACTGTGATTAAATTCTTGAGGAAGAATATATTCTCAAGATTTGGGGTGCCAAGAATTCTTATCAGCGATGGAGGATCACATTTCTGCAACTATCAGCTTGAAAAGATACTAAAACATTATGAGGTGAAACATAAAGTTGCTTCCCCATATCATCCTCAAACCAATGGGCAAGCGGAAGTATCAAATAGAGAAATCAAGAGCATTCTTGAGAAAACTGTTTCTTCTTCAAGGAAGGATTGGTCATTAAAGCTAGATGATGCTCTGTGGGCTTACTGGACTGCAATGAAAACACCTGTTGGGATGACTCCCTTTCAACTAGTCTATGGCAAATCTTGTCATTTACCGGTGGAGATGGAACATAAAGCTTATTGGGCCCTGAAGTTCTTAAACTTTGATTCTACCTTGTCTGCAGAAAAGAGGAAACTGCAATTACAGGAGTTGGAAGAAATGAGATTGACAGCTTATGATAACTCCAAGAATTACAAAGAGAAGGTCAAGTTGTATCATGACAAAAAGCTCTTAAAGAGAGAATTTCAACCTGGCCAACAAGTCCTCCTTTTCAATTCTAGATTCAAGATTTTTCAAGGAAAGTTGAAGTCAAAGTGGTCTGGACCCTTCACCATCAAGGAGGTAAAACCTCATGGAGCAATCGAATTGGTTGACCCTACTTCAGATGATCCAGCAAGAAGTTGGGTGGTTAATGGGCAGAGATTGAAACATTACCTAGGTGGTGAGATTCAACGTCTCACCACAATCATCCACCTCTCTGACCCTTGAGCTAAATGGTGTCAAGCTATTGACGTTAAACAAGCGCTCACTGGGAGGCAACCCAGCTTTCTAACCTTTTCTCTTGTGTGATTTTAATTTCTGAGTGCTAGTTGATTGTTTGATTGTATGTTGTTATGTGTAATGTGATTTCATTGTTTTGAAGCATGTTTGTGTAAAGAACAACCAAGGTGAATTTTTGAGTTGATTGTTAGATTGTTGAAGGATATAGTGCATTGATGTGAATTAGAGATGTGAAACTGTTTTGGCTATTTTCTGGGCTGTTTTAACATGATTTCAATGTACCTTACTTAAGCCAATAGCCAAAATTGTTGCCTAACTTGTGGAATTTTAAAACTTTGAAAGAATGACTTTAATTTTGCAACTTGAGTGCTCCAATTCAATTCCTTGGGTTTTGAACAAGTTTGTTTAATGATAATATGGGATTCTGGAGCATCTCAAGTGTTTTGAAGTTCAATTTCACAAAAACCCGAGTTAGGTAACTTGAAAACCAGTTTCTGCATAATTCTGCAGAAACTCACGCCCGGCGCCCCAAGCACTAGAGGGCGCCCGACGCCAGCTCGTCCAGTCTGACCATTCCTTCTCTGATTTTGCATCTGGTTGGGTCACAATCCCACGCCTGGCGCCTCATGATCCATTAGGCGTCGGGCGCGACTTCAGTTGCAATTGGGTCTGAGTGCACAGTTGAGAGGCCCAATTCAAATAACCTAAACCTAAACCCATCCCCACCCACTCACGCACTCCCCTTTCTCTCCACTTCACGTTTTCCACTCTTCTCCACTCCAAATCACCTCAATCAACTTTCTTTTCACAAATTTTCAGCCCACCACACCTAATTGCTGCTGCCTTCACTGCCCATCATTCCCAATCACTCTCGGCCTTCTCCACCCAAGCATTCTCCCACTGCAAAAATCTCCACACCAAGCTAATCACATTCTCTGCACATCAAGTAGGCTTTTCATTCTTTTCTATTGTATATTCCTTCACAATGCTTGGCCTTGGTTGTTCATCATGTACTTGGTTTGATTTTGACCTAGGGTAGTTTAATTCAATTCAAATTGAGTGTGGTTTGTTTTTGCTGTTGTGTTGTATTAATTTCGTGCCCTTTTTGACCTGCTTGAACACACACACACACGCACAATGGCTAGAATGCAGAATCTGGGTTTACCCCAAGACTACATGTCGCGCCCGGCGCCTACTAACTGAGGCGGCGCCCGGCGCGAATTTCCCTGCCCAGTTTTGATGTTTGTTTTGGTGTGTCCTGCAGCTTGTGTGCATCGTTTCAATGTTAATTGTTATGATTTCTTGACTGAACTGTGATAAAATCCGAGTTTGAGCTATTTAAAGTTTGAAAACATGTGTTGATTCATGAGAATTTGTGCTTGTACCTTGACTTGTGATGATTAGTTTATTAAAGGCTGCATGTTTTAAGTGCTTAAGCTTATTTCAATGTCTGGAAACTGAGCTAGCAGCTAAGAGGCCATAACCACAATCTGCATAACCTGCTGTCACGCCCAGCGCCTACTGACTGAGGCGGCGCCCGGCGTGACTAATCCTGGCAGGTTCATTGTTTCTTGCTGTTTTTCTGGTTTGGCTTCAAACTTGCACTGATCAGGACCCTTCTTTGCTCAATTTTGAATGTATAAGTAGTGTGAATATCCTTGCATGTTTTGGTTGCATAAAAATGAAAGTTATTGATGAGTTCATTCATGAATCTAATAACATGTAACCTTTTTGATCCTACCTTATTTTGCAGATATGGCTTCTTCATCTGGGTCCAAGAGGATTAAGACCACTGCTGGTCTCAGGGAAAACAGAAGGAAAGAGAAGATATACTCTGATATCTTCTTAACCAAGGACCATAAGAAGCACTTCTGCAATGTCCAGAACAGAAAACTCTTAATGGAGAGGAAAGTAACCCTTCTACCTCAAGATGTGCCAGACTTCTCCAATGAGATCATGGAGAGGCAATGGAGCTATTTAACCACATACCCAGAACCAGCCAACATAGCCATTGTCCAGGAATTCTATGCCAATGCCAAATCCTTCTCTCCGGACACTGAACCCTTCTGGAGCTATGTGCGGGGTCAGCGGATTCCATTCAATGCTGACACTATAAATGAGTTCCTCAACACAGAGTGGGAAGATGATGATGAGCTATGTGGTTACGCCGAGCTGATGGCGACTGAGATAGACTATGAGGAGATTGAGCATGCCTTATGTATTACAGGAGGCACATTTCAAAGAAATAGGCAACAACAACCTCTTCATATAAAGAGGGTACATCTCAGTTCTCTCAGCCGTCTATGGATGCCTCTTGTGCATTCCAACATTTCACCGTGCACGCATGTCTCTGATGTCACGGTTAACAGAGCTGTCATCTTATATGCCATTTTAACTGGACGCTCTGTAAACCTGGGGAAGTTAATCGCTAATGAGATACGCAACTGTGCGAATTCAACAAAAGCTCCCCTTGGACATCCATCTCTGATCACACATCTCTGCAAGCAAGAAGGAGTGGACACTACTATTCCACCATTCGAGCATCCCAGGAAACCGATTGATATGGGGTATTATACCCAATTTTGTTTGGATGCAGATGATGGAGTTGCCAGTCCACCACCCAGATCACCGAGGATACATGCTAGACAGCGCCCTATCCCCAGACGTCCTCAGCCACCACCACCAGCACCTCCGTCTGATCCTTACCAGATGATGGACATGAGACTTGCCCTGATTGAATCAAAGTTGGAGGCGGTGAACCGGATCGGCCAGGCCCATGCAGAGATGATGAGGCATGTTTATGCAGCATCCCATCCAGGTTTTATGACATCGGACCAGTACAGCACCTTCGTTGCTTGGCCTGGGGACCAGTCCTTTCCTTCTGGGGGGGTAGACCTCAGGATGGCACTGCTGCTATGGATGAGGATGATGATGATGACGATGAGGAGGAGGACGATGATGAGGCAGACGAGGAGGAGGACTCAGACTGATTGATGGCCATCACAGCAGGAGTCGACTTTCTTTATTTTTTTTTCTTTCTTTTCTTTTTCAGTCTTTATGTTACTTTTAGGTTTTGAAGTTTTTATGTTTAGAACCTTTTCATAAACATCTTCTATGCATTTGGTTTGACAGTATGAGTTAATGATGTGTGAAAATCTGGTTGTTATGCTTTATTTATGTGATTGAATGTGTGGAAATAGTTGAGTTAATGGAGCATTGATTGTGGATGTTTTCACTGAGTTATGCTAATGCTTGGGGAGTCAATTGCAGTCAATTTTCATGACATTGTGTTTAGCAAAGTATGGAATCTTGATTATCAGGGTGAGAATTTGTGCCTCAGATTTTTTTTTTTAATCAAAGAATGCTATCATGCTAGATCACAATTGGCTTTGCCTGAGTTTCTATGATTTGAACTATCTACTTGCTTGTTGAATTTGACTAAGGCATTCTTTTCTCACCTTACATACACATTAGCCATTCAACCATAAATGTAAAAAGATCTTTCCTCTTTGTACCTTGAGTGTATTGAAAATTCCCTGAACCTTGTACCTTGAGCTGAGTAGAACATGCATCCGCATTACAGGAGAATAATCCAAGTTTGGGGGGGAAATATGGTGTATTGAGAAAAAGACAAAGACGGAAAAGTAAGAAAAAGAGAAAGAGAAAAGTACTGAATGAAAAACAGTTGGGTGTAAGTTTGAAATTGGTAATGATACATGAGGAGCAAAAGAGAAGTTTATTTGCATGAAGTGAATTATGTAATCTCTCAGCTCAAGAACCTTTGAATTCCAGAAAAACCATGATTCTTTCTTAGCCCAACCACAATACAAACCAATCAAAGTCCTTGTGACATCAACTTGCTTGTAAATTGTTTTGAATTGATTGAAACGAAAGGCAAAGTTAAATTGTGTGATAATATGATTGCAGAGTGAGCTTTTTACACCCATATACACCATTGGTTTAGAGTGAAACACTTTCCAGGTGAGGATTGACTCCATACATCATGTGAAACACTCTGTCATGTTTGTTGATTTCTTTTATGCCCTTTGCATTGTGATCATAATTGTTGATAGGTGAACAACACTGTTGTGCTTGATTGATGAAAGCTGTATATATCCATTATGTTCTTTCCATTAGATGCAAACACATGATTTTTACTTCATGAGCTTAAAGGATATATCAAATTTGAAACCAATGCATGTGAATGATTGTTTTTAAGATAATTTACCTTTTGCTTGAGGACAAGCAAGGTTCTAAGTTTGGGGGAGTTGATAATGACCAATTTTACTTCATTATCCAACATCAAATTGATGGAAATTGTCAACTCTTCCTTTACTTCTAGTCTTGTTTAACTCATTTTCTTGTTATTCGTAAGTGGTTACATTATTAGTTGTAATTAGCCATTTGATGGCTAATCCCCATTCAAAGAAGCTGGGAGAAGCTACCCACCAAAGAACATTGCCAAAACCCAAGAAAAGAGAGAAGAGTAGCTGAAAAGATGAAGAACCCAGGCTGCTGCAGAGAGTCACGCCGGGCGCCTACTGGCCTAGGAGGCGCCGGGCGTGACAGTGCTGACCGAGGGCGCGCCTGGCGCCTGTCTGTCGGGCCGCCGGGCGCGACTTTTGCTGACGTGGCAGAAACGGCTTATTTAGTTCTGGAACGTGAAGGGGTTGGGATCTTTGGCATCCCAGACACGATTTCTCTCAATTGGAGCGTCCAGAGGCGAGCTAGGAGCTGTGGGAACAGCCCTTCTTCATCCTTGGGTCTTCCTCCTTCTTCCATTTCCACCATTGTTGTAAGATCAAGCTCTCCATTCATGGAGAGCTAGTTTCATTCTTGTTGGGGGATTGATGTAACCACGGATCTCTTATGTAAACTACAGTTGTTTTGAATGATTATATGCCTCTTTGATTGATTGTTAGTGTTTAATTCCTTTGCTTAAAGCTTGTATGATTGATTCAACCATATCATGATTTTAGGGTTTGCTTGATATTGGGAAATATTAGGTGAATCTAGAATTGGATTAAACACCTAAAGGAAATTGTATCTAGGGATAGAACTAGGACCTTTGGTTGTTTTGAATCTCAATTCTTAAAGCGGATGAACTTGTTAGGTTTTCCAAGGGATTGGAGTTTAAGAAGTAAGTCTAGGCTCTTTCTACCAAGGGATTGGGTTTGAGTAATTTAGTAGATTGACATTGGCATATTAACAAAGAGGAAGTGTTTTTCTATGCATAAGAGTGAAGTAGGTGAAATCATACCCCCAACAATACCATTCCATATCATTTCTAATCTTTCATTTCCTAAGTGTTTGCATTATCAAAGATCACTTTTACCCTTTATGTTTTATCTTTAATTTAATTGCATGAAAACCCCAAAAACATGGAATCATTCTTTAGTCTAAATTAGTTAGATATTATACGATTGTCTAGGACACGAGTCTCTTGGGAAACGATATCCGGTCTTACCGGTTTTATTACTTGAACGATTTGGTACACTTGCCAAAGTCACAACACCCACCCTTTCTTAATTCATTGTCATTCTTCTTCAACTCCCAATCCTCCAGTCTTCGTTTCTTCTTGGGCCTTCCTGGCATTGTCCTCTTCTTTGGTGGTAATATATCTGAATAGGGTGTAACATCCCAGACATGTTGACCATTGATAGGGTTAATAATTGTGTTGTAAGTCTCTTCATAGGTAGACTTCCTAAACCAGTGCCCAATGTATTCTTCTGCATTTATATTTAAAAATTTCATTGCAGTTATGGCATGACTACAAGGAATGCCAATAATGGCCCATTTTCTACATGTGCAGTCCATGTTGTCAACATTCACAACAAATTGTTGCCCAAATGTTGAAACATGTTTCACTTCAAATAATTTTTCTCTTGACCACCTGTATTTAATACACAATTAACAACACAATTAGCTGGATCAATATAAATGCCTAAAATGAATGGAAACATTTGGTGCATCCTGCACATACAGCTGCCCCACCAAGGTCCTCAATTAGATGCTCCAAGAACCAAGTCCACGACTCTTTGTTTTCTACCTCAACAACAGCATATGCTATGGGCAACATTTGGTCGTTTCCATCTCTTCCCACTGCTGTTAGTAACTCCCCTCCATACTTTCCTTTCAAAAAGCATCCATCCAACCCAATAATAGGTCTACAACAAATGAAGTTATCCTTGCATGCCTTCAAGCATGCATAAAATCTTTGGAATATGACCTCACCATTACTGTTATCAACTTTTATTTGTACTATTGTACCTGGATTTGTTTTCAACAGCTCATGTTCTAAATTGATCCTTGAATGACCCTTCAACCTTATCTTTTGTCATGGCTCTTGCCCTAAAAGCCATATTTCTTGAAATTCCTACATTCCATTTCCTAGTGACTTTCTCCCTAATGTCCATGACCTTCATAGTAGGGTTTTCTCTCACAGTTTTCTCCATGCTTTGACTCAACCACTTTGAAGTCATCAACTTTACATTGAAATCTCTACTACAGCTGTGAGCATCAAACACTTTTCTTAGTTGCCATGCATTGACATCACTGCTAAAGGAACAATAGGCATACCATTTACAATTTCCTCTTCCACCCAAGCACTTCACATAAATCATTTTCTTGTCATTCTTAATAAATTTTAAATTTCTCCCATTAGTGCATAAGTCCTAATGGCATCTGTGAATTCATTTTTCTCAGCAAAATAGGTTCCTACTTTCCATTTATAACCCTCCAAAGTTTTAGGCATACTAAAAGTGGGAAACCTTATCTTAGTGGACCAATCATTATCCTCACTATCTGATCCACTAATCAACTCCTCTGATAGCCACTCATTGTCAGACAACCCACGGACATAATGAATACAAACATTATCTGTTGACCGTGAAGACTCAAGTACTGCACTGGAAGCTTCTTGTCTCACATTTCCTTTAGAAGTCCCAATGTCACAGTGCACGCTGACATCAATTAGACTTTCTTCACTGACATCAATTTCTTCATCATCTACATCTTCGTCCTCAGTCTCTGCCTCATGTACATCATCACCCTCACTGTCCTCTACATCATCATCCTCTCCTAAATCCTCTAGCTCAAAATCATGTACCTCAGCTTCCTCTACATGATGGACCTCACCATCCTCAACCTGATGGACCTCAGCATCCTCACCATCACCCTCATGGGCATCACCCTCACCCTCAACCATTTTTGTTCCAAGTTCAGTATGGACCTCACCATCACCCTCATGGGCATCCCCCTCACCCTCCACCATTTCTGTTCCAAGTTCACCATCACCAACAACCTCAGCCTCCTCCACTTGTGTTACAACATCACCTTCATCGTCAAGATGACCACCAACCCAATCAATCATTTCTATTATTTCCGGTTCCATCATATTATGAACCACATACAGATGAACTTCATCATTTAACCTAGCAATGTTCAACATATGCATGACACCCCTATCATCAGTTAATAATTCTAACCTATCTGGGTCCACAGACTGACCTCCTAAACTGTACCATAATTCTTTGATGTCCATATGACCTAATTCTTTGACTAAGGCTACTATGCCAAAATAGCTTCATAGGTCTGGATCACAAGACCATTCTACTCTCTCTCCATCAAATTTTAACTGCCCATTATCATCACTGACAAAATCTCCACAATGGTGGACCACAACTTTAATACGTTCCTCATCCATATGAACAAGTTGCTTTTATAACCTGTACATTATGGGGGTTAACAAATCTTTGAAATATTACAGTCCTACCACTACGGGAACACTCACTCACTAACTAAACACTCACACCGACACAGACAGGGGGACAGGGAACAAAGTAACATCCCCACTAACGAAACACTCACAGACAGGGGCCCACTACAGCTGATAAACAATTCAACAAAGAAAATTCGGGACCACAATGTCTAAACTACAATGTAACAATTGAACATGCAAAATAGGGACCACAAATCATTATAAAAATTGTTACAGACCAAAACAAAAACCCAATTGTCGAAGACGCACATGTTTGTAAAAGCAAAAAGACATTTATACGTTCAAACAGAAAACCAAACACGAAACGAAATACCTTACCTTAGTTCGCGTCAACTATCGGCTGGATTCTCTTCGTCTTGTCCAAGATTGCAGTTGGTGATCGTCTTCCGCTTCGTCTCGCAACAAGGAAATGAAATCCCCAATTACAATTTCAAATCCCTAATTCTGATATCACTAAAGTGAATAAAGGGAAGTAAATAATGTCACATCAGCACTATTTATTTAATCAAAACACTCCACGTAAATGAGCAATACACATCAGCACATTCTCTGTGCACCACGTGGCCTTAATTTAACGCCATCTGAGACCACTTAACGGTTAGGGTACAATGTGTTTATTTTTACAAAAAATATGACCCAATTCAAACAGATAAAAACATGAGGACCGAAATGAGATTTTCATATAAAAATGAGGACCAAGGAAGGGTTTAAGCCAAACTTTTTTTCAAGAAAACATTCAAGATGCAACTTTCTCAAACCTACTGGCAAAAGGATACGAGTTTAGCATACCTTAGGTCAGACACACTCCAAGATATTTTGAGATGCAGGAAAATTTTCCAAACTTTCAAACTCCCCATCCCTGACCATGGCATCACTTCCTATATGTATGTTGAGTCTCCTTAGTTTTGTCAAATTATTAGCAAGGTCTGATATTCTGCAAGGAGTCTTTTTAGAAGTGGTTATTAAAAATCCTTTGAGTACTTGGAGAGTAGTGAGCTTCTCAATCCCCTTTGGCATGCCCTCCAATAAGCAACAGTCAGACATAATCAGATGTGTCAGACTTTTCATTGATGAAATATCATTTCGTAGTCTTTCCAAATTATGACATGCTTTCAGATCAAGAATTATAGTAGACTCTTAAGTTTAGCAATGGAGAATGGAAGCTCGAGTATTCTTCATATCCCACGCAGACTCGGACATTTCAACTTCTTTAGATATCTCAACTTGTGTCCAGAATTCTTGGCTCCCAACTTCAGGAAGAATTTGAAATTTATTGACACACTAGTCTAAAATAAGCTTTTTATAGCTACGATTTTACACCGACTATACTGAAAATAGGTATAAAAAATAATATAATGGCAAAACCGTAATAAATGATAAATAGTTTTATACCGATTAGACTCTGAATAGGTATAAAAGTTATTTTTTATACCGACTACACTTAAAACCGGTATGCAATATTCTGACGCGTTTTTATTGCTGGATTTTGCAGATTTAGAGGTTCAAAGTCCTTCAAAGTGGAGCATTCGGAACACACCTTTCCAAAAGCAAATTCATGTGTGGATTTACATTCCAGGAATGGGTTTGCGATTGAAGATAATCCAAGAATTGAACACCATGATTCTTTATGATGCTACGACTGTGTTTGAACCAAATTCAATTTATTCTTCTCCTGTTGCTTTCTTTCTGTAGCATAAAAGATTGACATGGTATATGTCATGTTTCTTGTTCTTAGGTTTCTTTGTTTCTACATTAATGCAAAGATGTTGTTATTAATTTTTATTTTCTCAAGAATTCAGAAACCTACCTATACAGGGTATGTTCTATGCTCAATTTTTGCTTTCTCTCCATTGCGATAATGGTTTTGTGTTCTTATGGATGTTATATTATGCAGGTTGGTCATTCAGAGAGCTTTTGGCAGCTAGGTTCAGCAGGTTCATGTTAACAATATGTTCAATTACTATTGGTTAATTAAAATTTGAAAACGTTTTCCTTATCATCAATGTCATGTTCGTGTTGTTTCAGAGACAGCAAGCTTACAAGGATTTTGCGAGACTCTCTAGGTGGGAAAACAAAGACATGCATAATTGCTACCATTTCTCCTTCTGCTTATTGTATGGATGAAACACCAAGTACACTAGACTATGCTAGACGTGCAAAAAGCATAAAGAATAAGCCTGAGGTCTGTTGCCACTGCTCTTATTGTCCTTTGTACAATTCTTCTAAAAGCAGTTTTAATTTGTTGGCTTTTAATAGGAAAACCAAAAGGTTTCAAAGGCCGTTTTGCTGAAGGACTTGTACATAGAAATTGAGAGGATGAGAGAAGGTACATTCATCACCAATTTGTAAGTTTAGGAATGTAGAAGAATATTTTGTATCTCATCTTTGCCTATGTGAATTAGAAAGAAGGTACATAGATATTTGAGTGTTGTTTGATGAATTAGAACGTAAATCCTTAGTCTAGTGGTAAATGATGAATTGACTAGGAAAGAAGTTAAAACTGTTTTGGATGGTCACTTATTTACTTCATTAAGTCTGGTGGTGCATCTTTTGTAAGAAAAATAAAGAATCCTAATTTTTGTCAGTGATTTGATAGGGTAACATTGCTTGGTTGTTCTTGTACCAAATTTAATGTGTGCATATGCTTTGTTAGTGTAGTTTTTATATGAACAACCATAATAATCAGATGCAGAAACACAGATGAAAAAGAAAAGAGATCTTATCCCAAATTGGATGAACATCTGCAAGGTTAAAAAGGTAAAACAACATAGGAGATGGTGGGAGCTTATATACAACATAAAATAAAACAAGTCAGGCTTAGTTTTAGGGAGAATTTTTTCCTTGCAGATCTTGTAAAAAATGTCATTTATTTAGTCTAGCAACAAAAAATATTTGGTAGTAAGAAACAATATGTTTATTTTATTATAAGCTGTTATCATTATTAACTCTTTTTTAAAATCTTATCAACTAGTAGAAATTCATAAGAAATATCCATGTTGTAACAAAGGTGTGCACTTATAAATTGCCTGGAAATGAGAGGCAAATGTTTCTTGTGTTATGCGTTGCTGATTTTAGCTAGAACAAGTGGTTCTTAGATTGCTGATTTTAGCTTGAACAAGATGTCTTCAACCTATTAGTTATGATAAAGAGAAATGACTACAATCTGGAAAACAATTCCTCACAAGAAACCCTCTGAATGAAATATCTACTTTAATTCCCTTTGTTTACTTGACAGGTTAATCAATGTTGAAGTATATAGTTTTTTAAAGTAACACTCTACTGAGGAAGTTTTATTTTCTTACATAGCCTTATTTTCATTTTTGTCTATCTTATTTATGTTCTCTCAATAAAAAAACTTTAAAATGGGTTCTTATTGTTCTTAACTATTTATGGAATAAAAATATAGGTGTTGGAGCTGCTTGGAATATTGCCAATGTGCATTCTGGTTCATCAGTGGCTGTTTTGGTCTTGCAGCTGTTGGGTTAGCTGTAAGTTTTTCTTCTTCTTCCAACATCTTTGGTTTCACTGTAATTTGCTTAAAGCTGAAATTACTTTTAGTAATTTGCTTAAACTTGCAATAAGACTCACTTTTTTCTTCTTTTCTTCATATATATCTTCAATCAAACCACAAAAAAAAAAACTCCTATGGTAAAAGTGATGGCTAAAGGAGTAAGAATCATAAAAAAACACTAATGTTGTAATTTTTGTTTATTTTGTTCTCTTCTGATTAGGTTTAAGCCTTAGTAATATATGAAACAAAAAACAAAATCTAAGGATGATGTTGGTTTTAAATTGGACTGAATCTAGGTTGCAGAAGGGGCACGAGCCAGAGGTGCTTTTGAGAATAATAGGTGTCGACATCAACCCTGATAAATTCATTAAAGGTTAACTTCATCAAAGTAACCTTTTAAAGTTTTATTTGAAGTCTTAAACTTCCTCTGTTTTCCCCTTTCTGTAAAATGTCACTACGCACACTTTTTCAATTTTTAATTTTAACAAAGAAATCTTTAAAATCTCAATTTCATAATAAAAAATTATCCCTTTCTTAAAATTATTATAATGTTAATTAATTTTTCTTCTCAGTTATTTAATTTCACTTAATTATTACGAGGTTATGATCGATTATTATTTTTATATCTCATATTTAAGAAATAAATAAATTATATCTATTAGTTTTTTCAAACGATGGTTTCTCAATAAGCATGTGTGATTATCTATTAGTTTATAATATCTATTTTAATTGTAATGGATGCAGGGGCGATGCTGGTTTCTCAAGTCAAATTTGCATTTGTATCCGGATTAGCAATAACCATTTTATTTATACCAGGTAGAAATATCACTTAGATTTTTTAAATTACTGTTTGGTGACATGTTCCAAGTTCAACTTAAACATTTCCTCGGTGTTATAATTTGGTCAGATATAATTGTTCTCTCTCATTCATTTGGACCAACTGGTTTAGTTTTACCTTTTCTTTTTCTTAAAATTTGCACTCAGTTTTGGGATTGACGCCACAGTGTAATCTTTATTTATTGTTGTAGGTAAAAGATGCTCTTTGTAAATTCAGTATCCAAAATGGCCTATAGATAATGTAGTATTTGTTAGGGTAACACTTTGATTTGGTCCTTTTTCTTGCAGAAGCTTAAAAAGTTAACGTAAAACATGTAGCATTGGAGATTGGCATTTCACCATATACATTAAATAAATGCAAATACAAATGTAACCAGTGGAATTTGTCATGCTTTCTTTTTGGAAAATTATCATTCTTAGTATAATATTAGTTTATTAATTTTATGTCCCAATCCTTCTTGCAAGAAGCTTATATGGCCCCTGATGTCTGTGACATCCCAAAAATACAGTCAAAACTATAAATTTAGAAAATCACATTTAATAATAATCTCAAACAGTTTTACACTAAAAGTTAAAGAAATGCGAAGCAATTGAGCGCTCAAGGATGAACGTCCTTGAGTGCGAATCCAACATAATAGACGAATGTGCAAAAGCCGCACGTCACACAAAAGAGTTTACAAATTAAAGCCAAACGTACAAGAAACCTGACCGAACGGTTTACACAGGACAATTACCGAACGGTCGAATTAACTTAAAAGAAAACAAGAGATGGTCGAACGACCACTCAGTTCAACTAAATACAATACTGGCCGAGCGGTCTCACTGCTCGATCTTCACTTCGATATCAACCATGTTCTCTTCATTCAACGCCTCTTCCAAACGTTCGTCTCCCTCTGCTCACATCCACACGGATGATCATTGCAATGACAAGACGGACGTACAAGGACAATGGACAACACAAGGAAACGAAAGGGTAAGCTTACGTAATTTAACTCATGCATCAACATGCAATTTCAGGTAAACAATTCAACATACATGCATATCTCAACATACACATTCATTAAATAACAACCCACTTTAACGTATTCACAAATTAAAACTCAACACGACTGACTGTCCGGACTACAAGGATTTTGTGTAGCTTCGGTGTTCGTGCACTCGGGTGATGTAGTAACTGGAACTATCATCAGCTGCCACCCGAGGTTAATCCTATCTGTCCAAATAATCACCAGGACTAGGACCTCCTGCCGTTCCCACACATGACGTACCCTCTCTACGTGAGAACGAGTACTCACGGAACATCAGGATGAACAACCGGCTAAGCTTACCACATTCATACTTTACAGATCTCAATAATCAATTCCTGAGTCGTTCCTCCCCGGAACGCTCTTTCAAAAATCATAACTTTCCATTCATCTCATATACTCTTCATCATTTACTATTCATCATTTATCATTCATCATTTATCACTCATCATTTATCATTCATCATTTATCATTCATCATTTATCATTCATCATTTACTGTTCATCATTCACTATTCATAATTCCTTAGTCATCATTCCATAATCATTTTCATCATTCATAAGAAACCACCGAGACCGAACGTTCTGTCCCCAAAGACCGAGGACGAACGCTGTAAAATGAGACCCAAAGGGACGCTCGTTCGAATCAAAGAACGAACGGTTTAAGTTCACAAATGTACAAGTCTGGTACTGTTCATTGGACGAACGCTGTGGAAAATAGTACGAGAGCTCAAAATAATGCCGAGCCCCATTTTGGGACGAACGCTATGTTCAAACCAAGCACCATCATAACGAACGCTCAGAGTTAGACCGAGCACAAATTTGAACGAACGTTCGGTAGGAGACCGAACACCAAATTCGAACGAACGTTCGGTATGAGACCGAACTCCAATTTGAACGAACGTTCGGTATGAAACCGAACTCCAATTTGAACGAACGTTCGGTATGAAACCGAACACCAATTTTAGAACGAGCGTTCGGTATGAAACCGAACACCAATTTTAGAACGAGCGTTCGGTATAAGACCGAACACTCCTAAGTACGATCGTCAGGTGTGAAACCGAACGTTTAATAACTTAAAATACAGAATTGATAAATATACTAAGGGACTTTTGAAGAAGTGTTTACGAGTGGTAAAATACACTGTTTCACATATGCATACAACAGAAGGGAATTTATCAAAGTGTACCATATTCAACAATACTTGGCCGAACGCTCAAGCATAGCCTTTAGACACGAGGACGCTCGTCCTCAACAAGGGATTGATCCAAATGAACGAATCCCACTTCGGTTATTTTCATCAGAAAAACCGAACGGTCAAAGACCGTTCAGTAACGAACGCATAGGCAAAGTATTTTAGCCGAGGACGCTCGTCCTCAACCAGAGTTTTATTCAA
The DNA here is from genome assembly GCF_029865625.1 of Vigna umbellata. Lineage (NCBI taxonomy): Eukaryota > Viridiplantae > Streptophyta > Magnoliopsida > Fabales > Fabaceae > Vigna > Vigna umbellata. Next base: position 5,698,366 of record NC_142168.1, read on the forward strand.
ATGAAGGACTTAACATTTCAACCAGGTTACTTTTGTAAAACCGAACGGTCACTGACCGTCCGTTCAGTACGAACGTACAATTTCATGAGAAATTCATTTTCAATTCCAGATTCCAGTATATCTTTCATCATAGACTTTCATAGCTTCATATGTTCATATCAAAATCAATTTCCACATTTCATACGATCCAGATCATCAAAATCTCATGTATTTCATGCTTCATACATAAATTCAATCATATTTCATTTTCATTCATTCAACAACGAACGTTCATGCCACTTAATCACAGTAACATCATGCATCATATTCATGTAAATAACGAACGTTCATATAGCATACATCAAACTAGTTAAATTAAATAAGCTTCCCTTACCTGGAAAATGACGAACGTTCACAGACGCACACAATTACTCCTTTCCGCTACAAATCCCCCGCTCGCCAACGCTCGTCCAAACCAGGCTACAATGGACGAACCCCAAACACCATCAGATCTACCCCTCGTTAAAATGGTGATCAACGTACGCACACAAAACTGGTTTTGCATACCAGTAAGACGAACGTCAGAGAGGGAGAACGAACTTACCAGTTCAGTTTTCTCCAGACGAACGTTTCCTCTGAAATCCTTGACGCCGAGCGTCCTTCAATGTTGCCGGAATACAGATTGGAGGAGATGAAATGGGTGGTTCTTAGAGAGAAGGTACACAGAAAAATGAAGAGAGAAGGAGGAGAGAGTTGAATTTTTCAGAAATGAAAATGGTGGAGCATGTGGAAGGTGGAGGATATTTCAGAATCTCAAATTGCTTTCCACCTCACCCGCGTTCGTCCGCACTCGCCAGTGCACGTCCCACTCGCCAGCGCACGTCCCACTTTGCCAGGCTGGACGCACGTTTTGAACTCCTGATTCCCGACAGTCCACGCTGGACGTCCACTCCGCAGTCGCCACGTGTCTTCCACTTCCAATTCCTGACTCAGCTTCACGTGCAACAGTTGGCGCTCGTTAGTGGATGTCGGACGCTGCTGTCGTCCAAGTGCGTTGCTGAGGTGGCGCGCTCGAGGCTCGCCACGTCATTTTTTTTTTTTTTTTTTTTGAAACCTCACAATGTCCGACATAAAATAGTCAATTGGCTAAAAGATCATGTATATTCTGGTGCATTTCAGAATGGTTTAAAGGTCAATACCTTCACACTTTCAATATGTATAATTAAAATATAATGCTTTTTTAAGCTTTCTTTTTCTTTATATTGTTCTACTGTTTTGTTTTATTACTCTAACTCTTTTTCATATATAGAATCAACATTCGGTGTTTTTTTATAATTTTATTTCTACCTCCAATTTAAAGGTTTAATGAAAGTGGAAAAGTGGGTGATAAGAGATTGGTTATGGACAGTAACACATACAAATTAAATATTCAAGAAAAATGTTACTTTTGTACCTGTCAAAGCATAACAGGTATAAAAAATCTTATTTTTATACATGTTATAACACTGATAGGTATAAAAGTGAGATTCTTTTATATCTATTATAGAACCATCAAGTATAAAAAAGTGGGTTTTTCTGATATTTTTTATACCTACTCCCAGAATTGGTGTGAAAATAAAAAACTTTCTATACTCCTTTTTCTATACTTACTTAAAAATAAGTATAAAAAGTCTTTTTTATACTCCTTTTTCTATACTTACTTAAAAATAAGTATAAAAAGTCTTTTTTATACTAGTGACAAGGAGGTCCTTTGTACTACCATAGAGTAAAATCATCTTAAATTTCAATAGATCATCAATCACATCCTCACCCAATACCTCTGTTGTATTCTCCTCTGTATTTTTAATTAAATCCTTTCCAATCCACAGATGAATTGCATTTCTTTTCCTTATGACTGTTCTCAGGGAAAACTAAGAGAGAGAACAAGCAAGCTTTTAAAAAATCGTCTTAACAGGTTAAAATCTTCCAGAGTCCAACTCTTCTGTTGGACCTGCACCAACTCTTCCGATAGAGGAAATATTTAAGCACCCTTGTTGTCCTCCTCAGATGACTCATCAAAAGCGTTCTTTGGGAGCAATTCGTGACCAGAATACAGCTCTGCTATTGTGTCAAGCAGTTTTCCTTCATTTATTCTGTTGAGATCCAACTTCAACTTCTCCAATGTCTTATCAAGTGATTCATCTCTTCCCCTTTCATGAAATTTGTTCCTTGTTGTCATCAACATGCTTCACCAACACAACTACTGCTTTCATCTTGTTTGTTCGAATCGACATTTTACTGCAAACAAAAACACACACATCGTCACACCTCCTCTAGAGGCAAAGACAAGAAAGAAAAGAAGAAATAAAAAACAATAAGTACAATAGCAAATACGTTTTGGAAATTATGCTAGGCTCTGTAGAATTATGTCAATAAAAGAAAAAGCATGCATTAGTATAGAACATCATGCATGATCGAACAGTAGTTTTCACTGAGCAATTAGGAAAAGTTTAATTATTAAGCTACATAAGATCAAACATATAATGACAATTATCAAGAGTGAATAATCAGTCATTACTTAATATAATACATCTCTCGGTGAATATATAAAACATAATATAAATAATATATAAAACAACATAAATTATACGCTCAAATTTATTTAATTCAAAGGATATGCAATATAATATATAAAAAGTTTGAACTCTATAACATTTAACAAATTGGTGATTTATATGGAGTTATAACTCATTTGAAGAATCATATAAAAGTTTATTATTTCTAATTAATATAAATAACAAAATAGAGTTGAACCTTTGAAATAATATATAGAGACAAAAGAAGCTAGATGTAGGAATATATTCAGTCCACTAGGTAACCTCATCCAACTCTTTCTGTTACACCTTGCTGCTACTGACACAAAAAAATGATTTTAGAAAATAGCGCAATCGAAGTTAGTATATGATTCAAAACATACATACATATATATATATATATATATATATATATATATATATATATATATATATATATATATATATATAACGGGGTTTGCTAACATACGTGAAGTTCTTTTTTTAGTTAGTACACAAAGTGTATCGGATTTTAATAGACAAAAATATATTGTGAATTCTAAGTTTTAAGGTAAAGGGTATTTGAATAATTTTTATTCTCAAAACTAAAAAAACAAGAAATCTCCAAACCCTTACTCACCCCTCTTTCATCCCTCATTCCTCTCAACTCTTTCTCTTTCATCTCTCATTCCTCTCAACCCTTTTTTTTTCATCTCTCTTACTCTAACATTTTCTCTCTCATCCTTATAGTAGTCCCAACTAAAAAAGTCAGGAACACTCACCTAACCCTGATAAAAAAAACAAGAAACCCTCAAACTCTTACTCACCCTTCTTTCATCTCTCATTCCTCTCAACTCTTTCTCTTTCATCTCTCTCACTTTAATCTTCTCTTTGTCATCCCTACAGTAGTCCTAACTAAAAAAATCAGGAACACTTACCTAACCCTAATCGACCTTCCTCACTTATCTAATTTGTTTCTCTCTCACCCACACACAATAACACGCGACACTGCAATTTGTTGCTCTTGCTCTGTTCGTTCATTTGCATTTCCACTTTAATAACAAAATAATTGATTATGTTGATGTTAATTTTTGATTGGAGGGTTGTGTTATATCTTTTCCCTTTTGATTTTTATTAAATTTTATTTTTAAATTTTAGAATTAGTAGTTTATCTTCAAGGAGATTTGATATTTTGACTATTAAATTGATCGTAAATAAATGAGGAAAGGAGATTCCGGAAGGGGTAAGTTATTATCCAGAAAATAGATTTATGAAGTTAGCTCTTAAAAATAATTCTAAAAACATATTTTCCGCTGAAAACAATATTTCGAAATATACTTTTCATCATATTATGTAAGTTTATTTTAAACAATTCACATCTCCAACTTGTTTGGTCAATATAAACATGATGTTGTCATTCTGATTTATCATTTGTCGCAAAAGTGAAATTAAGAAAAAAAAACGCATTGAATTTCAAATTGGAATTTAAACTGAATAAATTTGTTATCATCACGCTCATAATTTAACTTCTACTCCTTTCATTTCTATGATTTTATCAAAATTGGTATTAAGAAACTAAATGCTTTGCAACTATTATGAGTTGATGCTATTGCTTTGCAACTATTATGGGTTGATGCTAACGTCTTTTCGTGAGGGGTTTCTTGTTTTTTTTTTAGTTTTGAAATTATTGAAATGATTGTAGACTTTAGTTTTTTACAAATTTAATAACAATCAAAAAGGAAAAGATATAACACAACCCTTCAATCAAAAATCAACATCAACATCATCTATTATTTTGTTATTAAAGTGAAAAACAAATGAACGGACATAGCAAGAGCAAAAAATTGCGGTGTCGCAGGTTGTTGTGTGTGGGTGAGAGAGGATGGAGATGAGAGAGAAACAACATGGATAAGTGATGAAGGTGTATTAGGGTTAGGTGGGTGTTTCTGATTTTTTTCATTTGGTATCATTTGCTGCAAAAGTGAAATTAAGAAAAACAAAACGCATTGAATTTCAAATTGAAATTTAAACTGAATAAATTTATTACCATTACGCTAATAGTTTAACTTCTACTCCTTTCATTTCTATGATTTTATCAAAATTGGTATTAAGAAACTAAATGTTTTGCAACTATTATGGGTTGATGCTAATGCTTTACAACTATTATGGGTTGATGGTAACGTCATTTCGTAGGGGTTTCTTATTTTTTTTTAGTTTAGAAATTATTGAAATGATTGTAGACTTTAGGTTTTTACAAATTTAATAACAATCAGAAAGGAAAAGATATAACACAACCTTCCAATCAAAAATCAACATCAACATCATCAATTATTTTATTATTATAAAGTGAAGAACAAATAAACGAATATAGCAAGAGCAACAAATTGTAGTGTCGCGGGTTGTTGTGTGTGGGTGCGAGAGGATGGAGATGAGAGAGATAAACAAATTAGATAAGTGAGGAAGATATATTAGGGTTAGGTGAGTGTTTCTGATTTTTTCAGTTGGGGCTACTGTAGGGATAACAAAGAGAAGGTTGGAGTGAGAGAGATGAAAGAGAAAAGGAGAAAGGGTTGAGAGGAATGAGAGAGAGGTGAGTAAGGGTTTGGGGATTTCTTGTTTTTTTTTTAGAATTTAAATTATCCAAATACCATTGTTTTTAAAACTTAAAATCCATAATACATGAAGGCCAATTCAGTCACGTTTTCATGTTCCAATTGAACACTTTCCTTTTTATTATTCTCAAAGAAGAATATTTTTTCTTTCTTTTTACCAAACATATGTGGATCCAATTATCCAAATACTATTGTTTTTAAAACTTAGAATCCATAATACATGAAGGTATTTTTGTCTACTAAAACCCTGTACACTTTTTTAAAATGTACCAACTAAAAAAAGAGCTTACGTAGAAAACCCATATATATATATATATATTATATGTATATCTATATGTATATGTACTAGTGCAAATTTGAAGCTATTTGATTTCTGAATTTTTGCAAGTTCATTAGAAAAAATTATAAACTTTAATTAGATTTTGCAAACTTATGTTCAAGAGATCAAATTATAATCAAATTGTGTTATTTATATGCTCAATAGTAAAAATTATATCCCGATTATCAATTAAGTTTTAGTAATATATACTTGCTTATCATAGATTTAATTTCTTAATGGAGTAATTGCTCATTAAAAAATTGTTAGTGATTGTATAAATGTCTTCTAAACAGAAGTCAAGTCAAATTAAAAAGTATTTTCTTGATAGATGAATTGTTGGCAAACATTTCTTATCACAGTTTGATTTCTATCAGTTATATTTCTCCTTCATAATTCGGTTTATTTTGATGTTTTTTTAATTGGCCATGCCTATGTGGTAGTAGAAGAGTTTGTAATAGCAGTTAGTTGCCCAAATAAGGTTTGTCCTGTTCCTATTATTTTTTTCATAAAATTGTTTCTTATGAGTTGTATTTATAGGAGACCCTTTTTTATATATGTAAGTGTCTGTATGTATTTATATTTAGGAAAATGATACTTGAACAACCATTTTTGACAACATTTAGACACGCGCACACGTGTCAAAATCTGAGTGGTCCATTTTCATTTAATTTTTCCAACTGGACCACTCAGATTTTGACACGTGTGCGCGTGTCTAAATGTTGTCAAAAATGGTTGTTCAAGTGTCATTTTCCTTATATTTATAACCGTGCGGCATCTATCCTTATCAGACTTCTATATTTTTTACATTTACATAGGTTTCGAAGGATGGAGTATGCTTGTCTTCAAACCTTTATTATACTATGGGATGTCCTCCTATGGGCATTTTCAGTTTCCTTGTGATAATAAAAAATAAAGTAAATAATTTATACTTCTGTTAACGGTCTTACATTTTAATAATATTATTTATTATACATTTGTCGAAATTTTATAGTAATTATCTCAAAAACTAATATTATAGTGCATTATTAAAGTTACGTAGTACATAAAATTAAAATTTAGAAAGTATAGTATTATTGATTTTGCATAAGTTTTTATTCTCTAATTCAATATCACTTGTGTACGATATTTATTGAATTTTGTGAAAGGTTTATCATATAGAAGTATCTTTTTCTTTTTATTTGATGTACTAAAACTATCCTAATAATACTAAATGCATAATAAACCTCTTTCATGCTTGAGCTGTAAAATGATAATAATCAACTTAATTATTCGTATGATTATTCTTTTTCTTAATTTAGTTTCTTAAAATAAAAAGTAAAAAGTTACTGAATATATTGTAAAGAAATAAATATAATAACAAACATAAATTTACTTAGTTCAATGTTTATCATTATCTGATATAATTTTTTATCACTTGTATTATTTCTCATGTTGTTAGGTATCTACAATATTGCAGGCTGCGAAGAAGGGTGATACTATTTTTATTGGTCAATACCTGTCTATTAATATGGTAAGTTTTTTAATAATTTATTTGTTATGTACACATAATTGATTTTATTAAGTTTTTTAGGATTTATTTAAATATACATTTAACTTTATAGAGTGGTTAAGACATATTCAAAGTTGTAGGGAACACATATCATCTCTAGAAAAAAATTACAGTTCATTACACCAACTGTAAGTAGTTAATTTTTCAAACTATAAATACAATTATAAATTTTATGATACTTTATAAATTTAACTTGTAGTGCTTATGTCAACCGGAAAGTTTTGAGTGCGGATGTTATGTCATGAGGCACATGCAGAAAATTATATCTGCCAATGTCGTTGACTCATGAAATTTGGTAACATGAACATTTTATAACTAAGATCTTAAGTCATTAATATTATAATTTGACTCAAACTATTCATTGTATAGATATTTGATGACACGTCTCCAATGGAACAACATGTCATAAAGATGTTTGGGAGCAGTGGACTGCATTTCTTATAACCATTTGTAATATTACATTATGAGTTTATAAATTATTTTATGTGTAACTATGTTAAGTAACTATGTTAGGTAAATGTATTTAGGAACTTTGTTAGGTAAATATTACATTTTGATCTGTTAATAAAAACAACATTGATTATTTTTCTTGATATTGATTATTTAGACAATATTCTAGGATTGAATTTTATACGGATCTAGATATGGATAATAACACATACAAATCAAATATTTTAAAAAAACTTTCATTTTTTATACCGGTTAAACTCATAAGAGGTAAAAAAAATCTTGTTTTGTCACACTGATTATAATAGCACAGTAATAAAAGTGATACTCTTTTATACCTAGTCTAGCATAAACAGGTGTAAAAAAAAGTTTATTCCCTATATAAATATCAAACTTTTATATCTATTGCAGACAAAATTCATGTAAAAATTTACATATTTTATACCTTTTCTAGAACCTGTGTAAAAAAGTGAAAATTTTATATACCTCTTACTTTTATACTTGTTTGGAAACTAGTATAAAAAGTTTTTTTAACCGGTATAAAAACTCTTTTTTGACACAGTGATATATATATTATGAAAAGAAAAAAAAAGAAAACTCAAGGTATATTTAACCAAACACCAGAAGGAATTTCAAGAGAAGGAAAACATTAACAAAATATTGTGGAAGATATTCCTCCTCTGGATAGAAAATTCTCAAATAGTTAAGATGCTTTAAACGATTCAAATATTATATAGTTAAAGATAGTTTTGAAGGAAAGTATACTTGACATGGAGGAGGGAAGCTAATTCTTGGAATCATAATTTCCAGTTTTAGTAGGATTTGAAGGAAGGAATTACATCACAAAAGTTTCACGTCATTTTGGGTAACTCTTACTTTAATGACACCAAAAAGTTTGATTTTTACTTCTCCTCAAACAGAGAATCTATAAATTTATTATGTTTGAAAATACAAGGATTTTGTTAAAACTATGTTAGAACATCTATCATAAAAGGTTTATTTTACTTGTGTGCACTAGTGTGTGTTATAAGTGATAGTATATTCTATTTTTTTAGTGAATAATTTAAAATGATTGACCTCTAATATGAACATTAAACAAAAATAGTAATTTTCAACATTAAAACTCTGTCATGAAAAATAAAACCACCTTTTGTTTTCTCAATCATTTAATTTTCGTATGTATCCTAATTTTTATATTTTTTTCCTTTTTAATAATAACGTAAAATGATTTATTTTACTTAATTATTTTCTCTTTATATTTGAATTTTAATAATATTGTGTACTATACTTTACTAATTACTATTATGTGTCATCCAATTTTATTTTATTTTAATTATTTAACTTGTTTTTTAAATTATTTTATTTCTATTATGTTATTTCATTTCATTTTCGTATAAGTGAAACATATAAGAAATTACATAATATACAAAATTGTTAAATACAGATCCATATTTGACTTATAATATTTTGCTCAAAATATTTTCTTACAATAATTTCAATTTAATTTTTTATTATTTTTATAATATAATGCATAAATATAAACTCTCTTTCTGTATATATAATAAAATATAATTAAGAATATATAATATTTTTTATTAAAACTTTTAAATTATGTTTTTCTATAAGATTATGTATGAAATAAAATATGTGAGCAAATTATATGTATAGAGAGATAAATAGATATTTATTGATTCCTTATTATTTCAACTTTTGTTGAGTCTATATACAGCAGTGTAGACATTTGGGAATAACATTTTGTAAATAACAACTATTGAGAGAACAAAATAAGTATATACAACATTTTACAACATCAGCTTCACTTCTCTTTTCCAATCACCATCCTATTCATATGTACGCTCAATGTATGAATGGTTTGAAATTTGTTTAATCTCTAAATATTGTAGGAAAGGAAATAATATTTTCAAATCGTCTATATCGACATTCAATTGCTTAAGGTACTTTAGACGCAGTATTTTCGCCCGCCCCCTTATCCTGTTTACAAATATATTTTCCAGTTTTCCTCCAGTTATATTTAGCTCTAGTAATTCTGCAAAAAACTCTTCAGGAAGAAATTCTAGAAGACTCTTTCCAGGAAAACATTCAAGATGCAACTTTTTCAAACTCACTGGCAAATGGATACCAATTTTAGGATACCTTGGGTCAGACACACTCCAAGATATTTTCAGATGCTTTAGTGATGGAAAAATTTGCAAAATTGGGATTTCCCAATTCCTTATCACGGCCTCACTTCCAATACGTATGCTGAATTTGCAAAATTTGCAAAATTTGCAAAATTTTCATATCTACACTCAATATATGAATGGTTTGAGATTTGTTTAATTTCTAGATATTGTAGGAAAGGAAAGAATATTTTCAAATCGTCTATATCGACATTCAATTGCTTAAGGTACTTTAGACGCAGTATGTTCACATTCCTCCCTATCCGGTGGAAAAATATATTTTCCAGTTTTCCTCCAGTTATATTTAGCTCTAGTATTTCATATTCACTCTGTATATGTAAATATTCTGGAAAAATCTCTTCACCAGGAAGAAATTCTAGAAGACTCTTTCCAGGAAAACATTCAAGATGCAACTTTCTCAAACTTACTGGCCAAAGGATAGGAATTTCAGCATACCTTGGGTCAGACACACTCCAAGATATTTTCAGATGCTTCAGTTTTCTAAAATTTTTCAAACTTTGGAACTCCCCATCCCTTATCATGGCCTCACTTCCAATACGTATGCTGAGTCGCCTTAAATTTGTCAAATTATTAGCAAGATCTGATAATGTGCAAGGAGTCTTTTCAGAAGTAGTTGTTAAAAATCCTTTGAGTACTTGGAGATTAGTGAGCTTCTCAATCCCCTTTGGCATTCCCTCCAGCAAGCAACAGTCAGACATAATCAGATGTGTCAGACTTTTCATTGATGAAATATCATTTGGTAGTCTTTCCAAATTATGACATGCCTTCAGATCAAGAATTATTAGACTCTCAAGTTCACCGATGGAGGATGGCAGCTCGAATATGTTCGAAATCCCACGAAGACTCAGATATTTCAACTTCTTTAAATATCTCAACTCTTTCAAGAATTCTTCACTCCCAACTTCAATGTGATGCAAAGCTGAATCTTGCCAACGTCCTAGTTGAAGCACCTCTAAATCTTTCAATTCATCGGTGACCCATTGCGGTTTAAAATTTAGGTAACTTGAACCAATATTAAAAACAGTACGTATAGTGTGACCAAAATACCGATCACCTACTTTAACTCTTTTTTGCTCAAGCTCTAACCTATCTACTTTAATTTGCGGATAAAAAGCTCCATGACGGATGTCAGGAAGAATTTGAAATTTTTTGACAAGGGCATCCTTTCTACTACCATAGGGTACAATCACCTGAAATTCCAAAAGATCATCAATCACATCCTCACCAATATTCTCCGCTGTTTTCTCCATCGTATTTTTAATCAAACCCTTTCCAATCCACAAATTAATTGCATTTCTTTTCCTTATGACAGCGTTCTCAGGGAAAACTGAGAGAGACAACAAGCAAGCTTTTAATGAATCGTCTAGCAAGTTAAAATCTTCCAGAGTCCAGCGCTTCTTCTGTTGGAGTTGCACCGATTCTTCTGGTAAGGGAAATATTTCTCCACCCTTGTGATCCTCCTTCTCAGATGACTCATCAAAAGCATGCTTTGGAAGCAAATTGTGAGCAGAATCTCTTATTCTCTGGCAAATGTCATCCATGTCTTGATTCAGCTTCCCACGGTCTAACTTGCGAAGATGGCCATACACCTCTGCTAATATGTCGAGGAGGTCTTCTTCGTTCTTCTTCACCCTCACAAACACATCCTTTATCTTGTTCAGATCTAACCTCAACTTCTCCAACTTCCTATCAAATGATTCATCTCTTCCTCTTTCATCAAATTTGCTCCTTGCTGTCATCAACTGCTTCAGCAACACAGCTACTGCTTTCATCTTGTTTGTTCGAATTGACATTTTACTGCAAACAAACACATACACACAGTATCACCCTATTTTTTTACTTCAAAAATTCTTTTTTGCCGTTCTATTTATGCATTCACACCTACCTTTAGAGGCAAAGACAAGAAAGAAAACAAGAAATAGAAAACAATAATTACAATATCAAATACTGAAAATTATGCTAGGCTCTTTAGAATGATGTCAATAAGAGAAAAAGCGTGCATGAGTATAAAACATCATGCATGAACAAACAACAGTTTTCACTGAACAATTAGAAAAAAAGTTTAGTTATTTAGTATGCTACATAACATCAAACTTGTAATGACAATCATCAAGAATGAATAATCAATCATTACTAAATATAATACATTTCTCGTGAATTTATACAAACATAATATAAATAACCTAACATGTATTCAAATCAAACTTTCTCTACAAATAAAACAACATAAATTATGAGATGTAACAATAGGTGATTTATATGGAGTTATAACCATAATTTAAAGCATCATATAAATGTTTATTATTTATAATTAATATCAATAACAAAATGGAGTCGAACCTTTGAAATAATTGGGACAAAAGAAATTAGATGTAAGAATGTATTGAGTCCACTAGATAATTCGTCCAACTCTTTCAATTAAATTTTGCTACTCACAAAAGAAATATGATTTTAGAAAATATCAAAATTAGTACATGATTGAAAACTGAACGTTAATATATTATAATAATCAATTTCAGAAAATAAACACACTCACATATACACATAAACATATATATTATGAAAAACAACAAAAGAGAACTCAACGTACATTTCACCAAACACCAAGAATTTCAAGAGAAAGAAAACGTTAACAAAATATTGTGGAAGATAATCCTCTTGTGAATAGAACAATCTCAAGTACTTAAGATGCTTTAAACGATACAAATACAATGTCATATAGTTAAAGATAGTTTTGAAGGAAAGTATACTTTATATGGAGGGAAGCTAATTCATGGCATCATAATTTCAAGTTTTAGTATGATTTGAAGGAAGGAATTACACCACAAAAGTTTCACGTTATTCTTTGAGTACCTCCTACTTTAATGATCCCACGATTGATTTTCCCTTCAAAGAGAGAATCTATAAACTTTTTATGCTTTAAAATACAAATATTTTGTTAGTGACTCCCAAGAAAAATGAACTTAAAGAGAAGAACAGTTAAAACCATATTACACATTCTGTATTTACATAATGACTTCCCATTTTTTTCATCAAGACAAATTATAAACTTCATAGATTTTAGATTGTGTCATCGTTATGATTGTTATTTGCATATAAATTTTTTTAGTTTAATATATATATATATATATATATATATATATATATATATAATAGTGTTTTTTTATTTAAAAAAAATTATTTTAGAGTTTTTATTGTATAAACATTGTTATTTGTTTCTATATAAAATATTAGCGTACCATTCATTTATTTTATTTTTAATTTGTTGTTTCCATTAAATAATAGTAGTTTGTAATAAATGAATTTATTAAATTTTTTTCTTATGTTAATTTGAGAATAAAGATTATTTATTAACCTTTTGTTCTTTCTATTACTTACTATTATTGGATTTTATAATGTTTCAACCTTGAAGCACTAAAATCAAGAATTATACTACCTATATTTTTGAAAATACATGTCGTGATTTATTTTAATAGTTGTAATCTTCATCAATTTTTTTTAGCACTTGTGTGTACATGATAACCATAATTTAACATAATAAATCTAATGTTCATACGTAATCATATTATATATATATATATATATATATATATATATATATATATATATATATATATATATATATATTAGAAATAGAGTTTTTTTCTTTTCACATATAAATTTATTTTTATAAGAAATTAAACAAATGAAAACTTCCAAATTTAAATTACCAAATATATTCTTTATCTATTTATAGAATCGGGAAAGCCAAATTTTGAGATGTGAACAATAATAGTCCTCAACAACCGAATAATTGACTGGTTTTCTCATACTGTAAGACCCATAAAAATATTTATCTTAATAGTAATAATTTTATTACTAGTAGTAATAAATTTCTTTGTGAATAAAAAATATAATTAATAAGATTATGTAAAAATAAAAAATGTGGAAAACTAAATAAGATGGTGATTTTAAGAGCATGGGTTCAAACTCTTTTCTACCTTTTTGTTTTAAAAAAAATTAAAATAATGATAGTGGATAAGCACTCCACGTTTGAAGTCATTATTGAAGGATCAGATATATCAAGTGGTGATTAAAATTTTAATATAATAAAATAATATTAAAATAATAAATAATATTAAAAAATTGTTAAATAGTAAAATTTTTGGACTATAAATAGCCATGAGGGAGGAGGTTATTCTGCACAAAGAAAGGAAAAATCAAGTGAAAAATCTTGAGAAATAGAGAAGAAAGAGTTAGGAAGAAATTTTTAGTTGCAAGAAGAGTAGAGGTTCTGGAGGGTTTTTGGGAAAACAAATTCTGAGCAAGAGATTAAGTCTGGAATAGAGGTAGGGGAGCTAACCTTTCTAAGCTTTTATATTATGATTTAGTATTGTTTTATTACTATTCATGTGTTGAAATTTTGTGTGAATACTGTTAATGAAAAACATATGTGCTTACTCTAAATAAGAAATTTGTTAAAAACTAGTTGAGGAACACTTTGGCTAAGGAAATACTTGGTACTTAAGTTGTTCATTGTGACACACCTCTCTTTCCTGGAATCGATAGGTTTTTAACTTAAATCCTATTGAACAGATTAAGTATTGTTAAACTATTATGCAATATACTCAATAGATATAAAATATGTGATGGATTCATCTTTCTGGAAGGATAAGAAGATGTCTAACCAGCTATGTCAGATTCAACTTCTTAGTTTCCCAGAACATTTATATTAAGGTTATAATTGTGATGGTAGGATAGAGGAATCTTAAAAACCGGAGTTGGTACATCCCTGATCATAAAGCAGCCCTGGTTAAATCCAGTAAGTTGTGACTAGTCATATGTATTGGCGTTTATGGTGTGTTTGATTCGTCAAACATTTGATTCTTCTCCGGTGACCATTTATGGTAATATTTTAGTATTGTTAATTTATTTTGTGATATATTCATTTTGTATGATTTCTGTGATGATTGTATTTTATTATATTGGATTTGAATTTATGCATCTGAACATGATATGAGTATTATGGAGAGATTTTGTAATGGTATAATATAACTTGAGGAATATGAGTCTCGTTGAGATATTTTGTAATGATATGGTATTTGTGTATAGGTTGATATTGAGGGTCCTGTTGTTGGAGGTTATCCTGATACTCTAATAATCATCCAGTCTCAAGTAGAGAAGGATGAATTACGTGGTGAGAGGGGCAGGAGGTTTTGGTCTATGTGTCAGTTTTGCAGATAATGTTGAGGACTAACCTTGTGGATGGTATGAAGTATTTTGGAAGTGTATTTTTAAGGAGAAGTAGAAGCCATCACAAGTGCATAATCTCCCGTGACCGCTTATCAACGTATCATCCGAATGAGTGTCTATTGAGTATTGTGGAATGAGTGTTTATTGAGTATTGTAGGATGAGTGTCTATTGGGTATTGTGAGATGAGTGTCTATTGAGTATTGTGGGATGAGTGTCTATTAGGGATTGTGGTATGATAGGATGAGTATCTATGATGCGATTGTTGTATGATGGTATGAGGGTGTTTGACATAATTATTATATGAGGTTTGTTCAGTGTATCAAAGTAATTATGCATGTTTTATAGATGATTTGTTGCATGTTAGTTCACCCTACTTGTTTGTGTTTGTGTATGTGCAATGATCGTATAATTCGTTATACGGAAGCATACGAAGTTTGTAGTAATACTACAATATATCAATTATGAATTATCAAGGAAAATTTGAAGACATTTATTTATGTAATTTTTTTTTAAATAGCTTTATCCGGAAAACAAATTTATGAATAAAGTTTTTTTTATCATCTATTATTTTAACTTTATTTATCATTTTTTTTCTTTTCTCTTCAGGTGCTTTATTCACCTCAATTTTTTTCTCCCTCAACCAACAAAAGTTAATAATTCACTATAGTTTTCAAATATTCCTAAACTCTTTGTGCTATAAATATGATTTTTAAACATCAAATTAGGGAAGTAAAAATTATTGATAATTGTAATTATTGGTATCTCACGTACTGTCACGAATAAAAAAATTGTAATTAATTTTTTAATTTTTGTTTAAATTGATCTCCGACATTATGACTAATGTTTTAGTTATTTTGAATTAAAGATTATTTAAGTAACTAATATTACGTACACTCCGAAACCAATTATATATATTTTTATTCATAATAAATACTATTTTAGATATTAATTATTTTTAATTGATAAAATTATGTGTAACTTAATTAGTATAATGACTAATTATTTTTTGTCTTTAAAATTGGTTTTTCTTTTATGATTTTTTTACAGTTATTATTTAATTCGATTTAAGTAGTTTACTTTGTTTTTATATATTAATAAATGTTTATAATCATATGTTAAAAAATAGATAAGTTTGGAAATAAACAAAAATAAAGGACTATACCTTAATATGTTTAGGCCTAATACATGTTTTTATCCATAATTTATAATAATTATTTAAAAATTTTTATTTAATATGGTCTCAATATTTATTAAAGAAATTATTACTTTAACACTACCATTGTTAGAGGATAATGATTTAATATAATGATATATTTGTGTTTCTATAAAATAAAAACTGTTCATATAATTGTAAAGTGATCATCTTCTTCTAACAACCTTAACTTTTTAAGAGGAATAATTACATTAGTTTTTTCTAAGAAATATTAGAACTACAAATAAGCAAAAAAAAAAAATTAAAAGAAAACAAATAACCACTATAAATACGAAACCAAAAGATATTATCCATATGTGTTTTACATAACAAGTAAAATAACGAACGTATTTTTATTATATTGGGAAAGGATATGCTATATCATCACTCAAGAAGATATCAAACCAAAACATATATTTTTTATATTTATAAATAAATTATATAAAATTAAAAAGTATAATAAAAATTTACTATCTTATTCTAAAAGAATATAAATATATTATAAATAAAATTAATAATCCATAAAATAACTTTGGAAAAACATACTCATGGAATTATTTTAACGATATATTATTGTATTTAAATGTAGTAATTTGATTCAATTTTAATTCCAAATTCGAAAAAATTTAGAAAACAATAAAACTAAAAGTAAAAAGATAATAATAGTTTTATATGTGATAACTTAAGATTTCAGTTTTGATTGATTTTTATTTATTTTTTAAACAAAATGATTATTTTTTTAATCGATTGGATTTTGAACATTGATTATAAGTGTTGAATATTCTTTATTTATTGATTTGAGGTTGTATATGCTTTATGAAACTTTAAATTTGGCTGTGAATTGATCTTGATCGTGATTATATGAATATCACAGATTCTATTCTGCATCATTGGTAAATGCATCAAAACTATAAATTCTTGACTTCTCCTTGAATGGTCTCACTGCAATACTGCCTTAATGAAAACTGAAGACAATATTATATTTATTATTTCCTTATTTTTCAACTTCTGCTCGCTCTTACAGGCACACTCTATATACATAGATATTTGTGAATAACATGGTATAAATAACACAACTATTCAGATAACAAAATAAATATACACCATATTTTAGGAAATGAACTTAGTGTTTTACCTCTCTTCTTCAATCAGTATCCTATTCATATTAGAAGTCTCATTCATGTTTACTGAATGAAATGGTTTGAGATTTTATTAATTTCTAAAGTTTCCGCTCAGGAAATAATGCTTTCAAATGGCTATATCGACGACCTTTAATTGTTTAAGGTACTTCAGACGCAGTATTTCCACGTTCCACTCTATCATGTCTACATTCATATTTTTCACTAATATATAGCTCCGACAATGTGAACTCAAAATCCAACTCGCCAGGCATAAACATTTCTTGTCTAAATCAATTGAAGTTTGATTGCTCTAATTTTATTTAATTTTTTTACAGTGTTTGTTAACCAAGTTTTCAAAATAATCCTATGATTCTTCTCAAACATCAGATTGTATAACACTCTTATAGTTTAAATAAAGAGGTAACAATAGATCTTTTAATCGAATGACAAGGTTAAGTGTAGAAAAAGTTTGCATATACTAATTTTCTTTGAAAGATATTTCAAATTGAATAACTTAAATAATGTTTATGATTTTTAATTTATATTTCTAAGGTGTGTTATTTTGTCTTTTGGTATAAAGGATGGACACCACTTTTTACCCAAAATCTTAAGGCGATGGATTAATGGGTCTTTCACCTTTATATAGTACTCTAATTTCTCATTTCTATCCAATGTGGGACTTGGACTCACACTTGGATTCCCAACAATTACATCATTATCTTTTGTATATAGTTTTATATCATTATTGTTGACATTCCGTTTTTTTTATATGAATACTACTTCTTTTAAAGATGTATATTTTCAAAGCAAATAATTTTCCAGACTAAAACAGGTCAATGATGGTTTCTATGTTTGCATTGAAGAGATATACTTTTTATATTCAAAATTATTTCTTGTTTCAAAATTCTATTTATTAATGATATTAAGATAAGCAAGATATCTATTTTGAAAATGGTCAGTTCTTTACTGTTAGGCAACGATATTAGCTATAAAAGTATTTTACACAATAGGTTATTTTAGATACAATATTGTTTAAGATGAAAATGGTTATTTTTCTATTGGAAAAATTCCGGGCAATCATATTAGTTTCTTTCTTTATTGACATTCCAGAGGTATCATAACAAAGTTCTTTTACTTCACTTATAAGTAGGGCTGGGGCACAATTCACCAAACTGTATTGAAATTACAATTAACTGAATTATATTATACTTAAAAAAACTAAATTTATTTTAACTAAAACTAATTAAGTTATTCTACCGTTCAATTAAAACAAACTGAACTTTATACAATTTAAGTGAAGTTAATTGTGAACCACAGTTTTTTCCTAACTGAGAATTTCACTCCAAATTGAAAACCCTTGAAACCACAGGTGTTCTAGCAGATCTCACACACCATTCAACTTGATCAAATACAAGGCACTCTTCCCTTAATCATTGCTAAAGTTCTTGCTTTCTTGGATCTAATCATTTATCATATCTTCTGTTGCATAATTTCATTGCTTTATAATATTTTTTTTATTACAACTTTTATAATACTCTCTTCTTTCGTCTTTGTATTCTTCCATTCTTTTATTTCTATGTTTCTTGTCCAAGTTTATAACATAAAGGTAAAATATGTGTCTTTTTAACTATCTGAGTTTTCTGTTTGTCCATATCAATCTTAATACCTTTACGTTGAAAGTGATAGGTTATTGGAGGCGGTGGTAGCAAGTGATAATAGATATTGAACATTAATAATATGCTTTTCTTGCCAATAGATTCCTCGTCTTGTCTTTCCTTGGTAATAGCAACAACAGCCATATAAGCTTTTCTTGCTTCTTCCATTTCCTGTAAATCCATCTCGTCCTAATCATCCTGCTCAACTTTTACTTGAAAAGCTCAGCATCCAAGGATTAGATTTTTATGCACACTAACACAATTTTGTTCTGGGAAACAAAGATATACACTAAAAGTCGATTTGGTAGGTAAGAAAGAACTAGAATGGACGAAGCAGGAATGGTAGAATGAATGAAACTAAAAATTAGTTTACTGAACTGCACTGTATTATGAGTGAACTAAAAACCAGTGCAGTTCAGTTCACCCAAACTACTTTTAGTTCAGTTTAGTTTAAGAGAACTGTTTTATAATTAACTGCAAATTTTTATAGTATAGTGCAGTGCAGTATACTTTGTCTACCCCTACTTATAAGAGATAGTGCAACCATTTTATGTGTAAGACCTGTAAAACTATAATAATTAACAAAAATAAATAAATGAGGTCTTAATTAGTTATTTTAAAAGAATTTACCTAAAAAGTTGTTATAAAATATAATGGTTTATTATTTTTAATTTTAAAAAATTTATAAGACATAAAAACAAAAAAGATAGAAAAAATATATATGATATTTTGTGGGTATTAAAAAGATCACATCAAAACTCTTAAGTGTATATTGGATTTTAAGGGTGAGTGAAACCTATAAATATATATACTTGTTAAACTAGTAAGTGTGTGTTACACTTGGTGAGAAAGAACATGACACATGGAGAAGTTGAGGTTTTGTGAAATTGCATGGGGATATGGATAAATGAGTTTAAAAGATGGGTTTTATGAAGGTGAACATGTTTTTGTTATTTGTGAATATGTGTTTGTAAATTTATCCTAGATTTATGTTTTATTCTTTAGTCTTCATGAGTTATTAGTTGTATAATTATCTATTATTACACAAGTTTCTTGAAAAAATGATACTTGATCTTTTTATATTTTATTACTTGAACAATTTAATTTAGTACTTTAACGATGACTTAATATACATATATATATATATATATATATATATATATATATATATATATATATATATTATGAAAAGCAACAAAAGAGAACTCAAGGCACATCTCACCAAAAGCCAAGAGGAATTTCTAAGAGAAGGAAAACTTTTGTGGAAGATAATCCTCTTGTGGATAGAATAATCTCAAATACTTAAACGCTTTAAACGATTCAAATCCAATCTCATACAGTTAAGGATAGTTTTGAAGGAAAGTATAGTTGATATGGAGGGAAGCTAATTAATGGCATCAAAATTTCCAGTTTTAGTATGATTTGAAGGAAGGAATTACACCACAAAAGTTTCACGTCATTCTTCGAGTATTTTCCATTTTAATGATCCCAAAAAGTTTGATTTTCCCTTCAAAGAGAGAATCTATAAACTTGTTATGCTTTAAAATGCAAGGATTTTGTTAGTGATTCCTAAAGATACCTTCTCCCAAGAATAATGTCAAAAGAATTTGAAGGGAAACAGTTAAAACCATATTACACACTCTGAATTTACATAATGACTTTCCACTTTTGTTCATCAAGATAAATTATTACAATCATCAATTGCAAATTTAATATAAACTTTAAATATTTTAGAAATAACTGTTCCATGATTGTCTCATTCTTATCGTTATGATTGTTATTATATATTGTTAGATCCTTTTGTAACTTGAGATGCACTTTCTCCATATTCCACTTGTTCACGATTCATACTTTTGTAACTTTAATCCAATATGTAAATAAGTGGTTTGTCCAAATCGTTTATGCTACCAATTGAAAATTGCGAATAGTGACTACTGCAAATTAATTCATTGGAAGAAGAAACAGCATATTATTCTAGAATAAAAAGAGACGTCTTCACACTAAGGTACATCCTTTTAAACAGTTAAAAGGATTACTGAGGAAATGAAAATCTGGAGTAACAAACACATCTGCAAATGTAAACCATGGAAACCCAAACTGAACTCCGCATTTGAAAGCCCATATTAAACTTTCTTAAAGTCCTAATTATAGTGATCAAAAGCTCTCAAAATCCTGAAATTCCCCTTATTTCATTGTGCATCCTTATACGAAAGTATTCACACGTGACCAACAGTCACATCAACTGTAAAAAAGATATACATTAGTGTGAAATTTTTTTTCTGTTTTTTTTATTTGTTTTACTAATTTGTTAAAGGAAAAGATTATTGAGAAAACTTTATTTTTTTCACTTTGCCATTATGTTATTTCATTTCATTTTGCTATAAAGTGATATTAAAAATTATACAATATACAAAATTGTTATATAAAGATCATATTTGACTTATCATGTTACGTTAAAAATATTTTCTTACAGAAAGTTTAATTTAGATTTTTATAATATAATGCATAAATATAAACTCTCTTTTTTAATTATGTAATAAAATATAATTAAGAATGTATCTAATAATGTATCCATATAGATACCATGCTTTTTTATTAAAACTAACTGTGTATTTAAAATTAAGTTTTTTTATAAAATTATATATGAAATAAAATATGTATATGTATATTGAGAGAATATAATAAGAATACACAACATTTTACCGCTCTTTCAAATCAACATTCTATTCATATTCACGCTCAATATTCACGCTCAATGTATGAATGGTTTGAGATTTGTTTAATCTCTACGTAATTCAGCAAAGGAAATAATGTTTTCAAATCATCTATGTTGATATTTAATTGTTTAAGGTACTTCAGACGCAGTATGTACACGGGCAATCCTAGTAAGAAATTTGTCGTCATACTTTCCAGTCTTCCTCCAGTTATATTTAGCTCAGGTGGAAACGTATAACGGAACGACAGATGGAAAAGTGGAATACATTCTATTAAAGTCTTTCCAGGAAAACATTCAAAATGCAACTTTCTCAAACCTAATGGCAACTTGATGGGAATTTTAGCATATCTTGGGTCAGACACACTCCAAGATATTTTCAGATGCTTCAGTTTTCTAAACTTTTCCAAACTTTTAAATTCCCCATCCCTGATCACGGCCTCACTTCCAATACGTATGCTGAGTCGCCTTAAATTTGTCAAATTATTAGCAAGATCTGATATTGTGCAAGGAGTCTTTTCAGAAGTAGTTATTAAAAATCCCTTGAGGACTTGGAGATCAGTGAGCTTCTCAATCCCCTTTGGCATGCCCTCCAGTAAGCAACAATCGGACATAATCAGATGTGTCAGACTTTTCATTGATGAAATATCATCAGGTAGTGTCTCTAAATTATGGCAAGCTTTCAGATCAAGAATTAGTAGACTTTCAAGTTTAGCAACGGAGGATGGAATCTCGAATATTCTTGATATCCCACGTAGACTCAGATATTTCAACCGCTTTAACTTTATCAACTCTTTCAAGAATTCTTCACTCCCAACTTCAATGTGATGTATAGGTGAATCTTGCCAACGCCCAAGTTGAAGCACTTCTATATTCTTGAATGAATCGGTGACCCATTGCGGTCCAAAATTCAGATAACTTGTGCCAATATTAAAAATATTAAATGAAGTAACATTTTTTGTATCAACTTCATCTACTGTTACTTTTTTTCTATAAAGCAGTAACGGCCGTGGTCTAATAGACTTTAGATCTCCATCTAAATATAACTTCAACTGACGACTACGGATGTCAGGAGGAATTTGAAATTTATTGACAAGGGGATCGTTTGTACTACCATAGCGTACAATCACCTTAAATTTCAAAAGATCATGAACCACATCCTCACCCCATTCCTCTGCTGTGTTATTGTCTGTATTTTCGATCAAACCCTCTGCAATCCACAAATCAATTGCAATTCTTTTCCTTATGATAGCGTTCTCAGGAAAAATTAGGAGACGCTCGAAGCAAGCTTTTAATAAATAGTCTAGCAAGTTAAAATCTCCCGCAGTCCAACTCTGCCTTTGATGGGGGCGCACCAATTGTTGTGATGAGTGAGATATTTCGCCACCCCTGTCATCCTCCTCCTTATATGACTCTTCCTTATATGACTCTTCCTTATATGACTCTTCCTTATATGACTCTTCCTTATATGACTCTTCCTTATATGACTCTTCCTTATATGACTCCTCCTTATATGAGTCGTCAAAAACAAGCGTTGGGAGCAAATTGTGAGAGGAATCTCTAATCCTCTTGCAAATGCCCTCCATGTCTTCATCCAGCTTCTTACGGTCTAACCTCTGAAGATGGCCATACACCTCTGCTAATGTGTCCAGCAGTTTTTCTTCATTCTTCTTCACTTCCACAAACACATCCTTTATATTGTTCAGAACCAACCGCAACTTCTCCAATTTCTTATTAAATGATTCATCTCTTCCCTTTTCATGGAATTTGTTCCTTGCTGTCGTCAACTGCTTCATCAACACGGCTACTGCTTTCATCTTGTTTGTTCGAATCGACATTTTACTACAAACAAACACACAGATACTACGTCACCTAATTTCTTTTACTATAGAAATTCTTTTATTTTTTTTGTATGTGTATGTGTACACTCACACTTACCTTTAGAGGCAAAACAGGAAAGAAAAGAAGAAATAGAAAATAATAATTACAATAGCAAAATACGTTCGGGAAATTATGCTAGGATGATTAAAATGATGTCAATAAAAGAAAAAGCGTGCATCAGTAGAAAACTTGATGGAACATGATACCTCAGGCATTTACCAACTATAGTTTTCACTGATCAATTAGGAAAAATTTAAGTATTTAGTATTCTGCATAAGATCAGGCTTATAAGGAGTATCCTCAAGAATGAATAATCAGTCATTACAAATACAATACATTGTTTGGTGAATACTGTAAAACATAACATAAATAAGCTAACATGTATTCAAATAAAACTTTCTCTACAAATAAAACAACATAAATTATACGCTCAAAATTATTTAATTCAAAGGATATGCAATATAGTAGAAAGTTTAAACTCTTTTAGGATATAAGAATAGGTGATTTATATGGAGTTATAACCAAATGGAGTTGAACCTTTGAAATAGTTGGGACAAAAAAAAGCTAGATGTAGGAATGTATTCAGTCCACTTGGTAACTTCGTCCAATTCTTTCTGTTACACCCTGCTATTGACAAAACAATATGATTTTAGGAAATAGCGCAATCCTATTATGAAAAGCAACAAAAGAGAACTCAAGATACATCTCACCAAAAACCAGGAGGAATTTCAAGAGAAGGAAAACGTTAACAAAATATTGTGGAAGATAATCCTCTTGTGGATAAACGACTCCAATCCAATGTCATACAGTTAAAGATAGTTTTGAAGGAAAGTATAGTTGATATGGAGGGAAGCTTAATCATGTCATCATAATTTCCAGTTTTAATATGATTTGAAGGAAGGAATTACACTACAAAAGTTTCACGTCATTCTTTGAGTACCTTCGACTTTGGCGATCCCTGATTTATACTTTCCTTCAAAGATAAAATCTGTAAAATTGTTATGCTTTAAAATACATGGATTTTGTTAGTGACTCCTGTACCTTCTCCCAAGAATAATGTTAAAAGAATTTGAAGAGAAGAACAGTTAAAACCATATCACACACTCCGGATTAGCATAATGACTTCCCATTTTTGTTCATCAAGACAAATTATTATAGTCATCAATTACAATTTTAATATAAACTTTAAAGATTTTAGAAATAACTGTTACATGATTGTGTCATCGTTATGTTTATGGTTATGATTGTTATTATATATTGTTCGATCGTTTTGTAACTTGAGATGCACTTTCTCCGTATCCCACTTGTTCATGATTCATATTTCAAATATGTTAATCCAATATGTGAGTAAGTGGTTTGTACAAATCGTTTATTCTACCAATTGAAGACATTAACTGCGAAGAGTGACTACTGCAAATACATTGGCAGAAGAAACAGCATATTATTCTAGAATCAAAAGGGACGTCTTCATAGTAAGTAAGGTACATCTAAGTAAACAGTTAAAAGGATTACTGGAGAAATGAAAATCTGGAATAACACCTGCTAACAAACACAGCTGCAAATGTAAACCATGGAAACCCAAACTGGAACCCCCATTTATGTAACATTTGAAAGCCCATATTAAACTTTCTGAAAGTCCTAATTATAGTGTTCAAAAGCTCTCAAAACCCAGAAATTAAGAAAAAGCATTAAACAAAGGGTCTGACAATTCCCCTATTTTCATAGTGCATCCTTATACAAAGTATTCACACCTGCTTGACCAACAATCACATCAACCTGTGAAAAAGATATACATGATCACAAATCAGTAATAGCAACTGCATAATTGAATTGTATAACTGTCAATAAAAATTAGAAAACATAAACCATATCAAATGAACCCCCACCCCCAAGAGACAATAGATAAAGCTGTTTTGAAAGGTTAAACTTTGATTTACTAATTATGGAAATTAAAATACATTAAAAAAAGAGAGTACATGTGTTCCAAACAAAATTTTCACATCAACTTTCATTAGTGGGAAAGAAAATCTATTTACAGATATTTGCATGTAAAAATATATACGTTGATTTTTACTTTTGAAATCAAAACCCCTTTTCAAGAACAACAATGGCCATTATAAGTATGAAACTAAAAAAATTTCCTATTACTCACCACAGTTGTGAATAGAATCAAGGTATTTATCACCAATCACCGGCAATATATTGCTTGATCAATGTGTGGCGGAATTTGTTTTATTTCAGTGTCAAGTTCTTGTTCAATTCTATATCTGGAAAAAATAAATGGAAACCCATGAGAAATCTATAGGAATTTTGAATGAAAGTCACATGATAAATACTTACAAATTGAAGCGATCCTCATTGGTAATCAGTTCCGACCTCCTTCCGCTCCAACCGCCACCAATTCCCGTTCTCATCTCTAACCATCACCAATGAAGTGCTCAATGTTATGATTTCTAGGGCTCCAACTTCTGGCAAAGTACGATTTGATGACCTTGATCATCTACGCTATCTTGATCTCCCTTCTTCTTCTTTCGAAGAAGAACCACAAGGTAACCTAAATATGATATTATCTAAATATGATTTCATGTTTTATTGGTACTATTAGTTGTTGAGTTTCTTTTTTTCCTCAACGAGAAGCTCTCAAAAGTATGACCGGTAGTTTTATTTTGATGATGTTTTCTTCCAACTTATTTTATGTTCTTTTGCTGGAAAGAAATTGCGGAGTTTTGTTTGCTTTCTAAGGTTCATTCCCATTTGTTAGAAGTTATACTCAAAGAAAAAGTCAATCAAATCAAATGCAAGTTGGTGGCGGTCCTTATGAAGCACTTTATATTCTTTTTTATTTTTATATTGGGTGTGTCATTATGAAGCACTTTAGATTCCTTTTAAGCACTACTTGTTTGCAGAGTACTACTCCAATCAGATAATTGGTTTAGTTGCTCTTTTTCATGACTGATACTCAATTGAAGTGATTCAATCATCCTTTTGGTATGAGGTTGAAGCTATTTGATTTCTGAATTTTTGCAAGTTCATTAGAAAAAATTATAAACTTTAATTAGATTTTGCAAACTTATGTTCAAGAGATCAAATTATAATCAAATTGTGTTATTTATATGCTCAATAGTAAAAATTATATCCCGATTATCAATTAAGTTTTAGTAATATATACTTGCTTATCATAGATTTAATTTCTTAATGGAGTAATTGCTCATTAAAAAATTGTTAGTGATTGTATAAATGTCTTCTAACCTAGACAGAAGTCAAGTCAAATTAAAAAATATTTTCTTGATGGATGAATTGTTGGCAAACATTTTTATCACAGTTTGATTTCTATCAGTTATATTTCTCCTTCATAATTCGGTTTATTTTGATGTTTTTTTAATTGGCCATGCCTCTGTGGTAGTAGAAGAGTTTGTAATAGCAGTTAGATGCCCAAATAAGGTTTGTCCTGTTACTATTTTTTTTTTCATAAAATTGTTTCTTATGAGCTGTATTTATAGGAGACCCTTTTTTATATATGGAAGTGTCTGTATGTATTTATATTTATAACCGTGCGGCATCTATCCTTACCAGACTTCTATATTTTTTACATTTACATAGGTTTCGAACGATGGAGTATGCCTGTCTTGAAACCTTTATTATACTATGGGATGTCCTCCTATGGGCATTTTCAGTTTCCTTGTGATAATAAAAAATAAAGTAAATAATTTATACTTCTGTTAACGGTCTTACATTTTAATAATATTATTTATTTTCCATTTGTCGAAATTTTATAGTAATTATCTCAAAAACTAATATTATAGTGCATTATTAAAGTTACGTAGTACATAAAATTAAAATTTAGAAAGTATAGTATTATTGATTTTGCATAAGTTTTTATTCTCTAATTCAATATCACTTGTGTACGATATTTATTGAATTTTGTGAAAGGTTTATCATATAGAAGTATCTTTTTCTTTTTATTTGATGTAATAAAACTGTCCTAATTATACTAAATGCATAATAAACCTATGCTTGAGCTGTAAAATGATAATAATCAACTTAATTATTCGTATGATTATTCTTTTTCTTAATTTAGTTTCTTAAAATAAAAAGTAAAAAGTTACTGAATATATTGTAAAGAAATCAATATAATAACAAACATAAATTTACTTAGTTCAATGTTTATCATTATCTGATATAATTTTTTATCACTTGTATTATTTCTCATGTTGTTAGGTATCTGCAATTTTGCAGGCTGTGAAGAAGGTGATACTATTTTTATTGGTCAATACCTGTCTATTAATATCATAAGTTTTTTAAGAATTTATTTGTTATGTACACGTAACTAATTTTACTAAATTTCTTAGGATTCGTTTCAACGTACATTTAACTTTTTAGAGTGGTTAAGACATATTCAAAGTTATAAGGAACACATATCGTCTTTAGAAAAAAGTTACAGTTCATTGCACCAAGTGTAACTAGTTAATCTTTCAAACTATAAATACAATTATAAATTTTATGATACTTTATAAATTTAACTTGTAGTGCTTATGTCAACCGGGAAGCTTTGAGTGCGGATGTGAACATTTTATAACTAGCTCTTAAGTCATTAATATTATAATTTGACTCAAACTATTCATTATATAAATATTTGATGACACGTCTCTAATGAAACAACATGTCATAAAGGATGTTTGGGAGCAGTGGGCTGCATTTCTTATAACCATTTGTAAATGATTAGATATTTTAATATTACATTATGAGTTTAGAAACTATTTTATGTGTAACTATGTTAAGTAAGTATGTTAGGTAAATATATTTAAGCACTTTGTTAGGTAAATATTACATTTTGATCTGTTAATAAAAACAATATTGATTATTTTGCTTGTTATTGATTATTTAGACAATATTCTAAGATTGAATTTTATACAGATCTGGATATGGATAATAGCACATACAAATCAAATATTTTAAAAAAACTTTAATTTTTTATACCGATTAAACTCATTAGAGGTATAAAAAATCTTGTTTTGTCACACTGATTATAATAGCACAATAATAAAAGTGATACTCTTTTATACCTGGTATAGCATAAACAAGTGTAAAAAAAAGTTTATTCCTTGTATAAATATCAAACTTTTATACCTACTGTAGACAGAATTAGTGTAAAATTTTATACATTTTACACCTGTTCTAGAACTGGTGTAAAAAAGTGAAAATTTTATATACCTTTTACTTTTATGCTTGTTAGGAAATTAATATAAAAAACTTTTTTAACAGGTATAAAAACCCTTTTTTTGACATAGTGATATATATATATATATATATATATATATATATATATATATATATATATATTTATATTATGAAAAGAAAACTCAAGGTATATTTAACCAAACACCAGAAGGAATTTCAAGAGAAGGAAAACATTAACAAAATATTGTGGAAGATATTCCTCCTCTGGATAGAAAATTCTCAAATAGTTAAGATGCTTTAAACGATTCAAATACGATCTTGTATAGTTAAAGATAGTTTTGAAGGAAAGTATACTTGATATGGAGGGAAGCTAATTCTTGGAATCATAATTTCCAGTTTTAGTAGGATTTGAAGGAAGGAATTACATCACAAAAGTTTCACGTCATTTTGAGTACCTCTTACTTTAATGACACCAAAAAGTTTGATTTTTACTTCTCCTCAAACAGAGAATCTATAAATTTATTATGTTTGAAAATACAAGGATTTTGTTAAAACTATGTTAGAACATCTATCATAAAAGGTTTATTTTACTTGAGTGCACTAGTGTGTTATAAGTGATAGTATATTCTATTTTTTTAGTGAATAATTTAAAATGATTGACCTCTAATATGAACATTAAACAAAAATAGTAATTTTCAACATTAAAACTCTGTCATGAAAAATAAAACCACCTTTTGTTTTCTCAATCATTTAATTTTCGTATGTATCCTAATTTTTATATTTTTTCCTTTTTAATAATAACGTAAAATGATTTATTTTACTTAATTATTTTCTCTTTATATTTGAATTTTAATAATATATTGTACTATACTTTACTAATTACTATTACGTGTCATCCAAATTTATTTTATTTTAATTATTTAACTTGTTTTTTAAATTATTTTATTTCTATTATGTTATTTCATTTCATTTTCGTATAAGTGAAACATATAAGAAATTACATAATATACAAAATTGTTAAATACAGATCCATATTTGACTTGTAATATTTTGCTCAAAATATTTTCTTACAATAATTTCAATTTAATTTTTTATTATTTTTATAATATAATGCATAAATATAAACTCTCTTTCTGTATATACAATAAAATATAATTAAGAATATATCATATTTTTTATTAAAACGTTTAAATTATGTTTTCCTATAAGATTATGTATGAAATAAAATATGTGAGCAAATTGTATGTATAGAGAGATAAATAGATATTTATTGATTCCTTATTATTTCAACTTTTGTTGAGTCTATATACAGCAGTGTAGACATTTGGGAATAACATTTTGTAAATAACAACTATTGAGAGAACAAAATAAGTATATACAACATTTTACACATCAGCTTCGCTTCTCTTTTACAATCACCATCCTATTCATATCTATGCTCAATGTATGAATGGTTTGAAATTTGTTTAATCTCTAAATATTGTAGGGAAGGATAGAATATTTTCAAATCGTCTATATCGACATTCAATTGCTTAAGGTACTTTAGACGCAGTATTTTCACCCTCCACCTTATTATGTTTACAAATATATTTTCCAGTTTTCCTCCAGTTATATTTAGCTCTAGTATTTCTGCAAAAATCTCTTCAGGAAGAAATTCTACAACACTCTTTCCAGGAAAACATTCAAGATGCAACTTTTTCAAACTTACTGGCAAACGGATACCAATTTTAGCATACCTTGGGTCAGACACACTCCAAGATATTTTAAGATGCTTCAGTGCTGGAAAATTTTCCAAACTTCGGAACTCCCCATCCCTGATCACGGCCTCACTTCCAATAAGTATGCTGAGTCGCCTTAAATTTGTCAAATTATTAGCAAGATCTGATATTGTGCAAGGAGTCTTTTCAGAAGTAGTTATTAAAAATCCTTTGAGTACTTGGAGATTAGTGAGCTTCTCAATCCCCTTTGGCATTCCCTCCAGCAAGCAACACTTAGACATAATCAGATGTGTCAGACTTTTCATTGATGAAATATCATCAGGTAGTGTCTCTAAATTATGGCAAGCTTTCAGATCAAGAATTAGTAGACTTTCAAGTTTAGCAACGGAGGATGGAATCTCGAATATTCTTGATATCCCACGTAGACTCAGATATTTCAACCGCTTTAACTTTATCAACTCTTTCAAGAATTCTTCACTCCCAACTTCAATGTGATGCAAAGCTGAATCTTGCCAACGCCCTAGTTGAAGCACCTTTAAATCTTTCAATTGATCGGTGACCCATTGCGGTTTAAAATTTAGATAACTTGAACCAATATTAAAAAAATTAATTAAAGTAACACCTTTTGTATCAATTCCACCTATTGTAAATTTTTTTCTATCAAGCAATAAACAGGGTGGTCTAATAAAATTTATATATCGATCAACATAAAACTTGATGTCAGGAGAAATTCGAAATTTATTGACATGGGGATCCTTTGTACTACCGTAGCGTACAATCACCTTAAATTTCAAAAGATCATGAACCACATCCTCACCCAATTCCTCTGCTGTTTTCTTCTCTGTATTTTCGATCAAACCCTCTGCAATCCACAAATTAATTGCAATTCTTTTCCTTATGATAGCGTTCTCAGGAAAAATTAGGAGACGCAACAAGAAATCGTTGAATGGATTGTCTAGCGGGTTAAAATCTCCCGCAGTCCAACTCTGCCTCTGATGGGGCTGCACCAATTGTTTCGACGAGTGAGATATTTTGGCACCCCTGTCATCCTCCTCCTTATATGAGTCGTCAAAAACAAGCGTTGGGAGCAAATTGTGAGCGGAATCTCTAATCCTCTTGCAAATGCCCTCCATGTCTTCATCCAGCTTCTTACGGTCTAACCTCTGAAGATGGCCATACACCTCTGCTAATTTGTCCAGCAGTTTTTCTTCATTCTTCTTCACTTCCACAAACACATCCTTTATTCTGTTCAGATCCAACCTCAACTTCTCCAATTTCTTATCAAATGATTCATCTCTTCCCTTTTCATGGAATTTGTTCCTTGCTCTCGTCAACTGCTTCATCAACACGGCTACTGCTTTCATCTTGTTTGTTCGAATCGACATTTTACTACAAACAAACACACAAATACTACGTCACCTAATTTCTTTTACTATAGAAATTCTTTTATTTTTTTTGTATCTGTATGTGTACACTCACACTTACCTTTAGAGGCAAAACAGGAAAGAAAAGAAGAAATGGAAAATAATAATTACAATAGCAAAATACGTTCGGGAAATTATGCTAGGATGTTTAAAATGATGTCAATAAAAGAAAAAGCGTGTATCAGTAGAAAACTTGATGAACATGATACATCACGCATTTACCAACTATAGTTTTCACTGATCAATTAGGAAAAATTTAAGTATTTAGTATTCTGCATAAGATCAGGCTTATAAGGAGTATCCTCAAGAATGAATAATCAGTCATTACAAATACAATACATTGTTTGGTGAATACTGTAAAACATAACATAAATAAGCTAACATGTATTCAAATAAAACTTTCTCTACAAATAAAACAACATAAATTATACGCTCAAAATTATTTAATTCAAAGGATATGCAATATAGTAGAAAGTTTAAACTCTTTTAGGATATAAGAATAGGTGATTTATATGGAGTTATAACCATCATTTGAAGCATCGTATAAAAGTTTATTATTTGTAATTAATATATCAATAACAAAATGGAGTTGAACCTTTGAAATAGTTGGGACAAGAAAAAGCTAGATGTAGGAATGTATTCAGTCCA
This sequence comes from Vigna umbellata, assembly GCF_029865625.1. Lineage (NCBI taxonomy): Eukaryota > Viridiplantae > Streptophyta > Magnoliopsida > Fabales > Fabaceae > Vigna > Vigna umbellata. Next base: position 5,730,788 of record NC_142168.1, read on the forward strand.
CTTGGTAACTTCGTCCAATTCTTTCTGTTACACCCTGCTATTGACAAAACAATATGATTTTAGGAAATAGCACAATCCCAGTTAGTATATGATCCAAAACTGGACGTTAACAAATTATTTTAATCAATTTCAGAAATGAAATATATATATATATATATATATATATATATATTATGAAAAGCAACAAAAGAGAACTCAGGATACATCTCACCAAAAACCAGGAGGAATTTCAAGAGAAGGAAAACGTTAACAAAATATTGTGGAAGATAATCCTCATGTGATAGAACAATCTCTAATAGGTAAGATGCTTTAAACAATTCAAATACAGCCTTAGGTAAGATGCTTTAAACAATTCAAATACAGCCTCATATAGTTAAAGATAGTTTTGAAGGAAAGTATACTTTATATGGAGGGAAGCTAAATCATGTCATCATAATTTCCAGTTTTATTATGATTTGAAGGAAGGAATTACACTACAAAAGTTTCACGTCATTCTTTGAGTACCTTCGACTTTGGCGATCCCTGATTTATACTTTCCTTCAAAGATAAAATCTGTAAAATTGTTATGCTTTAAAATACATGGATTTTGTTAGTGACTCCTGAAGTACCTTCTCCCAAGAATAATGTTAAAAGAATTTGAAGAGAAGAACAGTTAAAACCATATCACACACTCCGGATTAGCATAATGACTTCCCATTTTTGTTCATCAAGACAAATTATTATAGTCATCAATTACAATTTTAATATAAACTTTAAAGATTTTAGAAATAACTGTTACATGATTGTGTCATCGTTATGTTTATGGTTATGATTGTTATTATATATTGTTCGATCGTTTTGTAACTTGAGATGCACTTTCTCCGTATCCCACTTGTTCATGATTCATATTTCAAATATGTTAATCCAATATGTGAGTAAGTGGTTTGTACAAATCGTTTATTCTACCAATTGAAGACATTAACTGCGAAGAGTGACTACTGCAAATACATTGGCAGAAGAAACAGCATATTATTCTAGAATCAAAAGGGACGTCTTCATAGTAAGTAAGGTACATCTAAGTAAACAGTTAAAAGGATTACTGGAGAAATGAAAATCTGGAATAACACCTGCTAACAAACACAGCTGCAAATGTAAACCATGGAAACCCAAACTGGAACCCCCATTTATGTAACATTTGAAAGCCCATATTAAACTTTCTGAAAGTCCTAATTATAGTGTTCAAAAGCTCTCAAAACCCAGAAATTAAGAAAAAGCATTAAACAAAGGGTCTGACAATTCCCCTATTTTCATAGTGCATCCTTATACAAAGTATTCACACCTGCTTGACCAACAATCACATCAACCTGTGAAAAAGATATACATGATCACAAATCAGTAATAGCAACTGCATAATTGAATTGTATAACTGTCAATAAAAATTAGAAAACATAAACCATATCAAATGAACCCCCACCCCCAAGAGACAATAGATAAAGCTGTTTTGAAAGGTTAAACTTTGATTTACTAATTATGGAAATTAAAATACATTAAAAAAAGAGAGTACATGTGTTCCAAACAAAATTTTCACATCAACTTTCATTAGTGGGAAAGAAAATCTATTTACAGATATTTGCATGTAAAAATATATACGTTGATTTTTACTTTTGAAATCAAAACCCCTTTTCAAGAACAACAATGGCCATTATAAGTATGAAACTAAAAAAATTTCCTATTACTCACCACAGTTGTGAATAGAATCAAGGTATTTATCACCAATCACCGGCAATATATTGCTTGATCAATGTGTGGCGGAATTTGTTTTATTTCAGTGCCAAGTTCTTGTTCAATTCTATATCTGGAAAAAATAAATGGAAACCCATGAGAAATCTATAGGAATTTTGAATCAAAGTCACATGATAAATACTTACAAATTGAAGCGATCCTCATAGGTGATCAAATTCACTGCTAAACCTAGGTGCCCAAACCTCCCTGAACGACCAACCTGCATAACAGAACATCCATAAGAACACAGAACCATTATAGGGTGGAGAGAAAGCAGAAATTGAGCATAGAGCATACCCTGTGTAGGTAGGTTTCTGAGTTCTTGGGAAAATCAAAATTAATAACAACATTGACTGCTTGGATGTCTATTCCCCTAGTGAAGAGATCTGTAAATGTTTCAGAAGGGAGAGAGATGAAAAGTTATAGTTATAATTATTAGGGACAAATAAGATAAAAAATTTAGCAAATTCCATCAAGCAGATATATTTAACTAAGGACATGTGGCATGAAATATTACTGAATACCACCACCGCATTAATCAATTACACTAACCAAACAAATATACAATATGCTACTATTCACCATCCACTCAACTGATTTCTGAAACAATATAACAGTTGGAAATAGGAATTGCCCGGATATCAACGGAATAAAAAGAAAGACTCTGCTCATTTATAGCAGGATGCTAAAATGCCTGCAACATACCAGTACAAACAAGATTTCTGCAGGCACCATTGCGGAAGTCATGAAATACTCTATTACGGTGGTCTTGCAACATCTTTGCATGGATATAGAAACACGAATACCCAAGTTCAGTGATTTTCTTGGCAAGAAGTTCAACCCGATTCACAGAATTGCAGAAAATGATTGACTGGTTTATTTGCAGCTGAAATTGATACTGTTGTTATTACTACATTCAAAGATGGCATACGGAAAATCCAGAGTATCTTGACATAGATTACCTTAGAGAAAAGAGTATTTAGGCAGTGGACTTTCTGCCTCTCTTCAACAAATGCATAATATTGTGTAATACCTTTCAGAGTTAGCTCATCCATAAGGTTAATAACGTATGGCTTACGTAGATATCTATCTTTGAAGTCCTTTACAGTAACAGGATATGTAGCAGAAAACATCAGAATTTGACGGGTTCCAGGAAGAAATTGAATCAGTTGTTCTATTGAAGGTTGGAACTCTGGGGAGAGAAGCTTATCAGCCTGAGAGAAAATTATATAAAACCTCGTTATTGTCCTTTTTCTTTTTTAGTTTGATAAACAAATACATTATTGGTGCAGAAGTTACAGGTACAAAGAGGAAATAAAGAAACCTAGGAACAAGAAACATGACATAAACCATGTCAATCACTTCGTACATCACCATCCAGTAAACATTCTAACATTTTATTCCAACTAAATTCATAAGTAAGAGAATATCAGAAGAATTAATATTGAAAGTTCCAGAGAATGAATATGTAAAGGTAAAGATCATTGGCTCAATATTTATAACAAGAATCAGAGTCACAATAAACAAAGCCATTGCTTCTGCTAACACCATCCAATCATTTCTTAACCTCATCTTCAATCCCTTTTGTAATGCTATAAACAGTATAAATTAGCTAATGTATCTCTATCATTTAGTAAATTTCAAGATAAATGTAATTACCTCATCCATAACAAGCATAGAGCAATCTTTCATAATGCAAACACCCTTCTTTGCAAGATCTAATATTCTTCCTGGAGTTCCAACTAGCAGATGAACCGGTTGATATAAACGCATAATATCATCTTTCAGGCTGGTACCACCTGTTGTGACCATAACTTGAATTTTCAAATGTTTTCCAAGTTCTTTACACACTTGGGATGTTTGCAAAGCCAGCTCTCGAGTTGGGACCAATATTACAACTGCATTACAGTATATAACAAAGGCATTGATCAAGACATGAGTGAAGCCTAAAATCAATGCTCATTCAAAAATATAATAGACATTAAATAACTACAAATAACAAATAAATTAATCATGCATCAACAACGCAGCCAAAGAAATACTATTTTCAAACTTTGACACCATAATCTATTTGCGCATGGACAAGACAACAAAAAAATTGGCAGCCACATGTTCAACAATCAATATATACATACAAGGAGAAATTATAGGATATGCAAAAGACTAGTATACATAATTTATACATTCATCAAATATTTCTTATCCAATAAAAAAAAGTTTGTTTAAAGAAATGTTCAAAACCTATAGTTAAAATTAAGAGAAATTACTCCAAAAATATATTCTCAAAGAATTGGGGGCTGACTGAAAAATACTATCTCTGACTCTGAAGAATAGCACTAAAACACTTAGTTTTAGATTTTTACAAAATGATTATAATTTTTTTATAAAACGTGGCTTCATAAAAAAACACTTAAAAAGGTCAAAGAAATGAGCAATTATTATCTTTCTGGACCATGGACAAAATGCTGAAATAAGGTAAGGAAATTAAAACAACAACATTAAATCAAGCTTGTTTAAGTGAATACTCGAGAAATAATGTTACTAAACTAGTTGGACCTTCCCTATCAACAATCATAAATATTAGCTAATTCCCTCTCTGCATAAGTTTTAATAAGAAAACACTGCTTAGTGAGCCAACAAGCAGCCAGCTACAAGAAAGGTGAAAAAACTAAAAATAATAAACATAATCATTTCAACTATATTTATGAGAATTCTTAAAATGCACAAGTAGAGGACGAACCTTGAATAACATTATTATCCTGATCAATTTTTTCCAATGCAGGAATACAAAATGCAGCTGTTTTGCCTGTTCCATTTTTAGCCCTAGCAAGAATGTCACTACCAGTAAGAGCAATGGGAATGCTTTCTTCTTGGATAGGAGATGGCCTCTCAAAACCCTTCTCATATATTCCCATAAGCAGCTCACGCTTCAAAAAGTAATCCTCAAATTCATTGCCTTTAGTTGCTGTCACATCCTGAGAAAGACAATGAATAACGCTCAAGACTGACAAAATAATATATAATATATAGTTAACAGTATTGAATCACATAAAATAAAAGGTTTAAAACAAATAACTCATGGACGAAAGCATCTAATTAGACCTTCAAATCGATATAAAGTTATAAGATAAAGGTTCATCTAGCCTTCAATTTAGCATAAAATTCAATTTCATCAAACAAAAGAAATGATACTGAACTGGTTACGACTTACAATCAGTAGAATCTAAGTACATTTCCTATATCTCTAGAATTGCAACAAAGTGTGATTACGAGAGATTCTTAAATTTAATTGTCCAAATTACTGAAAAATGTCAATCGCAAATGCCTAAATAACAGGTATATACATATTGTACTAAGTAAGGCAAGGCATTGATCAACAAAATGCCAGCTATCACCCATGTAGAGAATCAGCTCAACAAAAACATTCTATTATATTAACTAAAATTATAGCTCAAAAATAAATGAAAATAAAATAGTATGGAATTAGAAACATCAGAAATAATGTGTACATCCCCCAAGGATCCCTCAAACAAAACACAAGACTAAAGCATGATGCATATCTCATATAATCATAAACTTCAAACACAAGTTCCACAGTTCTCAATTTTCAAAACCATACCTCTGTCTTGTAGCGTGTATCAGGTGCAGGGATATTTAGTCTCGCCTTCCAATCTTGTAAACTAACAAACAAAAAGAATTGAGGATAAAATTAGAACAATTATTTCCTTAGGCAAATAGCTTTGCCTACAGGTAAATATATTTGAACTTAACACGTAATTTTCGAACTTTTCACTTTCACATACTCAAAATTCAGCAAACATTTGTAGTTCCATAATACATTTGCAACACCAAGGAACTAAACCTCAATGGTGAACAATTATACATTATCAACTCACTTTGAATTTACACATAAATACACAACAGAAATTAATGTAAATATTAATGATCATGCTAGACAGACTTTATTAAGAAAAGAATCAGAACCTAGAACCTCAGAAAACCACAAACAGAGATTTAGTTTTACAGCTCAAATTTGAGTGTCAACAACATTTACAATATAAATTACATTATCTTCCAAAATCCATGATTACACAAAAAATCCCCATCCCCTAGCATAAAACAACAGGATCTCCATTCATAAAAGAAAACAAAAGAAGAATTCCAACAAATGCTACCCTTTAGCAACCCATATTATCAAAACCAAGTTGTTGGTTGACAGACAATTTTCACCATTACAATAAAAAAAAACAAAAAAGAAAACCGAAATCTCTAAAACTCTCTGAACTACAGAGAGACCACAATAACTACATATCTCCCACGTGAGAAGATACGCTTTCCTCCAATAGTTACACATCTTCTTAGACACCACAATAGACAGGCAACCTCTCACCCACACAACTAACTAACCATTGAAAATGTCTCAAGACAAAAAACTTTATCCATTCCAACTCCAAAAAACTCAACAAATCCAACATCCTTCGTTAATCCCATCACAACACACGTCTGTCCAACTCGCAACGTAATTTCCAATTTTTTTAAAGCGATTACAGTAGCAACACCGAGAAATTGCAGACAAATGCAGTCGCAATTGCAGTCACAGTTCGGCCACAAGAGAGATCAAAAACCTTGACATTGCAGCCTAAATGGAAGCGACGAACCATTTTTAAAAACCTTCGTAATTTCAAGAAATCGATCAAGTCCCAATTTAAATAAACAGACACCGAGACACAAAGAACAAAAACAATAAGGTCAAAAAAGACCTTGAGTCAACGGCTTCAGACTGTACAGTCTTCTCAACCTCCTCGACAACGTTGGTGTCGGTCCCACCACCTAACTGGTTCCTTCTCAACCACTGTTGCTGTTGTTGTTGTTGCTGCTGATGTTGATGGTGTTGATGATGCTGTTGTTGCTGCTGCTGATGGTGGTGGTGGTTCTGTTGATACTGCTGCGGATGATGGTGCTGCACCATGTGCCTCTGCACATATTGATGTTGCTGATGTGGCCTCGGTTGAAACCCAGGGTTCGAGTTCAACCCTCTTCCTAACCCCATCCCAGGTGGGTACCTCTCTCTATCTCTATTGTTCATCCCTCCGATCTAAAAACAAAAAATTTCTATGCAAAAACAATGTACAAGACGCTGCTAAACTCTACACGGCACGAAGCTAGGGTTTCCTGAGGGTCGCTGGATTCGGAACCCGTTGGCGAATTCTCGAAATGGGGTTGCGATTGGGGCCTAGACTAACAAAATCCGAGGGGGAAAATCGGGAATTTCTCAGGGTATCATACAAAGACCCAAAAAAAAATTGGGTAGGGTCGGGTTGAAATTTGGAGCAAGAATTTGTACAGATCTACAGCAGTTAGAGGGGTTGATTGGATTGGAGGCAGAGATTTGATGAAGGTGGAGAGGAAATGGAGGAAGAAGCAGTGTGGCTTTCTTTGAATTTCTTTTGCCTTGTGAATTCAATGAAATTTGATTGGTGAAATTAGGGCGTCAAAATGGGATTGCAGGTAATTACTTCATGGCCCCTCTTCGTCTCCATTTATTAAGTGTAAGCATTTCACTTTCTCACTTTGGATTTTCTTCATCTTCTTTCTTCAATAAATTAAGGATTATGGAATCATGGATCATTCTTCTCTTGTAAGAGATATACCTTTTAAAAAAATAACATAAAAATACATGGTTTCACACTATTGTTTTTAGGTGTTTTTCTCATCATTAAGGTAATATTTGTGTAATTTTAGAATGAAATTGTTGTTGCTGTCTATAATATTTTTTATTAATTATTAAAGTTTGACTGTAAAAATTACTCAATAATTATAAATGCTATTTAATTGATTATCAATAATTATGTTAAACTTTAAATTTATTCAATGATACAAGAAAAAAAAAGTTAATCTTAAACCCTAAACCCTAATATTAAATAATATAATGATGAAAAATATTTTAAGTTGACTGGAAAATTCATTTTGAGCACAAGATACAAGAAAAAAAGTTAATCCAAATACGTTTAATCAAATAACTAGCAATATGGAGATTTTTGTAAGAGAAAATTTTCTCACCTCTTCAGCCCCGAAAATGAGAAAATGGCCACAAACACAGAAAATATCAATAAAATATATTGTATTCAAATCTAATAAAAACTAAATGTCTAAAGAAATTAACCATTGAATAATATTAGTAAATAAAAGTTTGGATCTCATACTCATATTTCTTTTTTTACATATTTTAGTCTTTAACCTATTTCTTCGATGACATGATAGTTATTAGAAGTGTGGTTACATGTTTTTGTGGTCTTCAAAATGGGAAATATGCGTAAAAAATGTGCATGAGTATGTTGTTTATTTCTCTAAAATAGAAAGAAGAACATCATTGGTTTTTTCATGGATGACAAAATAGACCACTCCAACCCATCTTCTCCAATCTTCTCTCTCTCATTTCAAATAATGGGTTGAGAGGGATACATCATAAAGGGTTAAGGACATTAGTTTATCCTTCTAAAAAGACTTTTTTTTTATATATATTTTTTGCTGTTATCATAGACATTTATATATTGTCAAGAGAAGACAACATCTTTATAAATAATTTCAAAATTAAAAATTTAGACACTTTGATATATTTTCTTGGTATAAAAAGTATCTGATCAAAAAATAAGATGATTTATTTGATCATATTAAAAAAAATACTATGGTTTGGATATTTTGCAATAAATAAACATTTTAAATATTAAACATGTGGATACACTATAATAAGGTTGATTAACGCACTTGTATTTAACAAAAACAAACATACAATCTAAATCATCTTACCCTGTCTGTCTCTAAGATTAATTTTGTAAGAGGCATAACGTATCAATTTACAAAGTTACACTAATTCTAAATAATAATTTGGGAGAACTTGTAAAGCTCTCCGAATAAATCTTAAATTTAATAACAAAAAATGTATGTTGAAAAAATATATATGATATCCCTATTTTTAGTTCATTGCTTACTTTTATGCAACGTTTTGTTATTGATATATATTGTCCGAATATTCTCTCTCGTGTTTAAAATTTAAAAGATAATTCAAGATTAATTTTTTTAATTCAATTATTCTAATTTTGTCCATAGTATATATATATATATATATATATATATATATATATATATCAATAACTAAATCGTTTAATTAATATGCTTGAATCGGTCATCTATGTGAACTTCGTTGGCATATGATTGGAATATGAAGATTTATATTTGTACTTTGTCCGCTACTCTTATAATTTGAATTTTGATAAGTCCATAATTCAATAATTTATTCGACAAAATCATTATAAATGCACTGTTTATTTTTCTTTTTGTTTTTTTTTCTTTTTCTAATTGGATTATGTAGAACTTATTTAAAAAGCGAAACTTTTGACCCAAAATTCTTTATTCAATTTTTATTTGTAAGATTAAATAATAGCATATCCAAATAACATGTTTAATGTAAAATCTTAAGATAAAATAAATTTAAATTTCTAGTTAAAGTTCTTTATAATATTTAATCTTCTTATTTTGCACTTTCTTTATGTGAAGGGTGGGGCCCAATCCCAAAAGTAAACGAAAACACTTACCATGTTGCAATCCCAAGTGATGTTTTCAAATCTGATGACGTGTGTTTGGTAATGATTTTTCTTTTTTTTTTCTTTTTCTCAAGAATTCTTCCTTTAGTATATTAATAAAACTACTTACCAAAGACACAATTCGGATTCATTGGTATAATAAAATAAGTAAAAATTAAAAAAGTGACTAAAAATAATTAAAAATATTTAGACGAAGTAAGTTAAAAAGTAAATAAAAGTAGAAAATAATCATTAGTCTTGTTTTATTTTTATTGGGCCAAATAAGTAAAATTATTTTCATTCCTTTTAATTTCATAAGACAGTTAAATAAAAAAAGGAGTAATAGTTTTGGGTATTAATGATTTTAGTAGTAAAAGTCTTTGTATTATTGGGTAGCTATTAAGTTATTGTAAAGAAAAGTAATAGATATTTGAGAGAAATGAAGGGTGCTTTTGAATAGTGATTGTTGATAAGATTGGTTTTGAAAGAACACCACATATTTGGCATTTTGTTTGAACAACTTCACATAATGATTTTGACAAAAAGCATGTCCATTATTTTTATCCATATTATGATTTGAGAACTTTCAATTAAAAGCTAAAACACCATTAGAGAGAGAGGGTTATCTTTAGTGGCTTTAATTGCATTATAATATGTTAAGTTAATTGAAGGAGGTTAATGGCATATTATTATTATGAATGAACATGTTAGCAGTATCAGCAGCTTAAATTTCTATAGATGGCAAATGATTGCAGTAGAATTGTAATCCCCTGTCAAACTTAAACATTATAAAACGAAATTGAAATATTTTCCTAACATATTTGAGAAAAACATTATGTATATAACAAGTATGGAAATATTACATAAAGTAGGGTTACCAAAATACCAATTGCCTCCACCTAGTCTAATTGAAAATATATTTGATACATTTTAAAGAATTGATACTAAAATTGAACAAGTTAAATCATGGCATCAGTTTCCAGTTTTACAAAAGTTTCACTTCATTCTTTGAGTATTTAATGATCCCAAAACCAAAGTTGGATTCTTCATGCTTGGGTTTATTTCCTTTAAAGAGATAATATATTATTTTACTGAAGTCATAATTATCCAACATGCCTCTCAATTTTACTTTTATATTTGGAAACATGCTTGTAAAAGACGCGAGCAAACCCAAGTTTTTATGTCTATTTACAATTTTCAATTTGAATTTCTTAAGACCACGCTTATATTAAGTGAGTCTCTCCACAGTGAATTAAAATTATGCATGCAAAAGCCCTTTATATGATTTCAGGGATGCATCCTAATGACTCTAGATCACTTTCTAAGACTCGTGAAAAATATCTATAATAATAAATTTTAACATTTTATTTGTAATAATAATTTTATGGATAGAAATACATTAAATTTTTGGATATAAAATTATTATAATTTTAGAGGTTCAAAATTTTTACTTATTCAGAATTTTTAAGAAAAGTGAATAGTGAATAGTGAATAGTAAAAAGTGAATAGTAAAAAAAATAAAAAATAAAATATATATATATATATATATATATATTATATATATATATAAATTTGGAAGGATAAGAATTCCTACGTAGCATGGAAGGAGATGGGATAAGATTTATCAAGTTGTTCATTAAAATACTATTTTTAAAATAATATTAAAATAATAAATAATATTAAAAAATTAATGAATAGTAAAAAATTTTACCTATAAATAGAGATCAGAGGAATGGAGTTTTTGCACCAAGAAGTAGAGAGAAATTAGGAGAAGAGAAGAAATTAGGAAGTTTTTGGAGTAGGAAGAAATTTTAGAGTAGAGGTTCTGAAGAGTTTTCGGGAAACAAATTCAGACCAAGAGAAGTCTGGAATAGAGGTAGGGGAGCTAACCTTTCTAAGCTTTTATGTTATGATATAGTACTGTTTTATTTCTATTCATGTCTTGAAATTATGTGTGAATACTGTTAATGCTTACTATTTATATTGAATTTCTGTGTCAATATTATATGCTGTTATTTTGAATCTGTAAATAAGAAATTTGTTAAAACTAGTTGAGGAACACTTTGGCTAAGGAAAGACTTGGTACTTAAGTTGTCCATTGTGACGCACCTCTCTTTCCTGGAAGTCTACTCGACAAACTTTTAACTTAATTCTTGTTGAACAGATTATGTACTGTTAAACTATTGTGCAATATATCTCGTTGGAATGAATTCATGTTATTGTGGTAGATACGAAATTTATGAATTTTAATTGTGATGATTGTAATCTCTTATATTGGATTTGAATTTATGCGTCTGAACATGATATGAGTATTATGGAGAGATTTCGTAATGAGTTGAGGAATGTGAGTATTGTATGAATCTCGTGGAGAGATTCTGTAATGATGTGGTAATTGTGTATATGTTGATGTTGAGGGTCCTGTAGTTGGAGGTTATCCTGATACTCTAATAATCATCCAGTCTCAAGTAGAGAAGGATGAATTATGTGGTGAGAGGAGCAGGAGGTCCTGGTCTATGTGCCAGTTTTGGGCATAGTGAGGGGACTAACCTTGTGAATGGTATGAAGTATGTTGGAAGTGTATTTGTAAGAAGAAGTAGAATTCATCACAAGTGCATAACCTCCCGTGACCGCTCATCAACGTATCATCCGAATGAGTGTCTTTTTGGGTATTGTGGAATGAGTGTCTTTTGGGTATTGTGGAACGAGTGTCTGATAGGAATTATGGTATGATGGTTTGAGGGTGTATGACATAATTATTATATGATGTTAGTATCAAAGCAATTATGCATGTTTTATAAATGAGTTGTTGCATGTTAGCTCACCCTACTTGTTTGTGTTGTTTGTGTTTGGGTATGTACGATGATCGTATAATTCGTTATACGGGAGTAGATGAAGGAATATCGTATGATCCAGTACCAATGAAGAAAGAGATTGAAGAATAAGTTAGAAGAATTCGAGTATATTTAGAAGTTTATAGTTGAAATCTGAGTTTAAAATATGTATAAATATATATCAGCTGTAAATCTTTAAGTGTGAGATTACGGAATGTTACCGTAAATGTAATGTTACAATATATAAATTATGAATTATCCAGTGTGAGATATTGAGATGTTACATTAATGGTATCAGAGCGGTTCGTCCTTATGACGACCTAAGAGTTGTGGATTAGTCCTACAAACTCATATTATAAATCATAATAACAATAATTCTCTGTGTGAACAGAGAAAAATGGCTCGTAGACAACCCAACCGTGAAACCCCTGAGGTACCCAGCCTTGCAAGGGCTTTAGAATCTATCGCATCTGCTCTTCAACAACAGGGAGCTGCTTTAATGCAACAGCACGCAACGGCCCTACAACAGTTTGAAGCGGCCAGACTAAATTATGAAGCAAGCCAAAGACAACATGTGGAAACCTTAAGACAACTAGCCGAGAATGGCAACCATGGGGAAACTCAACCTCAGAGAGTTCAGGAATGGACCTTAGAAAATTTTCTGCAACATCGTCCAGCTATTTTTAATGGGAAAACAAGTCCAGATGAGGCTGATCTCTGGATAAGGAACATGGAAAAGATTTTTGAAGCAAAGAGGTGTCCACCCGAAACTAGGTTGGCATACTCTGAGTATCAACTATCTGGGGAAGCAGTACACTGGTGGAACAACACAAAGCTAGTATTAGAGGAAAGTGGTGAGATTATGACTTGGGAAATTTTTAAGAGTAAATTTTATGCTGAGTACTTTCCAGATAGTGTGAGACATTTGAAAGAGGTGGAGTTCTTGCAGCTGGTGCAAGGCAACAAATCTGTAGCTGAATATGCAGACAGGTTCAAACACTTGGTTCGTTTCTACACCCAACCGTCAAATGAAGAATGGAGGTGTAGGAAATTCAAAAATGGATTGAGAGCAAACATTCAACTAGCTGTGAATCCTTTAGCTATTAAGGAGTTTGCTGCTTTAGTGAAACATGCCAAAGCTGTGGAAAGGTTAATAAGTGAGATTGAAGTTCAGAAGTTACCAAGGGTAGGAGGACCATCTGGGTCACGAGTTGGACAACATGTAAGGAATCGACCTTATGACAGACCGCAGCCTCAGAGGAATCCTCATCAGCAACAACACCAACAGAGAATAATCCGATGTTTCGTCTGCGGAGGACCTCATCTGAAGAGCGTTTGTCCACAAGTTAATCTGCACAATAAATGTTTTCTTTGCGGAGCTGAAGGACATTTTGCTAAAGATTGTCCCTCTAACAGAAGAGGAACAACTCAACCTCAACAACCGCCTCAACAGGGAAGGACTGACAATAGACCACAAGCGACTGGAAGAGTCTATGCCTTAACGGGAGCAGAAGCTGCCAAATCAGGTACTCTCATCATTGGATGTTGTAATATAGCTGGTAGAGACTTGAATGTGTTGTTTGATTCTGGAGCGACACACTCCTTTTTGTCTGAAACTCTTATTCAAGAGTTGAACCTACCCGTAAAAGAGCTGCAATGTGATCTTATAGTATCTACACCGGCCTCTAAATTGATAAAAACATCGAGGATGTGTCCTCAATGTCCAATCATTGTAGAAGGACGTAGGTTCAAAGTACATCTTATATCTTTACCTCTACAAGGTTTAGATGTAATCTTAGGAATGGATTGGTTATCTGCCAATCGTATCCTTATAGATTGTAGCAAAAAGGAGTTGATTTTCCCTAATCCTGAAGAAGTGGAGTTGTTGTCAGTACAGCAAGTGTTAAAGGAAGTCAAAGAAGGATCTCTGTGTTTCGTTATCTTGACTCATGTGGAAGTCGAGAAAGATGAACAAAATCTTGATATTCTCATAGTTAATGAGTTTAGGGATGTATTCCCAGAAGAAATACCAGGATTACCACCTCAACGAGAAGTAGAATTTTCCATCGATTTAATACCTGGAGCTGGACCCGTATCGATATCTCCATATCGAATGGCCCCAGCAGAGTTGGCAGAGCTAAAGAAGCAAATTGAAGAGCAATTGCAAAAACAATTCATCCGACCAAGCGTATCACCATGGGGGGCCCCGGTACTGCTGGTGAAGAAGAAAGATGGTAGCTCTAGATTGTGTGTCGACTACAGGCAGTTGAACAAGCTAACCATCAAGAACAAATATCCTCTACCTAGGATTGATGATCTGCTGGACCAGTTGCATGGAGCTCAAGTGTTTTCAAAGATAGATCTCAGGTCTGGATATCATCAAATTTTGGTTAAAGCTGAAGATGTACAGAAGACTGCTTTTAGATCAAGATACGGGCATTACGAGTATGTAGTTATGCCATTCGGGGTAACTAATGCTCCAACTTTGTTCATGGATTACATGAACAGAATCTTTCAACCCTTCTTAGATAAGTTTGTCGTAGTCTTTATAGATGACATACTTATTTATTCCAAAAGTTGAGAAGAACATGAGGGGCATCTAAGAATTGTGCTTGAGATCTTGAGAGAAAAGAAACTATATGCAAAGTTGTCAAAGTGTGAATTCTAGATACAGAAGGTGCAATTCTTGGGACATGTTATATCAGCTCAAGGTATAGCAGTGGATCCAACCAAGGTGGAAGCAGTGCTACGGTGGGAGAGACCAAAGACTACGACGGAAATACGAAGCTTTGTGGGTTTAGCTGGATACTATAGAAAATTTATAGATGGTTTTTCTAAAATAGTAGCGCCTTTAACACAGCTAACTCGCAAAGATCAACCGTTTGTTTGGACGGACAAGTGTGAGAAAAGCTTCCTGGAATTGAAGCACAGGTTGACAAGTGCACCAATATTGATTATCCCAAATCCAAGTAAGTCTTTTGAGATTTACTGTGATGCTTCACACCAGGGGTTAGGATGTGTGCTCATGCAAGAAAGGAAGGTAGTGGCTTATGCTTCAAGACAATTAAAGGTTCATGAGAAGAACTATCCTACTCATGATCTAGAATTGGCAGCAGTGGTATTCTCTCTGAAGATTTGGAGACACTATCTTTATGGTGTTCAATTCCAAGTATTCAGCGATCACAAAAGTTTGAAGTACTTATTTGACCAAAAAGAGCTAAATATGAGGCAAAGGCGGTGGATGGAGTTTTTAAAGGATTATGACTTCGAACTTTTGTACCATCCGGAAAAGGCGAATGTAGTAGCTGATGCTTTGAGTAGGAAGATGGTACATGTTTCGCATATGATGATCAAAGAATTGGAATTGGTGGAGAAATTCAGAGATCTGAAGCTACAGATGGAGTATGAAGTAGATTTAATTAGATGTAGTAGTTTGACTATATCTAGCGACTTTTTAAGTTTAATCAAGGAGAAACAATTGGTGGACCCTAACCTGAAAGAGATAGCAGAACTGATAAAAACAGAATCAATTAAAGAGTTTAGGTTAGGACCTGATGGAGTATTAAAATTTAGAAGTAGAGTGTGTGTACCAGACAATGCTGAGATAAAAAGATTAATCCTTGAAGAAGGACACAAGAGTCGTTTTAGCATGTATCCCGGCATGACTAAAATGTATCAAGATCTTAAGGAGTCCTTTTGGTGGCCAGGAATGAAGAAGGAAGTAGCGCAATTTGTAGCAGCTTGTTTGACTTGCCAAAAGGCAAAGGTGGAACACCAAAGGCCTGGAGGAATGCTACAACAATTAGACATACCAGAGTGGAAATGGGATAGCATTGATATGGATTTTGTTACCCATTTACCACGAACAACGAGGGGTAATGATGCCATCTGGGTCATCATTGATCGATTGACAAAAAGTGCTCACTTCTTGGCAATAAATCTGAGAATGTCAATGACTAAACTGGCACAATTGTACATAAAAGAAATAGTGAGATTGCACGGTATACCTTCTAGCATTGTGTCAAACAGAGACCCAAGATTTACTTCTAGATTCTGGCAAACCCTACAGGAAGCTATGGGCAGCAAATTACGAATGAGTTCCGCATATCATCCCCAAACTGATGGACAATCTGAAAGGACTATCCAGTCATTAGAAGATCTGTTGAGAACTTGTGTATTAGATCATCTTGGTAGTTGGGATGAAATACTTCCTCTTGTGGAATTTACCTATAACAACAGTTTCCAAGCAAGCATAGGTATGGCACCTTATGAGGCTCTGTATGGTAGACGATGTCAAACTCCGTTGTGCTGGTATCAAGATGGTGAATCAGTTTTAATAGGACCTGAGCTACTACAACAAACCACCAACAAAGTAAAGTTGATACGAGAAAGAATGAAGGCTTCTCAGAGTAGACCAAAATCGTATGCAGATCAAAGGAGGAGACCGTTAGAGTTTGTGGCTGGAGACCATGTTTTTCTGCGAGTAACTTCAACCACGGGTGTTGGAAGAGCCCTTCGCTCCAGAAAACTTTCTCCTAAGTTCATTGGTCCATACCAAATTTTGAGACGAATTGGGCCAGTTGCTTACGAGATTGCGCTACCCCCTCAGTTGGCCAACCTTCATTCAGTTTTTCATGTCTCCCAACTAAGAAAGTATGTACCTGATCCATCTCACATTATAGAAATAGAGGAGATTCAAATCCGAGAGGACCTCTCAGTAGAAGTACAACCTGTTTCTATAGAAGATACTAAAGCAAAGGAACTTAGAGGAAAAACTATCAATTTAGTCAGGGTAGTTTGGGATAGGAGAACAGGTGACTCTACATGGGAGTTAGAAGAAGAAATGAAACAATTATATCCTCAACTATTTTCTTGATGTATAGAATTTTCGAGGTCGAAAATTTTTGTTGTTGGGGAGAATGTAAGACTCGTGAAAAATATTTATAATAGTAAATTTTAGCATTTTATTTGTAATAATAATTTTATGGATAGAAAAAAATTAAATTTTTGGATATAAAATTATTATAATTTTAGAGGTTCAAAATTTTTACTTATTCAGAATTTTTAAGAAAAGTGAATAGTGAATAGTGAATAGTAAAAAGTGAATAGTAAAAAAAAAAAAAATAAAATATATATATATATATATTATATATAAAAATTTGGAAGGATAAGAATTCCTACGTAGCATGGAAGGAGATGGGATAAGATTTATCAAGTTGTTCATTAAAATACTATTTTTAAAATAATATTAAAATAATAAATAATATTAAAAAATTAATGAATAGTAAAAAATTTTACCTATAAATAGAGATCAGAGGAATGGAGTTTTTGCACCAAGAAGTAGAGAGAAATTAGGAGAAGAGAAGAAATTAGGAAGTTTTTGGAGTAGGAAGAAATTTTAGAGTAGAGGTTCTGAAGAGTTTTCGGGAAACAAATTCAGACCAAGAGAAGTCTGGAATAGAGGTAGGGGAGCTAACCTTTCTAAGCTTTTATGTTATGATATAGTACTGTTTTATTTCTATTCATGTCTTGAAATTATGTGTGAATACTGTTAATGCTTACTATTTATATTGAATTTCTGTGTCAATATTATATGCTGTTATTTTGAATCTGTAAATAAGAAATTTGTTAAAACTAGTTGAGGAACACTTTGGCTAAGGAAAGACTTGGTACTTAAGTTGTCCATTGTGACGCACCTCTCTTTCCTGGAAGTCTACTCGACAAACTTTTAACTTAATTCTTGTTGAACAGATTATGTACTGTTAAACTATTGTGCAATATATCTCGTTGGAATGAATTCATGTTATTGTGGTAGATACGAAATTTATGAATTTTAATTGTGATGATTGTAATCTCTTATATTGGATTTGAATTTATGCGTCTGAACATGATATGAGTATTATGGAGAGATTTCGTAATGAGTTGAGGAATGTGAGTATTGTATGAATCTCGTGGAGAGATTCTGTAATGATGTGGTAATTGTGTATATGTTGATGTTGAGGGTCCTGTAGTTGGAGGTTATCCTGATACTCTAATAATCATCCAGTCTCAAGTAGAGAAGGATGAATTATGTGGTGAGAGGAGCAGGAGGTCCTGGTCTATGTGCCGGTTTTGGGCATAGTGAGGGGACTAACCTTGTGAATGGTATGAAGTATGTTGGAAGTGTATTTGTAAGAAGAAGTAGAATTCATCACAAGTGCATAACCTCCCGTGACCGCTCATCAACGTATCATCCGGATGAGTGTCTTTTTGGGTATTGTGGAATGAGTGTCTTTTGGGTATTGTGGAACGAGTGTCTGATAGGAATTATGGTATGATGGTTTGAGGGTGTATGACATAATTATTATATGATGTTAGTATCAAAGCAATTATGCATGTTTTATAAATGAGTTGTTGCATGTTAGCTCACCCTACTTGTTTGTGTTGTTTGTGTTTGGGTATGTACGATGATCGTATAATTCGTTATACGGGAGTAGATGAAGGAATATCGTATGATCCAGTACCAATGAAAAAAGAGATTGAAGAATAAGTTAGAAGAATTCGAGTATATTTAGAAGTTTATAGTTGAAATCTGAGTTTAAAATATGTATAAATATATATTAGCTGTAAATCTTTAAGTGTGAGATTACGAAATGTTACCGTAAATGTAATGTTACAATATATAAATTATGAATTATCCACTGTGAGATATTGGGATGTTACAACTTCGATCATAATAAAATAGCCCACAAAACCAAATATCCCACAGAATTGGAATAAAAAACATTTTAACATAAATTTGATAATAATACTAATATATTTTGCTATGAACAATAAGATCTTACAAAATATTAGAGGAATCTATATCTAGACGCATAATAATAATTATATATTTTCAAAAAATAAAAAAGAATGAACGGACAAAAAAGAATAATACGTTGTGAAACTCCTAAATCTGGTCAACTATTAACATTTATTTAAATTTTAAAAAATTACTGAAGCAATAAACCAAAACTCTTGAATAATTTAATTAACGTATTGAATAACTTAATTTGGGGTAAGTTTTTAATGGATAATCTTAAAAAATTGAAAAAAAAAAGTTGATCTTACTAGGATCTTGAGTGTGGATTTGCAAGACAAAATCCTAACAGGACTTGAAAGCTCTTATCAGTTATAATTGAGTTTCATGTTCCTTACAGGGGAGTATCCATTTATAAAAGATTTTCGACATTCAAATTAATAAGAGCGTTTTTATTTTTAAGAATATAGTGAAATATTTATGAGCTGAGTTATTATTAAATAAGTATTTATTGGAGAATACTAGTTGTATTTATAAGAAGAGCACGTGGATGTATGTTATCATTGGAATAATACTACATTAGTATATAATAATATAATAGTTAATATTAACAAAATAATACCTCAACATAAATAATAACCATAATACTAGAGCTGTCAAAACGGGTAACACGACTCGACCTAGTTCGGTCCACCACGGGTTGGTGAGTTAAACGAGTTGGCTCACTACCTCACTCATTTATAAGTTTTTTTTAAATAAAAAAAATTATAATTTTTTTTAATTCAAATCTAAATAAATTTCATTCTAAAATAATGATAAACTCCAAAGATAATTCAAAATAAATAAAAAAATATCATATAACCCAAGTATAATTAAAAAAACGAGCACAAAAGGTGAATAAATAAGTTTTGAATATTGATAATTTTTGTATCATTCGTCTATTTATAATATTAGAGTCTTGAATAGATAAATCTATAATATCTTTCTCTCTTGAAACATCATTTTTTATCTCTATCTACAATATAATAAAAAAAATGCTAACTAATAATATTGAAACAAAAATAATAAATAATTAAATTAAATTAGGTGGGTTGGTGAGCCAACCTAGCTCACCACAGGTTCAACCCGAATGAGCAGGGTTCTAAGTGAGTCGAGTTGAAAAGTAACCCGCATATAAAATTTATATTTTTTTTCAAACCCAAACCGGCTCAAACCTGTGGTGGGTCGAGTTGGTTCACGGGTTACAACCCATTTTGACAACACTACATAATACTAAATTGTTGAGATTAGTTATGAATACAATTACAATAGGGACCATGATATGTTAACAACCTTTTGACAATAGACTACGTGTCGCTATTTTATTGGTTTGTATATTTGAAATGAATCAATCACAAGTTATCACATAGACTATTGCAAAAAAGTTGTCAAAAAAGTTGTTAAAAGAACATTTTCCTTACATTAGCAACTATGTTATTGGAAAGGAGGGTAGATTCTTTATAATGATGTCAACAAAATAAAAGTGTGCATAAGTAAAAACCTTGATGGTAGATGATACATTATACACTTTTTCATTGAGTAATTAGGAAAAATTTAGTTATTTGGTAAGCTATTTAAGATCAAGCGGATAAGGACTATCGTCAAGAATTATCATGCTTGGTTAACATTGTGAAACATAATGTAAAAAATAAGGTAACAAAAACTCATATCAAACTTTCACTACAAATAAAACAACATAAATTGTAAGCACGTGATTATTTAATTCAGAGGATAAAGTTCGAACTCAAGGTTCTGACATATATGGACTTTCATTAACAAATGATATAACAATTTTTAGAAACATCATCACACAAAACTATTATTTCTAATTAATTTCAATAACAAAATGGAATTGTTGAACCTTTGAAAGATTTGGGACCAGAGAAAAACTCAATAGAGGAATCTATTCAGTCCAAATAACCTCGTCTTCGTCCAACACTTTTCTGTTACACCCTGCTACTTATCATGACAACAACAAAATCTAGCTTTAGAAATAGTGCAATCGAAAGCTAGTCATATGATTGAAAAATGGAGATTAACAAATTATAATAACCAATAATAAAGCTACATAAAACAAGTTGAGGTACCTTTCACAAACACCGGGAGAAATTTGGCATAGAAATTTGGGAAAACATCTACCAAATATTGTTGAAGAGATAATCCTGTTGTTATTAGAACAATCATATTGTTTACATGCTTTAAACAATGAAATATAACCTATAACAATCAAAGATAGTTTTGAAAGAAAGTATACAAACCAAAGCAACTATTGAGTAAAGAAACAAGAATCCTTGCATGTAATTAAAATTGCATTTCTCTGAATTAAGATTCTTGATTGCTTCTTGATGCTTCTCGGGATTGTAAACTTGTTTGACATAAGACAAAAAGCTTCTTAGCTAACACAAAAATTTATGCACAAGAATGAAAATTGGTGGTAAAATTATACCAGTGTAACTCAAAATGTTATTATTTACAAAAACCAAATAAAATTGAGAATTAAAACGGTTAAAAATTAGAAAAGAATTGATTTTCTTAATAAAAAATAGTTAAAATAGTAATAAAAATTAATATTATACAAAATCTTGTGATTGTAAAGTGTGTTACACGCGTTCTTATTGGGGTGTGAATTGACAAAGCTAAACTCGGCAAATAGACACGTATACAGGTAATTTTGGTGTATTAAAAGTTCTTAATGTATTTTAAAACATCAAAACTAATACCTATTTGTTAGTACTTTACTTCTTAAATTGGTTTAAAATTATTAAATATTTTTCTATTTTTCTATTTGTACTATTATGACCATGTGGTTTATTTTTATATTACATGGGAAAACATGAGATGATTCAGATGAAGATGCATAATACTGAAGAATCAAAATTGGATAAAATAAAAAAGTAATAAGAAACTTTTATAATTTAATTTCATTGTTAATTTTATCAATTTATCAATAAATTTTTAAGGTAAGACGTTGCTTATATTATTTATTTGTTTTAATAAAGTAGTGATATTTTTTTAAATATAGAAATGTGAAAAGATGAGTGTTACATTCTCCGCCAACAAATATAAATTTTCAGTTAAAGACATTGAAAGAAAATTGAGAAATGAGCAATGAAATTTGCAAATTAACGTGGTGTTATTTTTTTATATTTATGTTTGTATCTATTTTAAATGTAATATGTGATGTATTTGATTATATACTTCCATTTTGTAAGATGTTTGAAAAATGAGTATTATGATATAATTTTATTGTATTAGTTGTTGCATGTGTTATAAGCATTTAAGTGATGTATATTCTAATTTTTTTTATTGAATAATTTAAAATGATTACCTCTAATATGAATTAAATCAAAAGCAGTAATTTTCAACATTAAAACTGTCATGAAAAATAAAACCACCTATTTTTTATTCAATCATTTAATTTTCTTATGTATCTTATAATTTTTATATTTTTTCTTTTTAATAATAACGTAAAATGATTTATTTTATTTAATTATTTGAATTTTGATACTGTATACCAAACTTTACTGATTACTATTAACTGTCAATTTTATTTTATTTTAATTATTTAACCTGTTTTTTTAACTAATTTAATTCTATTATGTTATTTCATTTCATTTTCAATATAGAGTGATAGATAGATTCCTTATTTGATTTGTTTAATTTCTACATATTTCAGCCAATGGAATTTTTTCAAATGCTTCAAAATAGATAGGAAATTTAGCATACCTTGGGTCAGACACACTCCAAGATATTTTCAGATGCTTCAGTTCTGAAAATCTTCCCAAAACTTCAAACTCTCAATTCCAGATCACGGCCTCACTTCCTATACATATACTGAGTCGCCTTAGCTTTCTCAAATTATTAATAAGATCTGATATTGTGCAAGGAGTCTTTTCAGGAGTAGTTATTAAAAATCCCTTGAGTATTTGCATATTAGTGAGCTTCTCCAACTTCCCATCAAACGATTCATCTCTTCCTCTTTCATGAAATTTTCTCCTTGATGTCGTCAACTCCTTCATCAACACACCTTCTGCTTTCATTTTGTTTGTTCGAATTCACATTTTAATGTCAACAAACAAATATACAATGTCACTCAATTTTTCCTACTTCACAAATTCTTTTTTTGCCTCTGTATCGATACACTCGCACCTACCTTTAGAGGGGAAGACAGGAATGAAAGAAAAAATATAAAACAACAATTACAATATAAAATACGTTCTGGAAATTATGCTAGACTCTTTAGAATGATGTCAAATGAAAGAAAAAGCGTGCATGAGCGGAAAACATCATGCATGAACGAACAATAGCTTTCACTGAGCACTTAGGAAACTTTTAGTTATTTAGTAAGATATATAAGATCAAACTTATAATGACAATCATCAAGAATAAATAATCATGTCATTACTTAATATAATACATTTCTCGGTGAATATATGAATACATAATATAAATAAGCTAACATGTATTCAGCTCAAACTTTCTCTACCAATAAAACAACATAAATTATAAGCTCAAAGTTATTTAATTCAAAGGATATGAAACATGGTAGAAAGTTTGAACTCAGTGAGGATCTAACAGTAGATTTCTATGGAGTTATAACCATCATTTGAAGCATCATATAAAAGTTTATTATTTCTATAATTAATAATAATAACAAAATGGTGTCGAATCATTGAAATAATTGGGACAAAAGAAGATAGATGTAGGAATGTACTCAGTGTGCTAGGTAACCTCGTCCAACTTTTTAAGTTACACCCTGCTATTGACAAAAAAATATAATTATAAGAAATAGCGCAATCGAAGTAGTACATTATTCAAAATTGGACGTTAACAAATATAATAATCAATTTCAGGAAAAGAAACACAATCACATATACACGTAAACATATATATATATATTATATATATATATATATATATATATATATATAAAAGCAACAAAAGTGAACTCAAGGTACATTTCACCAAGCACCAGAAGGAAGGAATTTCAAGAGAAGGAAAACATTAACAAAATATTGTGGAAGATAATCCTCTTGTGATAGAACAATCTCTAATAGGTAAGATGCTTTAAACAATTCAAATACAGCCTCATATAGTTAAAGATAGTTTTGAAGGAAAGTATACTCTTGATATGGAGGGAAGCTAAATCATGTCATTATAATTTCCAGTTTTATTATGATTTGAAGGAAGGAATTACACCACAAAAAGTTCCACGTCATTCTTTGAGTACACCTTCGACTTTAATGATCCCAAAAGGTTTGATTTTCCCTTTAAAGAGAGAATCTATAAATTTGTTATGTTTTAAAATACAAGGATTTTGTTAGTAACTCCTCCTGAGGATACCTTCTCCCAAGAATAATGTTAAAAGAATTTGAAGAGAAGCACAACGGAACTGGATAGAGGAAAAATAGAAGCATTTTAAAAGTGGTTAAAAATATGTTGAAGGTAAAAGTTTGCCAAACTTTATGTGGGTGCTAACAGTTGTTAAGATATGTCAAATATTCTATTAAAGGATATTAGACAATATTCTGTTAGTTATAATTTAAATATTATTATAATTTGTGCACATGTCATTCCTTTAATTGATGAAGAATTATAAGATCCTTGAATGTATATATATGGTACTCTACTCTTTGAAATAATACATCAGAATTATTCTTTAAACATTTTATTATGGTATCAAGAGCCAAACACTGATATCCTCTACAATATAGGAATCACTGCTTTTTTTCATTGAATATTTCTGATGGCTTCTTCCGATGACAATCAATCGGAGAAACATGATTCTGGAACTTCCGCTGCTTCCAAGAGTTATATTTCTAGTGTTGCCGGATTCGTGACCAAGTCAGGTATATCTAACTCTGCCCTTAATCTTTCTGTTGTTACTAAAGGTACTGATTGGATAATTGATTCGGGTACTACTGATCATATGACTTGTGATCCTCATATATTTACTAATTTTTCCTCTAATTGTTCTAAAACTGTTATTATTAATGCCAATGGGGTCTCATCTCCTATTGAAGGTATAGGTACTATATCTCTCTCACCTTCCTTATCGATTCCTGATGTTTTATTTGTTTCTACATTAAACTGTAATCTTATCTCCGTCAGCAAGTTAACCAAATCACATTCTTGTGTTGCCTTGTTTTACCCAACCCATTGTCTTTTTCAGAACATCCATTCGAAGGAGAAGATTGCTAGTGGTAGAGAGAGTGAAAGACTGTATTATCTTGAAAATGTCTCACAATCAAACCATAAAAAAGGATTGGCTTGTCTTGCGAACGATCACATACAAGATAAAAACAAAAAGGAAATTTGGTTGTGGCATAGATGGTTGGGACATCCCTCTTTTGGTTATTTAAAAATATTATTTCCATCACTATTTCATAAATGCAATATTTCTGATTTTTTTTGTGAAACTTGTGTTTTGGCAAAAAATCACCGTGTTGTGTTTCCTTTAAGCAATAACAAAACTGATTTTCCTTTTTCATTAATTCACATAGATGTTTGGAGCCCTGCCCGCAATCTACACATAATGGAAAAATGGTTTATCAATTTTGTTGATGATTGTACTCGAGTAACCTGGGTATATTTGCTTAAATATAAAAGTGATGTGTGTGATGTGGTTTGTTCCTTTTATCATCTGATTGTTACACAATTTAACACATCTATTAAGGCCATTCGATCAGACAATGGAGAGGAATATTTTAAGACTGAATTAATAGAGTTCATGAACTCTAAAGGCATCTTGCATCAAACTACATGTCCTTATTCACCACAACAAAATGGAGTGGCTGAGAGGAAAAATAGACATATATTAGAGGTGACAAGATCACTTTTGATAGATGGTAATGTCCCATCTCATTTATGGGGTGAAGCTGTGAGCTCTGTCGTTTATTTAATTAATCGAACCCCTTCTAGTGTGCTTAACTTTCGAAGACCTTTTGATGTGTTGTTTGATCATTGTATCCTTCCTCCCATAGTTTATTTACCACCTCATATTTTTGGATGTGTTATATATGTTCACTTACACCCACATCAACGTACAAAGCTTGAAGAACGAGCGATCAAATGTGTTTTTGTTGGGTATGGATCAACTCAAAAAGGTTATCGTGCTTACCATCCACCATCAAAGAAATTTTATATTTCTATGGATGTGGCATTTAATGAGCATGAATTTTTTTATATTGATTCTCCACTTCAGGAAGGCAATGAAAGTGAAGTGCATAATCATGATGTTGGTATGTTTGATTGTGAAGATAAATTATTGTGTGAGGATCATTCTGCAAGAAGTGAGCCAATCCTAAATATGGACCATTCTTTTCTGGATAATACAGTATCTTCTGATCATAACCAATTGGCTCAATCTTCTCCATGGGTTCAGCTTGACTCTTCAGAGGTACCTTCTGATCCTATCTCTGATAATACTAATTTAGATGAAATTGATCATGGAATTGATTCTTGTATGCGTGAGACCACCAACACACCAAACACTGAGTCTACTACTGTTCCATATATTCTTCCACCTCGTTCTAACCTCGGTCAACCTTCAGTTAAATATGATATTTCTGATGACGGATGAAGAATATGGTGGTTCACAAATTGGGTGGCAGGGAAGGACGAAGGTGGTCTACGGTGATGTTTTGGGTGGTCCGATGCAAGAAAGACGAACTTGCAATGGTAGATCATGGTAGTGCATGGTCGTGTTGGCGGCGTGTGGAATGGAAGATAATTCAAACTGAACGAAGGTGCAAATATGGCGATCTCGTGGTGGTCGGCGACGTCCTGATGGCGAAACCACAAGGAAGACCATAATGCCTCGGTTAAGAGGGAACCGAGGCATAAAGTCCTACGAAAAAAAAGCCCTACTACTCCAGTTAACTTTGAATAGAGGCAAAATCTTACCCTTTTATGCCTCGATTCAGAACCGAGGCATAAAAGGGTAGACTTTTTGCCTCGCCTATACATGCCTCAATTCAGGAATTGTTGCCTATGGGCGAAAATAACCGCTGTCGTTTCCCCTGACTACACTAGTGATTCATAATTGTTGAATTTCGTTCAATATTAGGAAAATGATTTGTTGTTATCTTTGTCAACATACATGTTCTGCATTTTTCTATGTTCAAATCAAAAGGAGGAATTAAATCAAATTTAGACATTGAATATAAGTTTCTATAATTAACATGCCCAAGACAAAAATGCCATAAAGAAGAATCATGATTGACAACATAAACAGAGTCTTTCACATCATTTATTACACTTAGTTTGAACATATTATTACAAAGATATCCTAGTCCAATAAATACACCACCCTTAGATAATATGAAAAAAATACCAATTTAAATCCCAATTGATTCAAGATTACTCTAGACACTAAATTTCTTCTTAATTCTGGAGCATACAATACATCTCTTAAAACAAGTGATTTTCCAGAACTAAGTAATAATTCTACTTGTCACAGAGGACTTTAGCCATATAATCCTTTTCCATGTAAAGAACTTCTCCATTGTCATCTTCTTTAAAAGTTTTGAATAGACAACGATCTTTACAAACATGTCTTCATCCCCTTAAATCGGTCCATCATGAATCATCAGTCTGTACATAGAAGATTTCAGAAACCATCTCCACAAAATTCAAAATAGGATTATGTGCAATTTGTGTACAAATACCTTTTTTTGGTTGGCCTTTGCTAGACTCACCTTGACCTTGTTTACTGTCATTCTTCCTTTTTCCAGATTGTGCAATCCCTTTTTAAATGACCAGGCTTGCCACATTCCCATTAATTGGCTTGTTGACTTTCTTCACCAAATTTTGGCCTATTGTTCATATTTCCTTTATAGAAATTACGAGGCATTTTCTTGTTATTTGGTATTGTTTTTGTTTTTTCATCTTCCACCATATTAACACTAGAAGAATTAGGATGATTGGAATCCTTTTGACCATCTTGTAGACGGATCCCTTCTTCTATCCGAAGATGAGCAACCATTTGTTCAACATTCATATAATCTTTATTATGTTTTGGAGAATTTCTAACATCTTTCCAATTTGGTGGTAGTTTGTCAATTATAGAAGAAACAATGAATGTCTCATCCATTGCAATATTAAATGCATCTTCTTTTGCCATCGTAAAAAACCAATGCCTTCAAACTTGTCCCATTTGTGAAAGTTTGTAGACATCTCACGAATTGTAGTCATCTTAGAGAAGATATTGCTTATAGACTTTTGGAACAATTTTCCAAGAACTTAGGGAAACAAGATGAACAACAATGTAGGCTTGATATAATCTTCTAGGTGTGGATACACACTTTCCTAAAAATAATATTTCGTCCCTTATAAGAGTGAAGGGGATCACGAAATTTTCTTTTGAGATACAAAGAAGAAATACAACGTTAATACTCACTCTTAGTATTAACGTCAAACAATAATAAAATTCTCACATATTGGCTTGTGTGTTAAGTGAATGACAGAATGTAGTGAAAAAGTCTCACATTTCAATAGAGCACATAATCCCTTTATATAAATGTTGATCAAACATCTTTTAAATCCAAGAGATACTAGATTCTGATCAGTTACATTTCTTGTAACTTTTCATGAATAATTGTAACTCTTGATGAATCTGAAAATTGTCTCTAATACTCTTAAATTCCAACAGGGGCAGGGTGTTAGGGATTTGAAATTTCCAGAATCTTTCTAATTTTTTTTCTTTTACTTTACTAAATTCCATGTCATAATTTAATCATTTCCACGTAATTAAAGGATCCACCTCAACATATTTATCGTGCACCATCACATTTTAACGCCGACAGAAAGGGCTTAATTGTTATGATTTTTCAAAATTTAGGACTCAATTAAAACCGTTTTCAACAAGAAGACCCACTTGAGATTCCATCTGAGGGTTTAAATAATTTTGATAAAGATAAAATAAAGATAGGTAGTTTTGACTTTCCATTTATTTAGGAGTAGTATTATTTTATATTATTGATATAAGATATAGATAAATTAAATAGATTTTAATTTAAGTTAGTTGATATTTTATTTTCAGTTTTTATTCTTTATGTTTGGCTCAAGCCCTATTTTCATTTATTTAAAGGTTGACAAGGATTAATGAAAATGAATCACATTGAATTGGAGAGTCCAATTATTTATATGGTTTTTTTAACATATCAAATCTTCGTCACCTTGTCGAGCTGTGATGGGGTGGCTTGCTAAGCTTGCCAAGTTGGGTTCGATCAAGTTCAAGGGATGAAAACATTGTCTCGGTCCGCTTTTTTTGGTCGGGTTGGTGTGGTTACCCCTCAAGTTTGGCTATTTTTTGTCATCCTTAATCCCAACTACCACAAACATGTGATCTTTCATTATTAAAAAATTAATTCACCAAATCAATAAATTATATCTTATTCAAGTGCACACAAAATTTTTGAAATTTAGTTTATCATATATAAAATATCCTCCATTAATTAGACTTTTAAGCATTACTCAAATAAGAAACAATTACAACACTAACTATTACTCAAATAAGAAACAATTACAATAGTAACTTTAATATTGTCTAGTAAGTGAGCCTATTATTTTTCCTTAAATATACTGTTTAAGGGATTCTCTTATCAACACTTTTGATGCGCTTCCTAAATAGAACTTTAGAGGCATGTGCTTGTTAGATTTTTCTTTGTTCGTGTCTTTTTTAACTAAGATTTTGTTTTTTGAATGAATTTGAGGAAGAGTGATTGAATGGATTTGAGATAAAGGTAAATTTTTTTGTTATTTATTAAAGTGGATTTGGAAGTAAGTGAGAGTAGATTTGAAAGTAAATTTTTTTAATCTATCACATCAATCAAAGCATACACTAATTCTCACAAACTATACTTTTAAATTCACTCTTACTTCCAAATTCATTCAAATAAACAATAAAAATAATTTATCTTCAAATCCATTCAATCGTTCTTCCCAAAATTCATTAAAGTGATCAAAGCGTAAAACATTAACAGTTTCAACATAATAATTACTTCCAATATATTATCACTTATTCTTTCAAGTTGACTGAACTTCACTTCTCAACATTAAACCTGTCATGAAAAATAAAACCACCTATTTTTTTTCCATCATTTAATTTTCTTATGTATCCTAATTTTTTAATTTTTAATAATGACGTTTACCCAATTATTTTCACTATATGTTTGAATTTTAACACTGTTTACCGAACTTTACTAATTACTATTATGTGCCATCCAATTTTATTTTATTTTAATTATTTAACTTGTTTTTAATTAATTTAATTCTACTATGCTATTTCATTTATAAAATGAAATAAATAAAAAAATTACATAATATACAAATTTGTTATATAAATATCCATATTTGACATATAACATTATGTTGAAAATATTTCCTTACAATAATTTTAATTTATTTTTATTTTTATAATATAATGCATAAATATGAACTCTCCTTTTCTATCTATCTATCTATCTATATCTATCTATCTATCTATCTATATATATATATATATATATATATATATAATAAAATATAATTAAGAATGTATCTAACTTATCACCAGTAAAATAATAAAAAAAGAAAAAAAAAGACACATATTAGTTTTCTTTATATGCATCGGTTCTACAACCGATGCATACATGGACGAGGTAAAAAGGACACGTTTTATGTCTCGGTCAGACATCGAGATAAAACAGTATAGAATTATGCCTCGGTTATCTAAGAACCGAGGCGGTATATTTTTTTTTCTCAGATTTTAGTACACAATGGAATCGTGCTCTTCAGATCCAAAAATCAATTTTCATGTCACAGAGAATTCCCATTGCCGTTGATTGATCATGTGTAAACCTTCAACCCGAGAAGTGGCTCTGACGGCTGAGTGGTGCAAGTGAAATTGTTTTTCAGCAACAAGAAAATCCCAAAACCAAAAAATCCAAAACCAGAAAATCCCAAAACTGAAAATCCAAAACCAGATATGAAGAAGAAGCAGAAGAACAAGAGTAGATCTGGAGCAGCAGCAGCGGCAGCGTCACTCACGGAGGGGAAGAATGGCTGAGGCAGCAGCGGCAGCGGCAGATTTGGAGCAGCAGCAGCGGCAGCGTCACTCGCGGAGGGGAAGAATGGCTGAGGCAGCGGCGGCAACGACAGATCTGGAGCAGCAGCGGCAGCGTCACTCGCGGAGGGGAAGAATGGCTGAGGCAGCAGCAGCAGATCTGGAGCAGCAGCAGCGGCAACGTCACTCGCGGAGGGGAAGAATGGCTGAGGCAGCAGCGGCATCGGCAGATCTGGAGTGGCGACGGATCTGGAATGGCAACAGGGGCGGCGGATCTGGAGCGGCGGATCTGCAGCGGCGGTCGTCTGGAGGCAGCGGCGGTCGTCTGGACTGTGCACGGCAATGGGAAGAATGGGAGAGCACAAAGGGGAAGGGAGAGCACCGAGAAATAAGAAGTTGTTCAAGTGTGAAAATGAAAAGGTTCAAGAGGATAGGTAGTAAGTGTATAGGCAGCGGTCGTCTGCGAAACCCGAGGCAATAGCGCTTTTTAAAAAAGTTGTATCCTCGGGACAGATGTATAGGCCTCGGGTCTGCTTCTAACCGAGACAGTATTACCATTCGACCTCGGGTTAAGCTGTAACCGAGGCATATAGTCTTTTACGCTTCGAGTTTTGCGTATATATAACGCGTTAGTTTCCCCTTTTTTTACTAGTATATCCATAGATACCATACTTTTTATCAAAACTTATTGACTTTTTATCAAAACTTATTGACTTTTTATCAAAACTTATTGTGTAGTTAAAATTATGCTTTTTCTCATAAAATTATTTATGTAAACACACACACACACATATATATATATATATATATATATATATATATATATATATATATATATATATATAATAGAGTGATAGAGAGATAGATATTTATTGATTCCTTATTTTTTCAACTTTTGCTCACTCTAGTTATATACAGCATAGTGTAGACTTTTGGGAATAACATTATATAAATAACAATGATTGAGAGAACAATATAAGTATACACAACATTTTACCACATCAACTCCATTCTCTTTCCCAATGAGCATCATATTCAAATTCACGCTCAATATATGAATGGTTTGAGATTTGTTTAATTTCTAGATATTTCAGCCTAGGAATCCAAATCTTCAAATCATGTAGGTAGACATTCAATTGCTTAAGATACTTCAGACGCAATATTTCCACACAATCTAAAATAATGTCATCCATACATTCCAGTTTTCCTCCAGTTATATTTAGCTCACGTGCTATTATATGTGATATTCTAATGGACATTGGAAAACATTCAAGAAGACTCTTTCCAGGAAAACATTCAAGATGCAACTTTTTTCAAACTTACTGGCAAACGGATACCAATTTTAGCATACCTTGGGTCAGACACACTCCAAGATATTTTCAGATGCTTTAGTGATGGAAAATATTCCAAACTTCGGAACTCCCCATCCCTGATCACGGCCTCACTTCCAATACGTATGCTGAGAGAATATATTGAGAGAATATAATAAGAATACACAACATTTTACCGCTCTTTCAAATCAACATTCTATTCATATTCTATTCATATTCACGCTCAATATTCACGCTCAATGTATGAATGGTTTGAGATTTGTTTAATCTCTACGTAATTCAGCAAAGGAAATAATGTTTTCAAATCATCTATGTTGATATTTAATTGTTTAAGGTACTTCAGACGCAGTATGTACACGGGCAATCCTAGTAAGAAATTTGTCGTCATACTTTCCAGTCTTCCTCCAGTTATATTTAGCTCAGGTGGAAACGTATAACGGAACGACAGATGGAAAAGTGGAATACATTCTATTAAAGTCTTTCCAGGAAAACATTCAAAATGCAACTTTCTCAAACCTAATGGCAACTTGATGGGAATTTTAGCATATCTTGGGTCAGACACACTCCAAGATATTTTCAGATGCTTCAGTTTTCTAAACTTTTCCAAACTTTTAAATTCCCCATCCCTGATCACGGCCTCACTTCCAATACGTATGCTGAGTCGCCTTAAATTTGTCAAATTATTAGCAAGATCTGATATTGTGCAAGGAGTCTTTTCAGAAGTAGTTATTAAAAATCCCTTGAGGACTTGGAGATCAGTGAGCTTCTCAATCCCCTTTGGCATGCCCTCCAGTAAGCAACAATCGGACATAATCAGATGTGTCAGACTTTTCATTGATGAAATATCATCAGGTAGTGTCTCTAAATTATGGCAAGCTTTCAGATCAAGAATTAGTAGACTTTCAAGTTTAGCAACGGAGGATGGAATCTCGAATATTCTTGATATCCCACGTAGACTCAGATATTTCAACCGCTTTAACTTTATCAACTCTTTCAAGAATTCTTCACTCCCAACTTCAATGTGATGTATAGGTGAATCTTGCCAACGCCCAAGTTGAAGCACTTCTATATTCTTGAATGAATCGGTGACCCATTGCGGTCCAAAATTCAGATAACTTGTGCCAATATTAAAAATATTAAATGAAGTAACATTTTTTGTATCAACTTCATCTACTGTTACTTTTTTTCTATAAAGCAGTAACGGCCGTGGTCTAATAGACTTTAGATCTCCATCTAAATATAACTTCAACTGACGACTACGGATGTCAGGAGGAATTTGAAATTTATTGACAAGGGGATCGTTTGTACTACCATAGCGTACAATCACCTTAAATTTCAAAAGATCATGAACCACATCCTCACCCCATTCCTCTGCTGTGTTATTGTCTGTATTTTCGATCAAACCCTCTGCAATCCACAAATCAATTGCAATTCTTTTCCTTATGATAGCGTTCTCAGGAAAAATTAGGAGACGCTCGAAGCAAGCTTTTAATAAATAGTCTAGCAAGTTAAAATCTCCCGCAGTCCAACTCTGCCTTTGATGGGGGCGCACCAATTGTTGTGATGAGTGAGATATTTCGCCACCCCTGTCATCCTCCTCCTTATATGACTCTTCCTTATATGACTCTTCCTTATATGACTCTTCCTTATATGACTCTTCCTTATATGACTCTTCCTTATATGACTCTTCCTTATATGACTCCTCCTTATATGAGTCGTCAAAAACAAGCGTTGGGAGCAAATTGTGAGAGGAATCTCTAATCCTCTTGCAAATGCCCTCCATGTCTTCATCCAGCTTCTTACGGTCTAACCTCTGAAGATGGCCATACACCTCTGCTAATGTGTCCAGCAGTTTTTCTTCATTCTTCTTCACTTCCACAAACACATCCTTTATTCTCTTCAGATCCAACCTCAACTTCTCCAATTTCTTATCAAATGATTCATCTCTTCCCTTTTCATGGAATTTGTTCCTTGCTGTCGTCAACTGCTTCATCAACACGGCTACTGCTTTCATCTTGTTTGTTCGAATCGACATTTTACTACAAACAAACCAATATACACAATGTCACCCAATTTTTCCTACTTCGATTTTTTTTTTCTGTGTATCTATACACTCACACCTACCTCTTTAGAGGCGAAGACAAGTATGAAAAAAAAAATAGAAAACAACAATTACAATAGCAAACACGTTCTGGAGATATGCTAGACTCTTTAGAATAATGTCAATAAAATAAAAAGCGAGCATGAGTATAAAACTTGCTGGTAGATGATACATCGTGCATGAACCAACTATAGTTTTCATTGCTAAGCTATATAAAAGATCAAGCTTATAAGAGTATCATCAAGAATGAATAAACAACATTCTTGATGAATACTGTAAAACATAATATAAATAAGCTAAATAAAACTCAAATCAAACTTTCTCTACAAATAAAACAACATAAATTATACGCTCAAAATTATTTAATTCAAAGGAGAAAGTTTGAACTCTAAGATCTGACAATAGGGTGATATATGGAGTTCCATTAACAAATGATATAAAAATCTTTAGAAGCATCATCGCACAAAACATTATTATTTCTAAATAATTTCAATAACAAAATGGATTTGAACCTCTGAAAGAATTGGGTCCAAAGAAAAGCTAGATGTAGGAATGTATTCAGTCAAAGAGATAATCTCGTCCAACTCTTTTCAGTTACACCCTGCTACTCACAACAACAAAAATCTAGCTTTAGAAAAAGTGCAATCGAAGCTAGTCATATGATTGAAAAATGGACATTAAGAAATTATAATAATCAATCATAAACAACAAAAGAGAAGTTGAGGTACATTTTACCTCACACCAGGAGGAATTTGAGGAGAAGGATCCTATTTTGGCATAGAAATTGGGGAAAACATCTGCAAAATGTTGTGAAAGATCGTGGTTAGAACAAGCTCATCAGATTGTTAGATGCTTTAAATAGTTAAAATATAACCTAAAATAATTAAAGATAGTTTTGAAGGAAAGTATACTTGATATGGAGGGACTGCACATTCTTTGAGTTTAGTGATCCAAAAAACAAAGTATGTTTCTTCAAGCTTCGTTCTTTTCATAAAAGAGACCGTATATAATATTTGTTATGCTTTGGATATAAAGATTTTGATCAGAGACTCTAAAGATATTGGCAACATGAATAAGGTCATGCTTACTCCAACCTGTTAGAAGGGAACTTTAAATCATGTTAAAAATTAAATTTTAAGTTTAACTCAATCTCACAAAACCATAACCATATTGTAAGGTGAGGTTTGCACTCATTTATAAACTATGAATTAGTCTTATCTTTAATCGATATGAGACTTCCAACATAACTCACTGCTAAGTGCAGGAACAAGAGCTTGTGATTGTAGAGTCTAGCCCACGCGTTGTTATTGGGGTTCATAGCCCCTCTCCATGTCCGTTTATTAAGTGTATGCATTTCTCTTTTATAAATTAAAAATTATTAATATTTAAAATAGTCCTTATTTTTAAAAATTATAGTTTTTTTTTGAATTGGAGTCTAATATCTAAAATTAACTGCAAGATTTTAATAATTTACTATTTTTTTTCTAAACTAGTCTCTATTTTAAATTAATTTTAACCGTAAAGACAAAATTATAATATTACAATGTTATCAAACTTATTAAATCACTTACAAACTTTTCTTTTATTTATTTACACTATGTTTTTCTTAATCCAAATAACTTTCCGCTTGGTAACCAATTTTTTCCCGAGAGGGATATTATATTTATATAGGTTATGAAAACCTCAGCCTACTATAGATCAATTTTGAAATTCATTATTTATCATATTGATGTCATCATTTTCACACAAAAATTGCATATTTTTCTCCAAAGTGTAGACATTGATTTAATAAGTTTGTAAGTTGTACACAACTGGCTTTTGTGACATTTTCTATTCATACAATATTTATCCATAACAAATTGCAGCAATGATTTTAGTCAATATTATCAAGTTTTTATTGTACTATATATTATATGTACCTTGTGGAGGAAAAAAACTGAGATTACACATATAAAATGGATGAAGTATACGATTTAAAAATTGAAATTATATATATAGTTGTCATTGACAATGATTCTTGCATACCATGCAGCATGTAACGTCAAAGTGAGTGAAGAAAATAGTAAGATGCCAAGCTTATAATATGAAAGGTAAATTGAATATTATTTTAAGTTTTTAGTGTTTATAAGGGTTAAAGAAAAACTAAAATCAACTCTGAAAAAGAGAAGCAAGACTAGTATTTTGCTTAAGTCTTTGTTTAATTACTTAGAGACAAAAGCCACATCAATCTTCTTCTTTTCATCGTTTTCAATTCATTATTTTTTTAAGATCTTTCATGACTTAACGAAATAACATTATCTTTATTTATTTTTCTTTAAATTAAATCCGGAGACTATTAAAGGAAATTGTTATGTCTTTGGTTTATATGGTCTTATATCAGACAACCCAAGGGACAAAACAATAGAACTTAGGGTTTACTTTGACTTTTCATTTAGCACCATTGAAAATATCATACCTAACTTATATTATAGTTTATAATATATATATATATATATATATATATATATATATATATATATATATATATATATATATATATATATATGTGTGTGTGTGTGTCTACACGTAATTATTGTTTACAAAAGTTTTATAAGGACGTCGATGATAAAATAAATAAGTAATTTTTCTATTAGAAAATATGGTTTTGGGATATTATTCGAAATTTCGAAAAAATGTCTTACAAAATCGTTTTTTTTGTAAAATAAATATTTTTATTCCTAATTAATGTTTTAGAATATGCTTATTTCCGGATATAATGAAAAGGAGGAAGAAGAAGAGACTTGAGCAATATATATTATAAATTTGCAAAGTTTTAATAGTACGCATTATTACTATTTTTAGGTCTAATGGAGATAGTTCCTGTACTATAGGATACCTAATCCACCAACGGTCGACCAATAACCCAGGCGATTCATAACGACATTCGACCACGTGTTGTCGACCACTCGGTGCCCGACTCGTAACGACATCTGACCATATGGTGTTGTCGACCACTTGGTGCTCGACAACCATATAAGTGATGTCGCGACATGAAGCATTCGTGCGACAAGTCGTCCACTTATGTTGGCGCGCAGGATGAGTGATATACAGAACGCGATACCGCGGTCTAGCGGTTACAGGTAAACAGTTACGCATATTGGCTAACAAGCGCCGCGAATCATGGAAGTACTTGACTAAATATCTAGCAGTTATAACTTATAGATAGCCAACTCCAGTAACCACCCGAGATCTCAGGTAAACGGTTTATTTTACTACTTTAAATACACACAGCATAGGAGAAAAAAGGTACGTTTTTCCCCTAAGAAGAAAGATATTCTTATTTTCAGATAGATATTCTTATTTTTCAGACAACACCCTTGTTGACTTGAGCGTCGGAGTACTTTTGCAGGTACCCAGCCCACCTTGTTCAAAGGAGACAGAAAAAAGGTAACACAGTGAAAGCAGCACAGAGAGACAGCGCAGAGCAAGTTTGTTAGGTTCGTATCTCGTTCTCCACACCCCTACAGAAACATTTTGGCGCCCACCGTGGGGCCCGAGATTACTATCCCAACAACGACCACCGGAGCTATGGAAAATTCAGATACGCACGATTTGATCAGGCAACTGCAAGCGCAAGTTGAGGCACAGGCACAAACCATGCAGGAGATTCAGCGCAAGCATGCAGAGGAGATGGCGGCATTGAGAGCTCAAATCCCAACACCAGAGTTATCTGCTTCAAACAGGCAGGAGGATAACGAAGCGAGCCATCATGGGGGACCCTCCGAACGGGTTGGTGGAGGAAGGAGGGGGCCTACTCCTGCGCGCCTCACCAACCTGCTTCCATTCACGGAAGCCATCATGCAAGCGAATATGCCGGACAAGCCTCCCCCAACTCTGGAACGCTATAATGGATCTGAAGATCCTGATGACCATC
The DNA here is from genome assembly GCF_029865625.1 of Vigna umbellata. Taxonomy (NCBI): domain Eukaryota; kingdom Viridiplantae; phylum Streptophyta; class Magnoliopsida; order Fabales; family Fabaceae; genus Vigna; species Vigna umbellata. The sequence goes on from NC_142168.1 coordinate 5,769,168, forward strand.
TACGCAATTTTATCGATACCATGGCATTCTACACAGACAGCGATCCGGTTATATGCAGAGCTTTCTCTTTATCCCTTAAGGGTGAAGCTTTGGAATGGTTCCATAAACTTCCCCGCAATTCCGTAGATTGCTTCGCAACCATAGAATCCTTATTCCGAAAACAGTACGCAGCCAATCAAAAGCCGGCAATGACTGCTACGGAGCTCGTCCATACCAGGCAGGAGAAGGATGAGACTTTGAAAGCTTTTATGCAGCGATATATCGAAACGGCCAGGCGAGTGCCGGATATTACTCCCACTTTTATCATCAGCAATCTGTCATCCTGCTTAAGGCCGAGGCAGTTCTCGGAACAGTTATATGCTGATCCCCCATCATCCATGGAAGAATTGCAATCCACTGTGGCAAAATTCATTCGCATTGAAGACCACCGTAATGCCAATGCTAGAAAGAAGCACCACCAAGATATCCCCAACCAGGAAACTAAAAAAACGAAGCGACCCCCCAACGACTACAGACCGGACCGAGCACCTCGGAAGGAGTCAGGGTGGATATCTAAATATGATCACTACACGACCCTCAACGCCCCCAGGGCGAGGGTACTGGAAGAGGCCTTACACACCGAACTTCTCACAGCGCGGCGAAAGACCACCCCAAAGAACGCCGATAGGAGCAAATCTTGTCGGTTCCACATGAACCAGGGGCACGACACGGAAGAGTGCAATACGGTAAAAGACGAGTTAGAACGGCTCGTCCGTGCGGGTTATCTCCAGAGTTACATCAAGGAGAGAGTTACCGCAAGAGCAACAACTCCTCGTCGAAGGGACCCTCCCAGGCGAAGTCCCCGGCGATCTCCCCCTAGAGATGATCGACACTGCAGGCGATCACGCAGTCCGCCTCGACGCATAGAGAGGGAACGCTCAGTCCGGGGCCGCATCGACACTATATCTGGTGGTTTCGCTGGAGGAGGCGTGTCGTCTTCAGCGAGGAAACGACACTTGAGACAGCTGAAATCGGTCCATATGGTCGAGCGACAGGCTCGGTCGATCCCGGACATCACGTTCACGAATGCTGACTTCCACGCTCCAGACCCTGATCATGATGATCCTATGGTCATCACGGCTAACATAGCTCGGTATGATGTCAGCAAGGTCCTCGTTGATCAAGGAAGCTCGGTCAACATTTTATATTGGTCCACTTTTCAGAAAATGGACCTATCCGAGGATCTCATCGCCCCATTTAATGAGCAGATCGTCGGATTCTCAGGAGAGCGAGTAGACACCAGGGGATACCTTGATTTGCGAACTCGACTCGGAACCAGTCGGGAGGCACCTGAACTTCGAGTTCGATTCTTGCTGGTCGAGGCGAACGCATCATACAACGCCTTGCTAGGGCGTCCCTGTCTGAACGCATTTGGAGCAATTGTGTCTACTCCCCACCTCGCCATGAAGTTCCCAACAAATCATGGTACTATTTGTACGGTGAGGGCCGACCAGCGAACGGCCCGACAGTGTTATGTGGCGGGGTTAAAGGTCACCCCTTTTATTCCAACAAAGAGGACAAAAGTAGTCGACGCAGCAGTAGTCGACCTAGACCCCCGAACCAATGTGGACGAGCGCCTTCATCCGCAAGGCGAAGTCAAGCTCCTATCCCTGACGAGTGACACGTCTAAAATCACCAGCATCGGCAAGGATCTCACCTCAAACGAGGAGCAGGCCCTAAGTCAGATACTGCGAAACAATGCAGACTTATTTGCATGGACAGCCGCCGACATGCCAGGAATTCACCCAGGAGTTATGTCCCACAAATTGTCCATCTTCAGGGAGGCGCGACCAGTCGCCCAGAAGAAGCGTAGGTTCGGAGAAGAAAAGCGTCAAGCCATTCAAGTTGAGATCGACAAGCTGATAAATGCCCGATTCATCAGAGAGTTAACATATACCACATGGCTGTCGAACGTGGTTATGGTCAAGAAGTCAAACGGTCAGTGGCGGATGTGTGTCGATTTCACTGATCTCAACAAGGCATGCCCCAAAGACTCATACCCCTTGCCCAGCATCGACCGCCTTGTAGATGGAGCTTCTGGTCATGTCATTTTCAGTTTTCTGGACGCTTACTCGGGGTACAACCAGATCCCAATGTACCACCCCGATCAAAGCAAGACAGCCTTTATCACTGAATGCGCCAATTACTGTTATGAAGTAATGCCGTTTGGATTAAAAAATGCCGGAGCCACTTATCAACGCCTCATGGATAAGGTCTTCCATCATCAGATAGGGCGATGCATGGATGTGTATGTGGACGACATGGTAATTCGCAGCAATTCTATAGACCAGCACCTGCAAGATTTGAAGGAGGTCTTCGGGCAACTCAGACGATACAGCATGCGCCTCAACCCTTCCAAATGTACTTTCGGCGTCCCAGCCGGAAAATTCTTAGGATTCTTGCTTACACGTCGAGGCATTGAAGCCAACCCCGACAAATGCAGGGCGGTACTCGACATGACGGCTCCGAAGACCCTAAGAGAGGTACAGCGTCTTGTGGGTCGCCTAACCGCCCTGTCACGGTTTATTCCAAAGCTAGCCGAACACATCAAACCCATCCTGAAGAATTTGAAGAAGGGTTCCACTCAACACTGGGACGAGGATTGTGAGACTGCATTCAACACTGTCAAGCGCATCCTCACTAGTCCTCCAATTATGGCTCGACCAGACGAGGGGTTCGACTTACAGCTATATATCTCAGCTTCCCAGCATGCTGTCAGTGCTGCCCTGATACAAGAAGCACCCTCCTTCAAGTTGATCTACTTCATCAGCCGTACACTGCAGGGGGCGGAGGAACGATATTCTCGAATCGAGAAGCTCGCCTTGGCCCTTCTCAACGCCTCTCGACGACTTCGCCCGTACTTCCAGAGCCATCAGGTGGTAGTCCGTACGGATCATCCCATAGCCAAGATCCTCCGCAAGCCAGATTTGGCAGGGAGAATGGTTACCTGGTCCGTGGAACTATCCGAATTCGGACTCCGTTACGAGCCACGCGGATCCATCAAGGGTCAGCATCTGGCAGATTTCGCAGCTGACCTCACATCTACACCGGCCGACTCCCCTACCACATGGCTACTCAGTGTCGATGGTTCCTCCGACAAGAGGGGAGGTGGAGCCGGGATCGTTCTAGAAGGCCCGGACGGTGTGGTCGTAGAGCAAGCCATCATATTTAAATTCCCTGCCAGCAACAACCAAGCCGAATACGAAGCCTTGGTTGCAGGCTTATCTTTAGCCCGAGAATTCTCAGTCGATCATTTAGAGTGTCGGATGGACTCAAAGTTAGTAGTCAGCCACGTCAACGGCACCTATCAAGTCAAGGATAATCAACTGCTGCGATACTTCCACAAGGTTCAAACCTTACTACAAGGCTTCGTCACAGTTAATATCATCCATGTACCCAGGGAACAAAACGCAAGGGCCGATCTATTGTCTAAGTTAACTCATTCTAAGGAGCGAGCACAGCTATCATCTGTTATTAGAATGACCCTCGACCATCCTGGGGTAGAAACTTTCGCCACCGATGTGTCGGCGCCCGTAACCGACTGGCGACAGAAAGTCAAAGATCTTATGGAGCAGCAGGACAAAGGAGGTAGCATTACGGCAGCCGACTCCAAGAGAATCGCGCGTTTTGTATGTATAGGCGACGACCTATACCGTCGTGGTTTTAGCTATCCTCTATTGAAGTGTATATCCGCGGAAGAGGCAGACTATGTGATACGTGAACTACACACCGGGATATGTGGATTTCACTCTGGCAAGCGGACCTTGAGAGGCCGTGTTCTCCGTGCTGGATATTACTGGCCCACTCTCGACCACGACTGTGAGACATTCGTCAAGAAATGCATCTCCTGTCAAGCACATGGCCACGATATCCGTGCACCTCCCGAAGACTTGCACAATATTGTCTCTCCTTGGCCATTCGCCCAGTGGGGTCTCGACATAGTGGGACCACTGCCAGTCGCCAAAGCACAAAACAAATTTCTCCTCGTGGCGGTCGACTACTTCACAAAATGGATCGAGGCGGAGCCATTATCCATCATCAGTGCACAACGAGTGCAGAAATTCATTTGGCGCCTGATCTGTCGGTTCGGTCTCCCTAAAAAGATCATTACCGACAACGGTCGCCAATTTATTGAACGCAAGTTAGAGGATTTTCTCAGCAGTTTGGGCATTAAGCATGTCACGTCATCAGTCGAACACCCTCAAACAAACGGCCAAGCCGAGGCCGCGAAAAAAGCCATCCTGACAGAATTAAAGAAGCGACTCGGCGAAGCCAAGAGTTTATGGGTAGAGGAGCTGCCAGAGGTCCTGTGGGCATACAGATGCACACCCCACGGATCTACAGGTGACACGCCATTCAACTTAACATACGGCACCGATGCCATGCTCCCGGTCGAGATAGGCGAACCCTCATTAAGACGACAAATCACTGATATGTCACTTAATGAAGAGCAATTACGGACAAACCTCGACGTACTTCCTGAACGTCGAGAGGTTGCCACCATCCGCGCAGAGGCCCAGAAACGCATACTATCTCGACGATACAACACAAAAGTCAAGCCCAGAGCCTTCAAAAGCGGCGATCTGGTATGGCGAAAGCGGGGAGAGGCTTGGAAAAATCGAGCCCATGGCAAGCTTGCAGCTAACTGGGAAGGACCCTTTCGGGTTACAGAAGACATGTCGAACGGTGCATATCGCCTCCAACAGCTTGATGGACAACCAGTTCCCAATACCTGGAACGCCACTCATCTTAAATATTATTTTAGCTAATATCCGTTTATTGTTCATTTCTTTTCACAACTCTATCAAGTTCAGTTATCAAATAAAGATTACATTCCATCATGCTTATTGTCTCGATTCATTTATCAATGTTATGATGTCGAGTCCCAAGGCTGTTTATCAATGTTATGATGTCGAGTCCCAAGGCTGTCGTACGGGACACTTCCACCTACAAAGGATTTAAGAGCAGACCCATTAATCGATGTTCGCCCTTGAACATCCAACACATGTGGAATACACTCCCATTAATCGATGTTCGCCCTTGAACATCCAACACATGTGGAATACACTCCCATTAATCGATGTTCGCCCTTGAACATCCAACACATGTGGAATACACTCCCATTAATCGATGTTCGCCCTTGAACATCCAACACATGTGGAATACACTCCCATTAATCGATGTTCGCCCTTGAACATCCCACACACAGGGAATACACTCCCATTAGTCGATGTTCATCCTTGAACATCCAATATCTGGTAGAGGTTCACCCTCGAACACCCAGTATTTTCTTCACTCAACCATCGTTCTCAACTGTCACACGACATGCTATCAACACACTCGACACTCACACTTAGCGATCACTACAGCAAATACATTGCAGAATCAGCTAAGTTAAAAAGCAAACCGCAAAGTCACCAAACATACAAGTCGAGCATTCATAAAATTATCAAAGTTTAGCATTCATAGTCGTCAACCAAATATTCAAGTATGTATCTACAGACCTTCCCTACATCCTAATCTATTACAATCTTAGACGAGTCGCCTTCAACAGCCTCAGCATTCTCCTTGGCGGGCTCGTCTACTTCCATCGCTCCTTCGGGCTCGTTGTTGACGGCCACCTCTTCATCCTCTTCCCCCTCCAGGACAGCATCCTCTGGTATTTCTTTCAAAGGCTTCAGGTGGCCTTCATGCACGTCCTTACGGACGTCAAATTCAACTCCTTTGGTGGATACTTGAAGCAAGTGCCCGACTTGCCTTAAGGCTTTCCTGAAGCCCTTCTTATGTTCATCCATAACCGCATCTTTCAGCTCCTCAATCAACTCCTTATGTTCAAAGACTTCTACCTTCAGCGCGTTCCTCTCTCGGGCCACTATCAGCATGGAATTCTTTGCTTGATCCAGGTCCCGCGCCATCTGCTCGCGTTCTTGTTGGAAGGCCACATCAGCTTCCTTCAAACGTACCTCGCCCTCCTTCAAACGTTCTTCCATACGCTTCTGCCTGGCCTCACAGCCAGCATGGACCTCGCCTAGTTCTTTCAGTTGGGCGCGCACCTTTTCCAACTCGGACCGCATCTGACCCCTATCCGAAGCATACGCCAGATGCCAAGCCAACGCTTGTGCTCGTGTGTTCATCTCTAGCAAGTTGTCAACAATCTGTTGCTCGCTCATGTTTTCAATCACCTTCTTCTCTGAAACATCCAGGTTGAGGTCTACCCTATGACCAGGCATGAAGGCACGATCCCATATGCCCTGCGGCAGGGGGCGTTCATTTTCTTCAACCACCTCCTTACTTTTCTTTGCTGCCTCGCGGTTGATGTCGCCTGTCTTGGATTTCCTTTTGCGCACGAGAGGCACCTCAGCTAATGTCGTCTCCGCAGCCGCTGCCACCACGACGGGAGGTGGACCAGATGGTGGCACCGGATGGCATTGTTGCCCAGCGGACGACCCTGGACGATTACCTTCATCCCTCTCATCGTCGATGGTCTGAAACCAACTGCGACCACTTCCTTTCCTCCCCATTATCTCTGCAAAACACCAAAACCCATCCAGCATGGTCAGCAACAACATAACAAGTTACAAAAATGATAAGCAAAGACACATACCAAACACCCTCGCCCCTGCGTCGTCGAACTCGAGGCAATTAATAAGCTGACGAGACGAAAGGGGGCGTGGCAACGCAGTCAACACACTCAACGCCTCTAATTCTTCAACCGTCATCTTATCCTCTGGCCAAGAGGTGAATCTCAGCGGGTCCTGCGTCCAGTACAGGGGAAATCTAGGGTTCCCCTCACCATCGAAAAAATACTGTCGACCGACAGCGGTAATCGACACCTTGAAAAATTTTTCTTTGAAATTCCTATATGATTGCAGATATAGCTCTAACAGCGCGTTACCCGGCTCCGAAATCAATGACACCCATCCCTTTGTGGCTACTGGTCGACATCTAAAGAAATACAGAAACAAACCTACAGTGGGCCTAATAGCTAGTGCCCGACACACTATGGCGAAAGCCTGCACATACGCCCAACTATTGGGGTGCAACTGACTCGGTGCAACGTTTAGGGTACGCAGAACATCCATTTGGAAGCTGGTAAAAGGCAGTCTCAGATACAAATCGTAGAATAACATAGAATAAAAATAAAAGAATTCCTCCGAAGCATTCTCCCTCCCATGGCACACTCTCTCATCATCCCGGCAAGCTATCAATTTTATACAAGTTTGATACCCTAGGGTTCGCAACACGCAACTATTTTCAATCCAGTCTGCTAACACAACCCTACTCCTAAATTGGCTTCTAAGTTCTTTTACCTCACGCGCCGCCCAGGCGTACTCATCTCCACTAATCGGAGATATTATACGCCCCCCCGGTCCTTCACCACACACATTTCCATATGTAAAAGCCTCCTCCCCAAAAGGCAATGTGGTAATTTCAAAACTTTCCGCCGTAGATGACGGCCCCGGCGTCCCGCCCCCACTGATCTGCCGCTTTCCATCCATGGTCAACACTAAACAAACTAAGATGAAGGAGATTTTAGGGTTACCTGGTAACGTCTCGTAACAGGGTAAGCAGCGAGGATAGAAGAGAAACAATCTCGCTCAGGATGCACACTGTCAAACTCTGTTCCTCCGCAAAAGTGAATAACCTCCTTCTGAATCGTGTTGAAGAAGCCAAAAGGTTCAACCATCAGGCACCGTAGGATTCTTTTTTATCTAATGGCTACTAATCCGCGTCCCCTCATTTCCCTAAAGGCGCGGGAAAACCCTAAAATTCGTAACGCCACGCACAGCGGTCAACCACGTCTTCTCGTCTCCCCCACGTCTTCTCGTTTCCTCCACGCCTCCTCGTTTTACCCAGCAATACTCAACAGTCCTTCGTAATTCTGTCGTCCATTTACTCGGACTTGGGGGGCATGTACTATAGGATACCTAATCCACCAACGGTCGACCAATAACCCAGGCGATTCATAACGACATTCGACCACGTGTTGTCGACCACTCGGTGCCCGACTCGTAACGACATCTGACCATATGGTGTTGTCGACCACTTGGTGCTCGACAACCATATAAGTGATGTCGCGACATGAAGCATTCGTGCGACAAGTCGTCCACTTATGTTGGCGCGCAGGATGAGTGATATACAGAACGCGATACCGCGGTCTAGCGGTTACAGGTAAACAGTTACGCATATTGGCTAACAAGCGCCGCGAATCATGGAAGTACTTGACTAAATATCTAGCAGTTATAACTTATAGATAGCCAACTCCAGTAACCACCCGAGATCTCAGGTAAACGGTTTATTTTACTACTTTAAATACACACAGCATAGGAGAAAAAAGGTACGTTTTTCCCCTAAGAAGAAAGATATTCTTATTTTCAGATAGATATTCTTATTTTTCAGACAACACCCTTGTTGACTTGAGCGTCGGAGTACTTTTGCAGGTACCCAGCCCACCTTGTTCAAAGGAGACAGAAAAAAGGTAACACAGTGAAAGCAGCACAGAGAGACAGCGCAGAGCAAGTTTGTTAGGTTCGTATCTCGTTCTCCACACCCCTACAGAAACAGTTCCTTAACTCTTTAAATATAGACTTTTCTATATACAAGATTTGAATCCGAAATTTATTTAAGAAATTAAATACACAATTTGAATTTTTATTTGATAAGGCTAGAAAATGTCATAAAAGAAAAGGATGTAATTACAGATTTCAAATTAGAAAAAAAACATATTTTCCGTGAAAATTTGACTAGCAAGAATAAAATATTGTAAGAATATTTACAAGGTCGTTTATTTATTTTTTTATGTAATTACAAAACCAACGAACAAGTATAGTAAGAAAAATGGTTTAAAAAAAACGTGATGTGATTGGATAAGAGATTAAAAAAGATATTATTGTATAAGTAATTTATATATTTCTTGTTTTAAACTTTTGAAGGGAAATCATGTGTATGCTATTTATACGAAATTTCAACTCATTTTGAGTTAATTTATTATTTTTTATTATTATACTAATACAAGTAATTATTGATTTTAGTAATAGTTATTCTCTAAACAAAAAACTTAATCAATTTCTTCCTAGAAGTTTTCATTTTAACAATCCTTCATCAAAAAACTTGACCACAAAACAGCAAACTTAAATTCAATTTCGATCAAATCAACATGAAATTGATCCTATATATGTATATTACTATTATTTTCTATATAAAGACAAACGTATGAAAGCAACTTCAAATTAATGTTTATTTTTTAAATTCAATATTCTCTAAATATAATCCATTATCCACCTTCCCAAGAAGATTATCTTTGACCATCTCTTATTATATCACTCTTTCTAACTTCATCCCTAATAATATATATATGTATACATATATATGTGTATACATATATATGTGTATAAAAGGATTAACTTTAACAAGTATGAATATAATACACAGAAAATTAAACAAAACACTTATGATAAACCACACAAAAACAATAGCTATGATTATAAAGAGTCAACATGAAAGGGATAATGTAATGTTATATTTTTATATCATTAATAAATTCAAAAGTTATTAAAAAAATATTTTATTTCATTAATTTCAAAATAATTTTTATACAATGCTCGAATATATTTTGAATTTTAGTTTTGGTTCTTGCAATGTTTCTCTTTTTTCACCTCACAAGAATTGGAAACTAATGTTATTTTTTATAAAATAAATAAATTTTGTTTTTGATCATATTGTAATTTTTTATTTTGATTTCTTTCTTTAAAATGTAGATAAACAATATTTACTTTGAAGATCTAAATTTATTTCAGTTGTCATGTATAAGAATAAGAATAAGGATTAATAGAACATGAAATACTCATTTGATTTTATGTTAAAAGCATATAACTAGTTAAGGATAGTGTAAGGAATAGATTTTTGCATTAAGGAAACAAAATATCTTTTTTAGTAAAAAAGGAAAATAAAATTATATATTTGTAACAATATATTTCTACTCTACCTTTAATTACATTTTAAAATTACAAAAAAATAAAAAAAAGATTATGTAAATACTAAAAATAACTACACATATTTTAATGGCATAATATATTCCAAATTACTCATATTTTTGATATTATAATTACATGTATTACAAACCGCCCACTATATTTTATTTAACCACCATTACTAGTTTTATATGTTTTAAGATAAAATAAAGGCAATGTTGAAGTCACCATATAATCGCCAATAAAATTATTACGTAAAAGTAAACGTCAATTTTAGATATTTTAGGGATAAAATTATAGAATTATTTTTATCTAGATCACAATCGTATAATTTAAAAAATATAATTTTGGTTTGAAGTATATTGCTATTTATTTATTGTGAATATAAAATAAGAAGAAATAGTAATAACAGCTATATAAGAAGAAATAGTAATAACAGTAATAACTTGGACACGTGTAAGAGAGGGGTTGGGAGAGAGAAACTGAAACGAAGAAGGTTGTCTTAAACAACAGAACAAACTGAAACAGACGACAGTTCTTACAACTGCATTCTCTCTCTTTCTCTTTCCCAGCAAATATAAAAGACATTAGACAAATTCAATTGCCTCGTCCATGTTTCCAATTTCACTCGTTTTCAACGACTTTCTCCATTTAACGTGCGAACCATCCCAGAAGTCGCTTCCTTAGCCTTTTCCTTGTTTTTTAAGTCTCTGCCTTCATCTCTCTGTTTTTTGCAACCACTCAAAAGCCTTGTTTTTCTTCCTCTTCTTCTTTCAGCTCTTACTTAAAACTCCCAGGTGCGTTTCTTTCCGTTTTTCATTCTCAGTGTGTGGAACATTTTGCTGATTTCTAATTGGATTTTGTGTCTGGTGAGAGTATATAGTCTTCAAAGCTTGAATCTTCGAGAAAGTATCCGCTTTTAGTATCTGATCATGTCTCGAATAAGACTGTATCAGAAGGAATATAAATGTGAGAAACAAAAAAGTTTGAGCTTTTCGATGTTAAGGAGTGGGATTGTTGGTCATTGAGAGAGTAGTCAAAGCTTTCCGTGTTTACATAAAATGTGTACGAGAGTTTTTGTATTTGTTTTGCAAAGGTTCAATGGAAGTTTTTCGCTCTTCATTAAAGCACCTACTTCACTGATACTTTTGACTTTTATTTTAATTTCAGTTTTGTAAATTTTTGTGGGTGTTTGTTTTCAGTTAGAAGGCTTAAACTAGAGTAGAACACAAGGGACTAGTTTAGTTCCATGCTTGGAGTTCAAGAATCTTTTGAATGTTTTTCTTTTGCTTCATGTAACCTGAAGCTTTTTGTCTCAATCTCCTGTAATCAGGTCAACACACAAGGAGTCTGCGCCTTTTAGTGTTCTGTAATAAGTATAAAACAAAAGGGTTATTTTTTATTCTGGTATTGTTTTTTGATCGCGAAGAAGACAGTTGAGGGATTATTTGGTTGATACTTTCATAATCTTCCCTGCTTTAATGTCCTCTATTAAGTTTACTTGTTTTTCACGACAATTTTCCTTTCCTTCTTTTGTTATGTCTTTCCATATTTGCTTCCTATTTATGATTAGAAAAACTATTTTAACAACATTTTTTAACAACTTTTTTACCATGTATTACGTATCACTATTTTTTTATTGGTCCCAATCAGAAACTATCACAGAAGCAGTTGTCAAAAAATTGTGAAAAAAAGTTTGTTAAAAGAAAGTTTTTCTAACAGTAATTCACAGTTCTTGTTGTTTTTTCTTTCCTATTTTAGATATGATGTCTAACTATTACTGCTAGAAAAAGAAGACCAAATAAAATAAAACTGAAAACTGACCATTCCACAGATATATATGTAATGAGTCAAACTATGGTAATTTGTGGACATCTCTCATTATGTTATTAGGATGTTTACTTATGATGATTCCTCTGAGCATTTACCTGTTTCATCCAACCAACATGCTGCCTGCCTATGTCAATCATTCCACTGAATTTGAACCTGACACTTGGTTACCTATGCACTGCCTGATAAATAACAAAAACTAGGCTGTTAATTTGTGATTGATGCATTATAATATTAATATTGAAGCTAACTGGTTTTTCTTTCCTCCGGTACTAATCTGTATATCTTGTCTCTGTCGGACTTTTGCTGGCAGCTACTGATTGGCGATGAACAACCTCAAACTAGGAGTAGAAGTTGTGAATGCTCATGACCTTGTTCCCAAAGATGGGAAAGGTTCATCTAGTACTTTTGTGGAACTTCACTTTGATGGCCAGAGATTTCGGACAACAACTAAGGATAAAGATCTGAGTCCTGTGTGGAATGAAAGCTTTTACTTCACCATTACTGATCCAAGCAAGTTACCGAGCCTCACTCTTGATGCATGCATCTTCCACTACAACAAAAGCAATGCCTCCAAAATACTCCTTGGGAAGGTCAGGCTCACTGGAACCTCATTTGTTACGCATTCTGATGCTGCTCTTTTGCACTACCCTCTGGAAAGGAAAAGCCTTTTTTCCCGCTCCAAAGGAGAGATTGGTTTGAAGGTTTTTGTAACAGATGACCCTTCTATAAGAGCCTCAAACCCTCTTCCTGCTGTGGAATCCTTTGCCAATAAAGTCCGAGATATAGCACAAGACCAAACACCACCTCCAGCATCGTTTACAAACTCAATCCCCAAGAACGGGTCTAAAAAGAAAACTGAGTCAAGGCACACGTTTCATAACATTGCAAAATCAAGTAATGAACAAAAGCAGCAGTCAAAGCCTGCAGCAGATGCCAAGCCAAGTGCAACCTTTGGGATTCATGCGATGAAATCCTCACAGGCTCCTCCAAAAGTTGTTCAATCAGTTCCTGGTGCACAAGACTTTGTAGTGAAAGAAACAAGCCCTACTCTTGGAGGGGGCAAAGTTGTTGGTGGAAGGGTCATTCCTGGGAGCAAGCCAGCCACATCCAGCAGCTATGACCTTGTTGAATCAATGAAATACCTTTTTGTAAGAGTTGTAAAAGCCCGTGACCTTCCTTCAATGGATATCACAGGTAGCCTTGACCCCTATGTGGAGGTCAAGATGGGGAATTTTGTAGGAACTACCAATCACTTTGAGAAAAACCAAAACCCTGAATGGAACAAGGTGTTTGCCTTTGCCGAGGAGAATCAGCAATCCTCTATTCTAGAAGTTACAGTCAAAGACAAGGACCGAATATCAGATGATATTGTTGGAAAAGTGTGGTTTGACATGCCTGAAGTTCCTATACGTATTCCACCTGATAGTCCATTGGCTCCCCAGTGGTATAGGATTGAAAACAGAAATGGAGAAAAGAAAGGGGAGTTGATGCTTGCTGTTTGGAGAGGCACACAAGCTGACGAGTCTTTTCAAGATGCTTGGCATTCTGATGCAGTAGTCATCCCTGATGGAAGAACTATATCAAACTATTCTCAGATTCGATCAAAAGTTTATATGTCCCCAATATTATGGTATGTACGAGTCGAAGTGGTTGAGGCACAGGACTTAGTTGCATCTGACAAGACTAAACTTCCAGATGCCAGTGTTAAGGTACAAATTGGAAACCAGATTTCGAAGTCAAAGTCAATAAGGGGCGTGAACCCGCAGTGGAGTCACAAGGCGTTGTTTGTTGCTGCATATCCTTTTGAAGAATCTTTGATCTTTACAGTTGAAGATCGCGTTGGTAACAAGGATGAGACTATAGGCAATCTTGTTCTTCCTATAAGCAAAATTCCTAAGCGCATTGATGATAAGGTTGTCCATAGTGATAGTGGTTGGTTTCTTCTTGAGAAGTCCATGACATCTGCTATGAATGAGCAAGGGAAAGGCAAAGAGTCAGAGAAGGATAAGGACAAGTTCTTCAGCAGAATCCATGTTATTGCCTATCTTGAAGGTGGATACCACGTCCTAGACGAGTCAACTTATTACAGTAGTGATCTCAGGCCATCCTCAAGGCAGCTTCATAAGAAGCCAATTGGTGTCCTAGAACTTGGTATTTTGAATGTTGATGTGTTATTACCACCCAAAACTAGGGACGGAAGGGGAACATCGGATACATACTGTGTGGCAAAGTATGGCCGTAAATGGGTGCGCACCAGAACCATTGTTAACAATCTAAACCCAAAGTTCCATGAGCAGTACACTTGGGAAGTTCATGATACAGCTACAGTTCTAACCTTGGGGGTGTTTGATAATGCCCAGATTCACAATTCTTCAAATGGTAACAAGGATTCTAAGATTGGAAAGGTTCGGATAAGGATCTCAACTCTAGAAGCTGACCGCGTTTACACTCACACATATCCACTATTATCGCCGCAAAACTCTGGTCTCAAGAAGTATGGTGAAGTGCACTTGGCCATACGTTTCTCATGCAACTCAATGTTTAACATGATGAGTTTGTATTTCAAACCCCATTTGCCAAAAATGCACTATACAAAGCCCCTTAACATTATTGAACAGGAAAAGCTGAGAATTCAGGCTGTGCTCATTGTGGCAGCTAGATTAGGCAGGGCAGAACCCCCTCTCAGAAAGGAAGTGGTTGAGTACATGTCAGACACAGACTCTCACCTATGGAGCATGCGGCGAAGTAAGGCCAACTTCAACCGTCTGAGAGAAGTGTTTTCCTTCGTATTTGACATTGCAGATTGGTTTGGAGAAGTTGCCAAATGGAAGAACTCTTTTGTGACAGTGCTGGTGCACATTCTGTACTCAATGTTTGTGTGTCTCCCAGAACTTATTCTACCGACAATATTCCTATACATGTTTGTGTATGGAATGTGGAAATGGAGGTTCCGTGCAAGATTCCCTCCTCACATGAATGCTAAGATGTCTTGTGCTGACATAACAACTCCTGAGGAGTTTGATGAGGAGATGGACACTTTTCCAACCACAAAGAGTGCAGATATAGTGCGTTGGAGATATGACAGATTGAGAAGTTTGGCAGGGAGGGTTCAAAGTGTTGTTGGACAGATAGCAACTCAAGGAGAAAGAGTCCAAGCTCTTCTGAATTGGAGGGATCCACGTGCCACTTCCATATTCATGGTGGTGTGCCTTGTGACTGCCATAGTTTTGTATGTGATACCACCAAAATTGCTGTTTATTCTATCAGGACTTTACCTAATCAGACACCCTAAGCTTAGGGAAAAGACACCAGCTGCACCAGTCAATTTCTTCCGCAGGTTGCCTGCTCTCACAGATACAATGCTGTAAATATAGACCCTTGGTTTCTGCAAACAACTTTTTCTGCTATCAATATTTAAATCTGGTGTAAGCCCTTTTGGCAAGTCTTTTGTTCCCTGACTCATGATTGTTGATTCAAATCTACACTTGCTGTGGACAATTCAAATATAGTATTGTTTCTCTGTTCTGCATTAAGGATTACATCAGATCAGATGCTTGTAGTGAAATTGTTGGCAGGTAAAAAGAAGAAAATTGGAATATTTTGAGTAAAGAATTTATGAACAGTCTAAAATATATCTACAGTACTTTATAATAAGAAAGTATCAGATATGTTAAGAAATTAAACTGATGATTAGAATGTGGACAATAGAGGCTAAATAGACAAATAAACACACACTTGTTCATTTTTACAATTTTCGTGAAAAGGACTATGGAGTGTGATGTTTTACCAACTTTTCATAGAGACTGCATCTTCATTTTTTATGCGGATTGAATTGTTGAACTTTGATTATTTTGTTTTAATTTAATGTGCAAGTGTGATGTTTGAGTAAGATGTATACTTATCACAAATGGCTATATACGTAACAGGTGAAGACCAAAGAAATATATTTAAAATGCCGACATAATGTAATACATAAAATGCACAAAAGTGACAAGTTTATATGTATCTTAAACAACATTTCTTAGCTTATATATACAAATTTCTTCATCCATAAGCTTGCAACGCATCACCCAAAAAAAATAGTAAGGGAAAAAGGAACCAACTATCATGACTTGTAAAACCAGATCGGACTAGAAACTGCTATGTTCTGTATGATTTGCTAGAAAAGCAAATTCAATTTTTTCTTAAAAGAACAAGAATCAATTAAAAATATTATTTTGTTATTTTATTATAAATTTATAATTGTTAATAATTCTTCATGTATATTATTAAAATTTCAATTTAAAATATCAAACATATGTTTAATATATTTTTTTAAATATTTAATAATATATGAATTTCTAGTGAATTTCCATGTGACTTATTGTCTGGTGCCAATATGTTGTATGAATATGATTAAGCTCTTATTTTTTTGTCTTTATATCCGTAACAATGTGTATATATATTTTTATTTATTTTTTTGTCAATGTGACTTTTATAAAAAAAAAACTCTACCAGATCGCGTCAAGAAGAAAATATAAGAATCAAATTAAAAATAAATATATAGAAGAACTATTGAATTATTGATACGATAAAAATTCAATATAAGAATCAAGTAAAATATAAAGACAGAAAAACTATTGAATGATTGATACAAAGAAAAAAATCTATTAATTTTAAAGTTAATAATTGGTTTTAATAATAAAAGAAAATTGTTCATCTTAAAACAAAGTTTATAACCTCATAAATGTTTACTCTTGCCATAGATTTCATAGCCAAAGTTGAGTGTAATTTCCAATAAAATTAAAGTTATAAATATACTTATTATTATTATTATTATTATTATTATAATATCAATATTGATAATTATATACTTGTTTGGTATATAATATTGATAATTATATACTAAACAAGTATAAAAACTAAATTAATAATTAAAATAAGAGTTGGATTTCTATTTTATTAATTTAAGAAAATATAAAGTTCTCATTTATTAAAAATTATATTTGGTAAAAGAATTATTACGAAAATAAACAATTTTTTTTATGATGAAATACTAATAACTAAAGAGCAATATGTTTTTACATAATACTTTTTCTAAACTTAAATATAAAAATGTATAATTTTACAGTGATTGAAAATCCAACTAAGTTTATTAAAAAATACTGCATTTATCAAAATACTATCAATCATATTTTCCGGATATCATACATTTAATATTTTTTAAATACCTCAAATGTGTTTCTTATAGATCAGTATACGCTTTACTCTTGTAAAACACAATTACAATTGATTTTGTTGGATAATTAGATTACTTTATTGGAATTTGTTGGGCTTTTATTTAGTGCCCTAAAGATTGGTTCCTGAGAAATCTAGTGAGCGTGTATTCAAAAAATTAATTTTAACATAATTTTTTAAATATAAATTATAAAGTATGTATGTATTTTTTTAAATAATACTTTTATTTAAAAAATACAATTATTATTTATAAAATAATATTTTGGTTATTATCAAATGGAAACTAAAAACAATGATCGTATATTAAGTTAGACGTAAAGAAAATAAAGTTATAGATACTTAATTATTTTAATATTATTAGTTCAATTTGTGTGTTTATTTTTCTACGATAACAAAAAGTAAAAAAAATATTACTATAATAATTTATTAAAATAAATATATTATTAAATTAAAATCATAAAAAATAGTTATAAAAACGAGTATAAATATTTAGATAGCTTTATTTGTTTTATAGATAATTTTTTAATTTAAAAAAGTATCATTTAAAAGATAACATAATAAAAATTTATGTATAAAAAGATTTATTTATTAATGTTATAAATAAATTTAAATATTCTCATAATTTTGCTATTGATAGTTTTATTTATTTTGTAGATGATTGTTTTATTATATTAATTATTTTAATTTCAAAAAATGATTGTAGAAGATAAAAAAATAGAATAGGGATACTATTAAGAGAATTCCTTTATTATTCTTCACATTTAACTTCACCCTAGTCAAACACCTTTTTGTTTTGGTTTTATGAATTAGGTTTTGTCGTAGTCTCAGGCTCAAGGTCTTGTTCATTGGTACATGTTTACAGTTGCACTTTGAATTCGCATCAAACTTCTCAACTCTGTGGTTTCGCTAATTTCAGGTACTCACTATTTCTTTTCATCAATTTCTCTTTCGATTTTTCTGCATTGATGCTTTTGTGCATGGGAGCTTCTCTCAGTGGCTTTGAATGTGGCCGGGGCTCAGAATTCGGAAAATGAGAGAGTCAAGAGTTTTATTGTGTACCTATTCATCGATTTGCACTTTTTTTTCTTTCAATGCATTGTGTTTGGGCTTCATATGGAGAGCTTCAATTGTTTGTTCTTCCGGATTACCCCTTGAGTTAAAACATGATTAGGAAACTGGTTGATTTAGTTTATGTTTTGACTAAAGTTCGAGGGGGTGAAAGTTTATCTTGTTTTCTCTTTCCCAAGTAGTACATTTTTGCTAAAGTTTTGGCATTCTTTTGTTTTAACCCTTTTATTCTGCTTCCTTTGGTTTTCCAGCAGTGCAAGGTTGACAGTGCAGCTTTCCTCTTGTTTCTTCTTTTTGAGTTCACTCGTTCTAGTATTTTGGGTTCCCCAAGGTGGGGCGTAAAGGATTGGGATTTCAATGGACATTGATAGACCTGACGGCCGGAGTCCTAATCAACTTAGACCCCTGGCCTGCTCATGTTCTGTCCTGCATCGTGCCCATGGCTCGTCCAGTTGGGCTCAAGGAGAAACCAAAGTGCTTGCTGCTGTTTATGGACCCAAAGCTGGAACCAAGAAGAATGAAAATCCTGAAAAAGCATCCATTGAAGTTATTTGGAAACCGAAGACTGGACAAATTGGTTGGAACAATGCTAAACTCATCTCTTTCTTTTCATTTTAAAATAAAAATTTAATATCTGTTTTCCTTGGTTTAGGAAAAGTGGAGAAGGAGTATGAAATGATATTGAAGAAGACTTTGGAAAGCATTTGCATTCGAACGATATATCCCAACACCACAACTTCAGTTATTGTCCAGGCGAGTTTTGTTCTCAGTATTGGAAATGTGGTTTGTTACATATTTTATAATTAGTTAAACTCAAAAAACTTGGTGCAGTGCAGCTATGTTTTATTTTATTTTATTTCTTACTAGGATAATAACTATTCTCTTCAGCTGTTGTTTTGTGTGAATGTTGTCAGTTAAAATTAGAATTTTATTTGCTTGTAAATATATTATGATATATGTTATTTGTGTTTATTGATAACTTAACTTTTCACTCATTGATTCTACTGCAGGTTCTCAATGATGATGGTGCTGTATCCTACTTAAAAGTTCAGTTCTAATATGTTTGATATGGTAATTGTTTTTTTATGATATGTTTGGGTGGGGGAAGAAGTGGAAATAGGGTTGACGAATTTGAATCGGTTATTTGGTATATTATGGAAATAGGAAGGAGAGAATTAAAAGGTGAATTGGTCCCACCAATACTTTTTCACTCTATTTTTTTACCTTAGTGTGCTCTTCTCTCTCTCTCTCTCTCTCTCTCTCTCTCTCTCTCTCTCCTGGTTTCTTCTCGATTTCTCTCCAACGAAATAAAATTAAATTTTTCTTTATTTCTCACTTTTTTTTTTCAATCATCATTTTTATATTTATTCACTTTATTTCTACACCAAACAGACCCTTAAGGTTATGATATTGTGTACTTTTACTTCAACCTCCCTTTTAATTTCGGCATTCTTCACTTTATGGTTTGATTTGATTCATTGTGACATGTATTCCCTTAGGATTTTAGTCTGATGGTGGAAGGACAACACAACTTGTGTTTCTATTTCAACGCCATTTTAAGTGGTTAATGCTGGACCATTATTTTACTTGACCATTGTTATACTCTCTTCAAACTTGAAGGATAAGACCAATTCTCTTGATGCATGTGGTTCTGTAATAGTTCTTTATTTCTCTGTGAAAGATTACTGCTATTTTTCTAATCCAATTTTATGGGTATTTCTGAAAGAACAAATTAGATAGGTGTTGGGTAGTGGACTGGTATACGGTCATTCTGTTCGGGGGGTGTAAGGGAAAAAACAGAGAATAGAATAATCTGGAAAGAAAAACAGGACAGAGAAGGAGAAATTCGGAAGAGGCACGTAATAATTCTTTCTTATTCTCTGCATAACAGAAAGGTGCTTTATATAAGCACTACTCCTTACAGCTAATATTCCTTCACATGGTATAACGGTTTCCCCTAAAAGGGAGACACGTCACTTAGTAACAAAATCCCTAAGATAAATTGGCTGACGCACAACCCTCTTAGGTCGATCAATAGAAGCCTCTGGAGTATTGGTTGGGCCGTGTTCAGCTTCTGCAATAGTACTTGGGCTGCCCTCACCTTGTGCACAGTCAATAGGATTAGAGTACTGTAAGGGCCCAATGATTCTTTCATCTCCCTCCGGATGGAGAAGCACCTTGTCCTCAAGGTGGAATTGCTCTTTCATAACTCCCCATGGTTCCCACGTAGCATCTTCCGGTGGAAGACCTCTCCATTGCACCAAGACTAAGTCAGAATCTGGCTTAGTGTTCAAAATAGCTATGGGTTCCAATATGGGCTGATTATCATTGAATTCCAAAGGAAGTTTTGAAGATGTTGTTGGGGGATTTCCTTTGTGTAGTTTGAGAAAGCTGACGTGAAAGACATTGTGGATTTTGGCATTTGAAGGGAGCTCTAATTTGTAAGCAACTTGTCCAATCCGTTCCAAGACCTGGAAGGGACCAAAAAATCGTTTCTGTAACTTGCCTTGGTAATGACCAGCAACTGAAACCTGACGATGCGGGCGAAGACGAACATAAACCCAGTCTCGAGGTTGGAATTGAAGATCGCGACGGTTGTTGTCTGCCCATCGCTTAATATCTACTTGTGCTTTTTGGAGGTTGTTGTGGAGTTTACGGATGATGTCAGCTCTAGATTGCAATTCAAACTGAACAGCAGCGTTTGAAGTGTCAGGAGAAAGACCTTGGGGAATAGATGGTGGGGGATGGCCATACACGACTTCAAATGGGGTCATCTTGATGGAAGCGTTGATAGTAGTGTTGAAGCACCATTCGGCCCATGGAAGAAATTTGCCCCACAATGAAGGCTTGTGATGAACGAAGCAACGAAGATATTGTTGCAGTACCTTGTTAACCACCTCAGTTTGGCCATCGGATTGAGGATGGTAAGCTGTGGACATCCGTAGTTTGGTACCACTTAAGCGAAAAAGCTCTCGCCAAAACTGGCTAAGAAACACAGGGTCTCGATCAGAAATTAAGCTCTTGGGAAGGCCATGCAATTTGCAGATCATGTGTATGAATAAGTCAGCCACTTTGGAAGCTGAGAAAGACCTGGGTAACATGCCAAAGTGTGCAGCCTTTGAGAACCTGTCTACAACAACCAATATTGTAGAATTACTTTGGTATGGAGGAAGGCCCACAATGAAATCCAGGGATAAATCCTCCCAACATTTGGTAGGTGGGGGAATTGGTTGAAGTAGTCCTGCAGGTTTTTGAGCTGGAATCTTAGTTTGTTGACAAATTTCACATTGGGTGACAAATGTGTGAACGTCTTGACGCATTTTGGCCCAAAAGAAATTAGTTGCTAACTTCCCAAAGGTGCGTGTTACCCCAGGGTGTCCTGCCAAAGGTGTAGAATGGTACTCATGTAAGATAGTGGGGATGAAAGGGCATGATGAAGGAATCCAGATGCGTTGTTTGAACAGGATTAACCCATTTCTCAAAGAATATAAAGGAAAGTTAACAGGATTTTTTGTGATTCCCTCCTTTAGTGAAAGGAAGTCAGCATTGGTGGACAAATACTGCTTCAGATCAGATAGAAAATCCAATTGAGGAATGGATAAAATGAGAAGGCAGTGCTCCTGTTGTGGTTGTGAAAGTCTGGATAAAGCATCTGCTGCTGAGTTAGACTTCCCTGGCCGGTATTGTATCTCAAAGTCGTAGCCCAACAACTTGGAGAGGTAATGTTGTTGATCTGGAGTAAGAACAGTTTGGGATAACAACTCTTTGATTGATTTTTGGTCTGTTTGGATAATGAATCTTCGACCAAGTAAGTACTGCCACCACTTTTGTACAGCTGAGGTAATTGCACATAGTTCCCTAATATAGGTGGATGAGTTTTGCAACTTCGGGCAAAACTGTTTACTGAAATATGCGATGGGGTGTCCGTTTTGAGAGAGAACAGCCCCCATGCCTGACCCGAAGGCATCGGTTTGAACTAGGAACGTGTGATCAAAACGGGGCAGTGACAAAACAGGAGCATTCGTTAGTGCCTCTTTCAGATGTTGGAAGGCCTGTGAGGCACTATCTTGCCAAGAAAAATTGTCACGTTTGAGGAGGTCAGTAAGAGCACTAGCGATGGAGGCATAACCCTTCACGAAGCGACGATAGAATCCAGTCAAACCCAAGAAGCCCCGAAGAGACTTGACTGACATGGGTGTTGGCCAATCAAGAACAGCTTGGATCTTACTAGGGTCTGGCTGCACGCCCTTATTAGAGACTATGTGGCCCAGGTAATGTATGGACTCCTTTCCGATTGAACATTTCTCCCCTTTAAGGTGAAAGCTATTCTGCACTAGCAATTGAAAAGTACACTCCAGATGGGAAATGTGTAAATCCCGTGTTGGGCTATAGACGAGGATGTCGTCAAAGAATACAATGATGAATTGACGAAGATGTGGGCGAAAGAGGTCATTCATGGTGGCCTGAAATGTAGAAGGGGCATTGCACAACCCAAATGGCATGACTCGGAATTCGAAATGGCCGTTATGTGTGCGGAAGGCAGTTTTCTCACAATCGCTGGGAAGCATCAAGATTTGGTGGAAACCTGAAAATAGATCCAACTTAGAAAACCAAGCGGCATTACCCAGCTCATCCAATAACTCATCAATGGTTGGAATTGGAAATTTGTCCTTCACAGTGGCGGCATTGAGGGCGCGGTAGTCAACGCAAAAACGCCAAGTCCCGTCTTTCTTCTTGACAAGGATAACTGGGGAAGAAAAAGGACTTGTACTAGGCTTAATAAAGCCTGAGTCAAGCATCCGTTGCACTTGCTGTTCAATTTCGTGCTTTTGGAAGTGGGGATAACGGTAAGGTCGTACTAAAATTGGTGAAGTATTTGGCTGTAATGTAATACGGTGATCTGTGGGTCTTGAGGGTGGTAAGGTAGTTGGTGGTTGAAAAAGAGAGGAGTATTTGTGGAGGAGGGCTTGAAGGTGGGGGTGATCAGAGGTGGGAGTATGTGTAATAGTGGTGGCGGGGGAAGGATGGGGTGTGGTTGTGGGGGCAGAGTAAGAGTGGAAGGATGATGAGTATGTAGGCTCGAGTGTGAGTTGGAAAAGAGCCTCAATACTATTTGTTTGTTGCAGTCTCCGTAATTGGTGGACAGAAATTGGGCTCGGAGTTGGGCCGGTTTCTCCTTTCAGTTCCACTAATTGACCTTCCCACATGAATCTCATGAAAGGGCCATTGTAGTCCATCACAAATGGGCTTACTTGAGTCAACCAATGAACCCCTAATACAATGTCAGTACCAGACAATTCTAATGGATACAAATCAATGGAGAATTTTAAAGAGGCCAAATGAAGTTGGGCCTTGGGACAAAAAGTTGAGCAGGGGAGAAAATCACCGTTACCGACCATTACTCTCAAAGGAGTTGAAGTGGGCTCATTTTGGAGCTGAAGGAAATGAGCCACCCTACTTTGTATGAAATTGTGTGTAGCTCCACTATCCACCAAAACTTGGACTTTGTACCCGTTAATGGATCCCGTCAGACGTAGGGTGCGAGGAGCCCATTGACCCGAAAGTGCATGTAGACTAATGAGGCCTGATTCAGGAGAAGGGTCATCTATAACCCGTGGATCCGAGTCTGTTGGTGTATCTGGGTCATCGTCTGGTTCGGTTGAGACTAGAAGGAGAAATTGAGACTTACAATGATGCCCACGCGTATACTGTTCATCGCAGTTGTAGCATAAATTCTTCTCTCTCCTTGCCTGCATTTCTGTCTCTGTTAATCTTTTGATGGGTAGCTTATTGGGGGGTGTGGGTAAGAGTGGTGGTAGTGGTTTTGGGGAGGTAAGTGGTGGTGTGTTGGTTGATGGAGATGAATGGGAAAAACGATTGAATGGGGGGTTGCTAGAGTGTTTGTCCTCATGCAGCTTGGCAAACGCAATAGCTTGGTTCAGGTCTGACGTTGGAGTACCGTGACCTCTCGACGAAGGTGGGGTTTGAGGCCCGAGATAAAACAACTCAGATAAAAGCTGGTGGGGTAACCAGAGATCCTATTAGAGAGTTTCTCAAACTCAGAGAGGTAGTCTTGCAATGAGTGTGTTTGAGAAAGCTTGCACAGGGTTGCTATAGGATCGTCAAACTTTGAGGGAGCAAATCGGAGTTCGAGCGCTCGGAGGAAAGAGTCCCACGAGGTGAGTAACCCGTTGTTGTGCATCCACTGAAACCAGGCAAGGGCTTTTCCTTCAAGAGAAAAGGAAGCGAGCTGAATGCGTTGTTCCAGGGGAGTTTGGTGGAAGGCGAAGAACTGATTGGCTTTGAAGATCCAACCAAGGGAATCCGTTCCATCAAAGGGCGGAAGGTCCATTTTCATCGGTCGGTAAGGGGTATTGAGAGGTTTAGGGTTGAGTGAGAGTTGGTTCTCAAGGTGGGATGTACGATTGTCAATGTCCATGAGGGTGTTGGAAAAATTGGCTTGGGCTAGTAAGATTTGTTCTAATTTGCGGTCAAGGGAGGTGAATGGGTCAGGTGAGTCGACCATGGATGGAGGAAGTAAGACTCAATGAAAGTACCAATTGTAAGGGAAAAAACAGAGAATAGAATAATCTGGAAAGAAAAACAGGACAGAGAAGGAGAAATTCGGAAGAGGCACGTAATAATTCTTTCTTATTCTCTGCATAACAGAAAGGTGCTTTATATAAGCACTACTCCTTACAGCTAATATTCCTTCACATGGTATAACGGTTTCCCCTAAAAGGGAGACACGTCACTTAGTAACAAAATCCCTAAGATAAATTGGCTGACGCACAACCCTCTTAGGTCGATCAATAGAAGCCTCTGGAGTATTGGTTGGGCCGTGTTCAGCTTCTGCAGTAGTACTTGGGCTGCCCTCACCTTGTGCACAGTCAATAGGATTAGAGTACTGTAAGGGCCCAATGATTCTTTCAGGGGGAGTTACTACATCCATAGGACTATGAAAGAACAAATTAGATTACCATCAATTCCATCAAATACTTTTCAGTTTGATTTTATTGTTTATTACATGGGGGGTGGATACCTAAAGAGATCAATATTTAAAATATATGCTTCGATTTTTTGCTCCTTTTTCTTGACTTAGCTGAATATATAGCTTCTTCCATGTGCAATAAATGCTGCATGTGCTGCGCTTGTTGATGCTGGAATTCCCCTAAAGCATCTTGCTGGTAATCTAGACTAGTTAGTTTGTCTCTTGGTTTATTTCTCTGTTTTCATTCTATTAATAATAATGAATTCTCGTACTTGTCTCTACAGTGGCAATATGTTGTTCTGTAACAGATAGTGGTTCTATTTTATTGGATCCAACCAAAGATGAAGAGGAGGTCAGTAGAATCGCTTTTGGTTAAAATGTCATTTTATTTCCATCTAATTTCTTGGAAATTTAGTCAGCTGACTAAAATTTGGCCTACATTTTACTCATTTGTATTCTACATGCCTTGTGGATAATATTTGAAAATGTCACAACCTTTGTTTCCCATTTTAGTTATTGGTGTCATGACCAGCCTTTTGTCATTGGTGTTATAAGGATAAATAAATTACATTATCCTCACTTTAGGGGTGATTAACATTAATGCTCTTATTGAAAACAGAAACAGTCAACTTTATTCTTGATGGCACAGCATTGTTAAACTTTTTATAAACTAATATTATTTAACCTTTTGCCTTTATGTGCTTCTGTGATATTAGAAGATATGGTCAAGCACATTGTTCAGTAATACCTAGTTCATTTGCAATGCAAACTCAACAGATCTTTATTCTTCCATGTTAAAACTATAAGATTGGAGTCTTTATATTCATGATTAAAGGGAATTTGGTTTTCCTTGTAATATTGGCAGCCTTTTTTACTTTGGCAAAGGCATACTCAACTATGTGTTAAATTAGATACTAACAGTCCACATTCTGACTAGTAACTAATTGTGCATCCAATAGTCAATGTGGGTTTTATCTTCGAGAAATCCATGCATGCATTTAGTTAATGACATGCTGCGAGGCTTAGTGGAACTCAACTCATGATATATATTTTTTGCCATAAACCCATAATAATTGTATAGTTAATGTTTTCTTGTCCTTGTAGCACTGGCGATTTCTTTTACTGGAGTCGCAGGTCTCATGCTTCTTGTACATAAATCTAATTCAATGCTTTTTAATATTATGGCAGAAACTAAAAGCACTGGCCAATTTAGTTTTTCCAAATGCTATTGTTTCAGTCCTACCCGATAGGCCATTGCAGGTGGGTAGTGAGCCTATGGCACATGGAATCATGACATCTGTTACACAAGGTGCCATGTCAGGTATTCTGCAACACTTTCTTTAACTTTTCATATTCAGTTCCTTCAGTGGGAATTGTTTGTGCCATAAATATTTTAACTTTACCTAGTATTGCTTAAGCATATGCTTACATAAACTGTGCTTGTGTTGGTTTTCTCTTCTACTGTGATTGTTGTGACAATGAAAATGAGTGGAGCCACCACCAATTTTATTACATTCTGGGAAAACGTTGGAAAAAACAAAGGGAATTAATTGTATGCAATGTGGAAACTAAACTAGGCCCTATACCACGTCCCTTACTCCTGTCCTGAGACAATTACCCTAAATTAATTATGCAAATAAAAACTTCAAGCTTTTTGACATGCATTTTTAAGTCTATCAAAACAAAAATTAAATACCTTTTATCACCTAATCCTAATGAGTGAAAATCAATGTATGGAGTGTTTATTGTTAATTTTGTTACTAATTCTAAGGAATAAAAATCCAAAGTAAATCACTGAAATATTTTTTGGACCATTTTTTGTTAACCAAAAAATGTTCAATTTAAGATCATAGGAATATATTTTTTTTTACTTAATCAAGTTATTTTCTAATTTGAATTTCCTCTAATGTTAAATCAAATTCAAATTATTGAAGGTGATTTTTTGTAAAGTTCATACAAATAAATGTAATGCATTATATTCACCAAACCACAAGATGAAAAAAACGACGGGGAAGAATTATATTTTTCTCTTTTTGGAGAGAAGGAAAGTACTATTGCTCGCGTTTAGCTCTGGAAACGTCAAGTTAGCAATGATATTGCCTGTATGTATGATCACGATGAAGTGATGGCTGAAGTGGTGGAATTTGAATAGGGTTCTAAAGGCATTACTCTGAATTATGATGCAAACGTAATATGATGATGACATTTTTAGTAACATTAGAAGAGCCTCTTATGTCCAATAACAACACTGGCATAAAGAATTATTAGAAATGACACCAAAAAGGAAGAAGAAAAAGGGTTGGCTACTTGAAATTCTAACCCTTGTAGATGCTTTCTACCTGCATAGATTGTACCTTAAATCTTGCTCCACTTTATTTTTCTTCTATTGATGCTACTTTGGCCTGTTTCCTCCCTTGTAATGGATGCATTTAGGGTTTTCTTATTTATCACATCTACCATATTAATTAGAAATTCCACTTCCTAAAACAAAATACCAACTACCATGTGTGGACTTGAACACATGCTAGTCATATCAGCTATGTTACTAACGCCGTCTAAGCCTGGTGACTATAAACATCATTTTGAAAAATTGGAGGATTAAAAAGAATAGTACTCCCTAATGGAAGGAGTAAAAAATATAAGGAATATATATATATATATATATATATATATATATATATATATATATATATATATATATATATATATATGCATGAATGTGCTAGGCCTGATAAGCTATAATAAGTATAATTGTAATAAAATATGATAAAATAAAAATAGGGTGTTTACAATTATCTAATAAGTTTTCTGTTTAACCTTTTTGTAGCGGATGATTATCTTCACTGCCTAGAAAGAGGTCGTGCTGCTAGTGCAAGGTTGTCTGAATTTTTGAGGAAGAACATAGGACTGAAATCTACAAGTGAGGGATCTTAAGCAGGGTGATTTCCTATCTTCTTGGATGTAGTTTATTAGTGTCTAATTTCCCCCCTGCAGCAAGGGGGGAGGATGGGATATCTCGGCAGATAGTGTTGCATATATGTCCCATTCATGAAATTTTCATTGAAATGATTAAAGGATTTTGTTCGTGGTTGATTGTAAAATTGCGAAAGCCAATCAATCTGGCCTTTCCTGGTCTCTTGGTTAGTTGTATATTATCTGTCCTTAATGTATTTCTGAGTGAATTTATAAGTTTAAGCAAAGGATTGCAATCAGGTGCTCTCAAAGAAAAATGTTTGAAATAATTTGTAGAAGTTGTATGATCCATGATTATGATTTCTTCGCGTCATGGCTCCTCTTACAGCAAATTTTGTACGAGCTATGAAAGACTAGGGATAGAATTAGGTCCTGACGTTAGTGTTCTGTTTTGTCATCTTTGTGAAAAAACTGTTAGGAACCCAATTCAATGTAGGTCGAAATTTGTCTTATATATTGAAAATAAAACTTTTACAGAGGAGAACCCCTATAATCCCCAGAGCATAAGCTCCGATAGAAACTATTTCTCTGCCTAATAACAAAGAACCTCAATCCACCCCCAAACACCTCTCACGTTCCCTCTATATGTAACCCCGTTTCTCCTCTCCTCTCTTTAACTATTTCCTCCTTCGGTTTTCCCTCTAACGGACCCTGAACATTTGGCCCGTTGGCACCCCATACTGGGTTGTCCTGATTCATTAAAGCTGTCAGAAACCCTTTTGCATAAAACCTTTATTTCTTGTGTAATTCAAATTGTGAGATGACTATTAACAGTTTATAAAGGGAGCCTCTCCCCTTTGTTTTTCATAACCAGGCAGGAAAAGAGTCCTAGGGTTGTATGCACATTAAGGAGAATAGATCAAATGGGGTAGAGGCAGAGAGAGATTGGGGACAAGCTATTTATAGGATTATGTTAAAGATCTAAAAGCCAATTTGTTTATTAGTATGACTTGCTACTAAACATTATAACGGCATTTGATTTAGGTAGCTGACTTCTGTCAGTGAGAAAAAGCTTTTGGTAGTTC
The DNA here is from genome assembly GCF_029865625.1 of Vigna umbellata. Classification (NCBI taxonomy): domain Eukaryota; kingdom Viridiplantae; phylum Streptophyta; class Magnoliopsida; order Fabales; family Fabaceae; genus Vigna; species Vigna umbellata. Next base: position 5,798,285 of record NC_142168.1, read on the forward strand.
TAATTTTGATTGGTTAGATCACTTACGAAGGGAAATTTGGAAAGTTGAACAAAACGCATAACACTTGCAATGAAAGTATTTATTGCACGAATGTTCGTAATTTACAATCTAACACAGGTGATTATAGAAATACACATTCCTTGAACAAAACACATTGCAATGAAAGTATTTACTGCAAGAAATTTCATAATTTACATTATGATGACCACCAACATATACCTGATTATAGAGTTAACAGAATCAATTAAATTGCAAAATAGAAACGCCCATTCCTTCTTATAGAATATCCGTCATGATCTTTTATTGTCCCTAAGAGCACCCCATTGCTAACGAAACACAGCCAAGTCTTTCCACATAGCCTATGGGTTACGAAAGAAAGGATACACGATAAAATAGAAAATGAGAAGATTTTAGTAGAAAATGAAATGATTGTTTGGTTGTTTGGTAAAACTGAAGAACAAAAGACAAACAAATGAAGGGAAATAAAGTAATATATTTAGAATATATTTAGAGAATGGGAAATAAAATTAGGATGTAATAATTTTGTTTGTATATATGGGGAATAATTTTTATGTGTGTATTCTTTGTAGCAAACCAAGTGCAAGTTTAGTTTGATATTTAGATCTATGCTTTCAATTTAAAAAATATTTATATTTGACATCATCGAGTGCCAAACCAAACATGAATGAAGTTGATAGTAAATGTGAAGTTTTTTGAAGTTGACGAGAGGGTGATGAAATTGTGAGATAAGTGATAATTATAAAATTATAATAGTATAAAATTGTAAATTATAAAATGATATGGGGTGATAAATAAATAAAATAATGAGATAAGATAATAATCATGTCTTTTAATTAATAAAAGTTAAACAAGATTTAATTAAAAATTGTAAAACTTTCAAATGTCAAATTAATAATAAAATTATGTTTTTTTTCTGTGAACTTTGTGAATTTACGTACGAAATTGAAATTTGTTATTTTCAAACCTTAATATATGGATTCCAAACTTTAGAAATAAATTAATATAATCTTTTTAATCTAATAATAATAATGTTTATTTTTGTGGGTTTGTTAAATAGTATTATAGGATAACATTTGAGTTAGAAATGTTAAAAGAGATGTTACACAAAAAAATTATTTAATTCAATTTTAAAATTTAAAGATTAAACTTTATCAATGAAATGCTAAAATTTGTCATGAATTTAAAATTTCATTAAGTAAAAAATAAATTTAAATTTAACTTAATTTTATAAAACAAGTTTCACAATATTAAATTTACATTTATTTGCAACTATTTAATACTAATTCTATTTTACAGTAATAGTGGGAAAAAAAAAACTAGGGAAGACGAGTATCGTAATGCTATGAATAATAATCTCAGATAAGATTTTCAAGATTTTATATTTTCGAGGGCGGGTTATTATGGCACCTTTCCTTGACAAATAAAACATCATAAAAGGTGTTACGGGGAGTTGGTCATTCAAATATTCTTCATAGTAATAGATAGAAAGTTTAATATTGGTCATTACTTTGGTTTAAAGCATTACCTTTTAAAAAAATTCAGGCTCCATATTTTGTTAATATGGTTCTTTTTGCTCACATCGTTCGTTAAAAATATAACGGTGCAACTGTCACCGTGACCAAACTTGAGGGAGCTGTGCAGTTTGATGAATACATGGTTCAAAGAATTAAATGCAGAAAGAAACATAAATGGCTGTTTGAAGAATTAAATATAGAGATAGAGAAATGTAAATGACTTTTAATGGTTGAAGAGAGAAATATTAATGTATTGATTAAAGAGAGAATATTTCTTTGGACACTACCCAACAATGCACCAATTTTATACACCCACCTCCAGTTGCTTATTAACAACAAAACTGTGACCATTAGATAACCTCTGCTGCACAACGAAAACCTTAGCCTGTAACCCTTCACCATTCTTATAATTCACCCATGCATCACCAAAATATCATTTGCGTACTTTACCTATCAACAAGGGACATAGCAGCACATGCACAACAACAATTTCATGCACTTGGTATTAACCATATTATGATTTCCCTCCCAAGGTAGGTACCATGAAAACCATTAAATGCCAATATCAAAAACTCCTTCTAACTCTCAGGATTCCAACGTCTACACTAACAGGAAGAAAATATAATATTTCTCTTCATCTTATCGTGGACCCCACATGCATTGAAACTCTTCACTTGCAAAAGGATACCCAGCTAGTGGCTCCCCGCACCCCCGGGTCTAGCAGGATTCCCTCCAGTACCCACCGGAATACGTCGGTGCGGTTCCCCACCGGTCTCGGTCCGACAGTGGTGGCGACGGCGTGATGAATGCGTTGAGTTATTTGACGAATATTCTCACTTCGAAGGTCTACGACGTAGCAATTGAGTCCTCTCTACAATTGGCACCAAAGCTTTCTCGAAAACTCGGGGTTAAGGTTTGGCTCAAGAGAGAGGATTTGCAACCCATTTTCTCATTTAAGATTCGTGGAGCTTATAATATGATGGCAAAACTTCCCAAGGATTTGTTGGAAAAGGGAGTTATCTGCTCTATGGTGATTGTTATGTGAAGAGGGTTAATCCAAAGGTGAGGATTATTGGGGTGGAGCCCTCTGATGCAAATGCAATGGCGTTGTCATTCCATCATCATTAGAGAGTGATTTTGGACCAGGTTGGAGGATTTGCATATGGTGTGACTATTGGGATTTGCACCTAACTTACGTCATTTTAATTTTTTTAAAATATTTACACAGTGCAACCTCTTCAAACATGTCACGTATTCATCAAACTGCAATACTCACTCAGGTTTGACCACGGTGGCATTTACATCGTTATGTTTTTAACGACGTGAGCGAAAAAGACCAGATTGAACATTTTTTAACGAAATATGGGGTCTTATTAAACTTTTTTAAAAGATAGGATCACTTTGAACCATACCCTAAAAGTAGGGACCAAATGATGTATTAAACCTAGAATTAAGGTTTTAAAAAGACAACTCATTAGTTTTTACTACTATTGTCAAAATATGTTAGAACTCGCGGATTAACCTTGTCCACCACAGATTCAGACCGGATTGAGTTTGAAAAAAATAATTTTTTTATATGGGTCAATTTTCGCCTAGTTTAATTTAATTATTTTTTATTTTTTATTTTTTATTTCAATATTATTAGTTATCATTTTTTTATTGTATTATAAAGGGAATAAAGAAAAAAGATGTTTCAAGAGAGCAAAATATTATAAATTTATGCATTCAATACACTAATATTATAAATGGATATATAAACCTATTTATTCGCTTTTTGGGTTTGCTTTTGGATTACATTTGAGTTGTATGTTAATTTTTTTATTTTAAATTGTCTTTGAAGTTCAACATCTTTTAGAATGAAATTATTTAAATTTGAATTACAAAAAAATTGTAATTTTTTTTGGATTTAAAAAAAACTTGTAATTAAATGAGCTAGTGAGCCAACCCGTTTAACCCACCAACCCTTGATGGATCAGACCAGGTTTAAATTTTTTTGGCTCGCTAATAAATAAGCAGGGTTGGATTAACTCACTAAATGACTAACTCGTGGTGGGCTAAGCCGGATTGGACCGGATGACCTGGTTTCACATCAATTGTTTTTATAAATATTATTTACTTGTTAAAAGTGATACGATTTTAGTTACTCGCCTAGAATTTAAAATACATTGTTAGTTATATATTTTCAACAGTTAAAAGTGAACAATTTATAAATAAATGAAAAACAAGATCATTTTCAAAATCAACAAGTATATTTAAGGCAATTTAATAAAGGAGTGTCAACCTCTAATTGCATATCACACTAGTAAGTTGAGTTTGCAGTCAACATCTACACCTACTTCTCAATAAATCTTAGAACGTAAATTATAAATCTAACTCATGATTTTGATTATTTCATTTGACCATAATTAGTAAATTATTGGTTGGTATTAACTAGCACAACACAAGTTACCATTCAACAACCTACACCACAATTACCTAAACAAATTGCAATTTTAGTTCCCAACTTTTGACATGTCCTTTGGTTGTTTCCTCAAACTATGGAATGCAGAGAGCGAAATACACAAACTTTTGGATACTGTAAATTGTCATTTTGTGAAGGAACAAAGCAGAACATAGTTGTTTCTACCATTTTTCTAAAGGATCACTTCCTATAACAATCAACTACATCTTGCTGTTAATTGTCATATAGTTTAAACATAGTCTCTTTAAATAAGCTTCTCATTCTTGCATCAAAGCACTCAAAAGAACACAGAGTAGAACCAAACAATCAGCATAGAAAATGAAGATTAATTTTTTCACAAGAGCAACCTTTCTTTTTTTGGTCTTTCTCTTCCTGTCAAATTGTTTGAACATTGAAGCTGAAAAATGCCAACCTAGTGGCAGAGTTAAAGGAGGAAAGATGCCTTCAGGGCATTGCAATGAAGAGGATGATTTGTGCTGTGTGCCAGGAAAAACATATCCCACATACACATGTTCACCAACAGTGTCTAGTCACACCAAAGCATATCTCACTCTTAATAGCTTTGAGAAGGGTGGAGATGGCGACAGCCCTTCAAAATGTGACAACCAATATCATTCTGATGACACATCTGTGGTGGCACTTTCCACTGGATGGTTCGACCACAAGAGCATTTGCCTCCATAACATCACCATTAGAGGCAATGGCAGAAGTGTGGTGGCCATGGTGGTTGATGAATGTGACTCATCACAAGGATGTGACAAACATCATGGCTATCAACCTCCTTGTGCCAACAACATTGTTGCTGCCTCAATGGCTGTGTGGAAAGCCTTAGGCATCCCCATGAACCAATGGGGATGGATGGATATTACATGGTCTCATGCTTAAATCTTATTGCACAAGTTGGTGAAAAATTCATTTTAGAAATCAGTTTTATAAAATTGAACTATGCGTAAATTTATCTTTTAAAATTATATTGATAAATAAGTTTGTTTCTTTATATTATGTATCGGTTATAGTTAATTTTCTATAAAATGTAAACCTTTCATTTGTTGATAGTGTATTGACTTAGCTTATCCATTGGATTGTGGTTTAGATTTTATATTCTTTCTTATTCATCTTTTAGCTTAACAAACTATGGCGAGTGAAAAGTAATGTATTGTATATTATAGTTTTGTACTTAGATTTTGTAAAATTCATAATTTTAATACCCATCACCCGGTTTAACTTCTAGTTTATAAAAATCCTCATATCATCCCTTCAATTAAGAATGTTTTTCAATTCGACTCATTTGACGTGTTATTCTAAAAGTATTTAATATGTTATCCCAAAAATATTAATCGAAGTTATTTTTAAAATAAGAAAGTAAAAAATATATTTTAAATACTTTTGAAAACTATTCTTTTTTTAATAAGAAACTAAAAGATAACTTCCAAAGGTTGTGTTGGAGCTATCAAGGCATCCATTAAATTTTATTAGGTTTAATACATTATTTGGTCTCTAGTTTTTGGGCTTTTGTTCAAAGTCGTTTTACGTTTTAAAAAAGTTCAGTTAGACCCCATATTTTGTTAAAAAATGTTCAAAATGGTCTTTTTGGCTTACGGCGTTAAAAACATAACGGTGCAGTTGTCTCCGTGGCCAAAACCAAATGATGTGTAAAGTTTTTGCAATACGTGGCACATTTGTTATATTTAATGTGTAAATTAAAATAAAAAAAATGACGTTAGCTAAGTTTAACGAAATGGGTTAAATCAAATTACCCTTATCTAAGAATCCTATCGCGATTTCTGGGTTTAACAATCTGGTGAAACTGGTCTTGTAATCACTGTGGCGTAGTGATTCCTTAAAGGTGAAATTTGAAGAGCGTACGTACTTGAGGTAAGTGTTGCTAACCCTAGCCTACTTACTTGATGTTCTTGTTATTGGATTTGGGAGTTAGGGTTTGAGGTGGAAATAGAGGGTGGAGTGGAGGTGGAAAGTAATGGTGGAGAGGAAGTGGATGGTGGAGTGGAGGTGGACAAAGATGGTGGACTGGAGGTGGAAACTAATGGTGGAGAGGAGGTGGATGGTGGAGTGGAGGTGGTAAAAAATGATGGATTGGAGGTGGAAACTAATCGTGGAAACTAAGTCAGATATCTTTCATGTGTTTTTCGTTGATATCCATTTGGGACCAAGTACACAGTTTTAAATTGAAAAGGGGACCACATTGCACATTTTTTGACCAAAGGGGAAACTAAATTTAACGTTACATATAAACACCTGAACGTAAAGATTGAGTTTCACCTTCACATTACATGAACACCTACACCTGAACGTAAACATTAAGATTCAATCTAAACAGACCCACATTGTCAAATATTCACCACAATAACAACACACACAACTCCAACTAACAATTTTATCCTTTCTCTGACAATTTCACCATCTCTTTCGTCAATCTTTTCTTCATTACACCACTTGATAAAGTTACAGTACATCCCTCTTGAAGATTCACCCTATTATTCACCAAATAAGCCACCAAAATTGGTTCTAACACAACAATCTATAAACAAATAAATTCCAAATTAAGTGAGACGAGTAAGCCAGGCGTGAAGTCCTTAGCGTCGGAGCCGAATGTGATCATCGGTGTTGCTGCATCTTTTCCAAAGCGCCTCGTTGGCTAGGAACTCCACTAACGTTACCACCAGTCCTTTTTCTCAATTATTTTTCAACGTTCTTCCTTCTCCTTGAATGGGTTTTTTCTGGTTGTGGGTGTTTGAGGTGAAGAAGAAGACAATGGGGTGATGGTTACCGAAATGTTGGGAGAGAGACGGGGTTTCTAATTTTTTGTGAACTGCAAATTGGCAATTAGGGTTTCTGATTTTGTACATGATTTTGTGAATTGTGAATTGAGATTCTGATTTTGAAAATTGCAATTGGGGTTTCTAATTTTACACATGATTTTGCACAAACCCTAACCCTTTTCTTTTACCTAACAACTTCATTTTTTTAACTTTTCCATGTACCTTGCCAACTCAATTCACCTCACCTTGCCACACAATCAAAAACTGTACACATCATTTAGTTTTTGCCACGAAGACAATTGCACTGTTATGTTTTTAACGCCGTAAGCCAAAAGGACCATTTTGAACCGTTTTTAACGAAATATGGGACCTTATTAAACTTTTTTAAAAGATAAAACGACTTTGAACGAAAAGCCTAAAACTAGGGACCAAATGATGTATTAAACTATTTTATTAGAGTCTAAATTGCTTTTAGAAGCATAGTCGTATACACATTAAAAAGTTCCAATTTCAAATATGGTAGAAGCATGGAATAAAAAATTGTGCTTCTTGCAACATGCCACAAAGCTGTATAGGTTACTCAAGTAACATAAACACGAATTATCTTAGTACCGAGTTATGCATAATTGTGAGATCCAATTTTTAAAGAATACAGTAATAAAGAAATAGAAACTTTGTTGAACACAATAGATACAAAGTTGTAGATACGGTGGGAACATCTTTCCAGGCCAATAATTGATATTTTGCAACTAATTTACTGAATATTTTATTGGACAACGGATATTCTTCATTGCAAAGGGGTTCAATCCATCCTCCTTAGGCTCACATCATCCAAGCCTAATTTGTAGTTCAATCAATTCAATCCGACTTTGCATGACTTTGTCTTAACCAAACTAAACCTTTCTTGGTTTGGAAGTTTAGTTACAAAAGATTGGCCATTTTTTTTTTCATTGTTGGAATTGTATTCCCTCTTACAGACAGACTTTATGTACACACAAAGTAAATACGTATTAGAAATACAATTATTGTGAAACGTTGGATACAAATTAGAAAATAAAATACTATATAAAGATGAAATATCCGTTGATTCATTGTTTTAAAATTATGGTAAGGGAGAAGTGTATTCTAATGTCAATATATCCACCATTACACTTGTTTAAATGGCCGTGGTCTTTAGACGAAAAATCAATTATGTTCCATTTCTCTTGTCAACACTCATTATTTCAATGGTTTTGGATTTTTGTTTTATTTCTGCATAGCTAAGCGAAGGAAACAACGTTGGGAAATTTGCTAACCGACTTTCAAATCCTTAAGGTAACCGATACGCACTATCTCCAGACGCCACTCCAAATTTTCTCCATGATTAAAACTTTTGAGCTTTCCTCCCATTAGTTTCAGCTCTTTGCATTCCTCGGGCAGCTTGCTAGGCTTTAGCCATTCTGGAATTTCCTGCCCTGGAAAGCCTTCAAGATGCAATCTTTTCAATCTCAAAGGCAAAATTATTCTCTCAATGTACCCGTTCTCAGACACACCCCATGATATTTTTAGATGCTCAAGAGACAACCCTCTCCAACTTTCAAACTCCCCATCTTCTATCACAGCCTCAGATCCTATATGTATGCTGAGCCGCCTTAGATTTTTCAAATTTGCAAGCTCTGATATGCTGTCTTGACTCTCTCTAGAATTTCCTACTGCATATCCCTCCAGTACTTGGAGCTGTGTGAGTTTTTCAATCCCTTTTGGCATGCCTTCCAACAAGTAACACTGGGACAAAATGAGATGTGTCAGACTTTTCATTGAGGAAATATCATTAGGCAGTGTCTCCAAGTTGTGGCAAGCTTTCAGATCAAGAATTTGTAGGCTCTCAAGTTGAGTAATGGAGGGTGGAAGCTTAGATATTCTTGATATCCCACGAAGACTAAAATAGGTCAGATTCTTTTTGATTCTTCAACTTCTGTAGGAATCGTTCACTCCCTACTTCAACCAAGTTGAAGCACCTTTAAATTTTGTATGTTTTTATCCAACCATTGAGATCCAAAATTTAAATAACTGGCACCAACATTAAAAATAGTAGTTATCCTAGGTTTCAAACTATTTTCACCTAGTACAACTTCTTTTTGCTCAAGTACTGACCATTTACCTCGTATGTGATTGTAGGGTATTCTAAGAGGAAATGGATAACTCCTGTGATTTTCTGTTGATAGTGACAGCAACTCAGGACGAACGAGAGGATTGATTTGAAATTTATTGACAATGGGACACTCTCTATTACCATACGCTAAAATCACATTCGATTTCAAAAGCATATCCGTCAGATCCTCACCCTCTTTCTCTGCTGTTTTCAGTTCAGTACTTTCAAGAAAACCCTCTCCAATCCACCAATAAATTGTTTGTCTTTTCTTTACAACAGCTCCTTCAGGGAAAACTAGGAGAGACAACAAACATTTTAGTGCATGATCTGCTAGGATCCGTAGATTCATATTCAGTTTCTTTGGCGGCGGCAACTGATTCTTGTGTTGTTGTCTACTTCTATCGTGATCCTCCTCCCCAGATGAGTCATCAAAATTGCTCTTTGGAAGCAACTTTTCAGCAGAATTACTTATTCTCTTGCAAATGTTATCCATGTCTTGATTCAACCTCTTGCTGTCTAAGTTTCGAAGATGGCCATCCACCTCTGACAAAGGGTGAAGCAGTTCTTCTTCGTTATTCTTTACTTTCTCGAACAACTTCCTTATCTTGTTCAATTCTCTCCTTAACTTTTCCAAATTCCTATCTAATGATTCATCTCTTCCCCTTTCACGGAATTGGCTCCTTGCTGTCTTCACACGTTTCAACAACACAGCTACTGCTTTCATTTTGTTTGTCGGAATAGACATTTTCCAATTACTAACAAACATATAATTATAGAGTTAATTAACAGTACCACCCACTCAACAACTCTCATTTCGATATTGAAATTTCCTAACTCACTTTTCTGTTATTGCTATCCGATTAAAAAATTTAATAAAGTGAGATTTGTAACATTAGGGGGTTAAAGTGAGTCAATTTAGCTTACATTGGTTGATTTATTACAAATTGAGTTAAAAATGTGTTGGTTCAACCTCACTCATCTCTTGGTGAATTGAAATTTTATAATCTGATTCATCTTATATTATGAGTTGGTAGATTAGTAGATTGTTGCACTCAAAAATACTTGTTTTTGAATTTATTTTATATATTTATATTTATTTTATATTATTTATATTTATTATGATACAATCAAAATCGATTAACTCAACTCATTGTTTTATCACAATACAATCAAAGTCTTAATCTATTTTACCAAATATTGTTGTAAACATAGAAATTAAAAATTAAATTATCAAGCTATATGATTTGACAAACAAATAAATTAAACATTCAAACTATTTAAACATCATGAACAAAATTCTAGTATTTAAAATGAACAAATTTTCAATCTACATAATTAGAAGTAATAAATAATTATAAAAGAAAATACTTGTAAAAAAATGATAACGAAACTAATAAAGGGTTGATGTTGGTGGATTGGAAGTTAACCCACCTTCATCCCAAATTAATCCCATTTAACTTATGAAAAGTTGAATCCAATTTAACCTACACTTAAAGAATTAAATTTAACCAATTTAATCCAACTTAAACCCATGAGTCAGGTTAACTCGTGGTGAACCTATTTAACATATCTATGTAACACTCTTTGATTTACCAGTATAATTCTGATTTGTTATTAAGAGGATAATTTAGCATTTATATTCAAATTATAATATTATTTCACACTCGGCCTAATGTTTAATGAAGAAAAAATCACAAAAATATAAAAAGAGGAAAAGTCTTCGTAGCATAGAATATTATTTAGACCTTAGTTCATGTATTAGTAATACGAAATTCACCTATGCATAGCATGGATTACCACAGTGAGCGTAAAATTGTAGAGGCATTGTAAAAATGAGAGATTAATGAAAAGAGAAAAAGAATTATGATAATTAATAATAGAGTGTAAAAAGAACCTTGATAAAAATGAGGGTCGGTTTGCTCTGAGAGTGAATGAGAAAGTGAAAGATTGTTGAATATGTATACGTGGTTTAGCTATAACCATGTATGGCCATCAATTTAAACCTCTAAAGAGTTTGCAAGGAATGAAAGAATCAAACAACACAAGTTTCACCTCAATTCTTTACGTCGTAGTTTGAAAGAGAATCCAAATAAATTGTTTTCTCCTACCAAAGTTATCCCTAACTTCTTCTAAACGTAGAATTAATTTATTAATTTATTAATTTATTGGCACATGAATAAACTGTCTAGCTAATTGTTCCTAAGGAGATAGGACACTATTAAGATTAATCTCAATTCAAAAAATTAAGATAATGTCTTAATGGATTTTTACATTGTTTTACTTTCTCATTTATTTCTCTACCTAATATGAGATTTAAACTCAATCTTAATTTTAGTTTATGCACTTTAGTTATTTAATCTATTATTTTGTAAATGTGCTTATATCCACATTAGAGAGAGATGCGGATCCAAGAAAGCAAGTTTGATTATAATCTTAATCATAGTTAAGTAAACAGAAATTATTATAAACTACCAGTGGATGGGTTTCCAAATTCGGTTTGTATGTGTTTTCAAATGTTTGCTATTATTTTTGGAGAGTTGCTCCCTCCACCACCACCAACCGCTCCCTGCACCTCCCCATACCTTATTTGCCCTTTTATAAAACGGATGTCAACATCCGTTTCACCTTCAACGGATGTTGACATCCGTAACATCCATTTACATATTTTATTATTTAAATAATAATATATTTTTAAAAATTTCTTTATTTATTATTTAAATAATAATATATAAATTAAAATAATTATTGTTATTTTATTAAATAAAATAAAATTAATTTATAAATAATTAAATAATAATTTTTAAAAAATTAAATAATTTTTATATATTAATTTAAAATATAAAAAATTAAAAAACTAAAAACTAAAAAACAAGAGAAGGCAACGGATGTCGTCAACATCCGTTTTAATATATTTATAACAAATTTTTAATTATTATTTAAATAATAATACATAAATTAAAAGTAATATTAATTAATTTATTAAATAAAATAAAATTAATTTATAAATAATTAAGTAATAATTTTAAAATAATTAAATAATATTTATATATTAATTTAAAACAAAAAAAATAAAAAAACTAAAAACTAAAAAACAAAAAAAGGCAACGGATGTAGCACGTCCGTGAAAGAATTTTTTCTTCAACGGATGTTGACATCCGTTGAAGAAAAGGGTGGAAATATAGGATATTTTAAAATATAAAGGATAGTTTTGGAATTTTAAAAAAATGTGGTGGTGCAGGGAGCAAAGTGGGGTGGTGTAGGGAGTAACCCTCTTATTTTTGTTATTTAGTGATGAGCAATCGTCTTAACTATATTTACTAAATTTTCAAGCTTTCGTATTTTTTTAAATTGAAGATGCCATATATCCGAAAGTGTTCCTACCTGATTTCTTCCATAAAAAAAATATTGATAAAACTATATCATAATTAACTTGAAAATATTATAAAAATGAGAAAAAATTTAACTACTAAAAAACATAAAGGAATAAAATTAAAAAATTAAAAATTATTTATTTTTATTGAAGATCTCCCATTAAAATCAATTTACCATATATAAATAAATGTAAATATCATGTTACAAGATGATTTTCTAATTGAGTTATACTTAAAATATCTTTTTTATTATACTTTTTAATATCAATTCACTTTTTAACATTTTCTAATAAAATACTTCTTTATTTCATTTGAACAAAAATATAAAAGTAAAAAAAAAAAAAGACATATCTCTGCTTTTTTAAATAAATTGAATAGTCTTAAAGAAAATGAATGTATAGTACCACAAAAACGTTTTTAATTGTAAGTTTTAATTAACAAAAATATATATATATATATATATATATATATATATATATATATATATATATATATATATATATATATATACTGGTCCTTATATATTTACGTGACTCTACAGAAGATTCAAAGGGTCCAACCCATTGTAACGGGATATGTAGCTTTAGTCATAATTAAGTGGAGGCATTCGTAATAAACAGAGGTTTGGTCATTTTTATATGGAATAACGTCCATGGCCATGCAAGTGTTTATTCTATTATTAATTTAGACTAACTTTTTGGCGCTATTCAAAATATAAAAAAAAAAACAAGTTTTCTAAACTACGGCAACAATGTTTCACGTGTTAGCATCCAAATATATGTTCCAAATCAAATCAAACGTTATTTGAATTTCTGGTTGTCATTTTGACAAGAAGACAATTTATAAATCATTGCTCGACCCTAAAAGAAACCTATATTTCGAAGCAAAAACATGTACCTAATCAAGAGACCTCTATATATAGAAAGTAAAATCTTAAGATTCAAGCATCAAACACTCAAAAGAAGAAGAAATAGCAGAAACAGAGAAGTTGATAGATAGAATGAAGAGGTTTTTCTCAAACGCATCCTTCATTTTATTAGCTACTCTCATCTTAGCAAGTTGTATTGAGTCTGAGGCTCAAAAGTGTCGGCCAAGTGGGAGAATCAGAGGAAGGAAAGCACCTCCAGGACAATGCAACCAAGAGAATGATTCAGACTGCTGCATAGAAGGCAAACTTTACACCACATATGAATGTTCACCACCTATGTCCAGCCACACCAAGGCCTACCTCACTCTCAACAGTTTTCAGAAGGGTGGAGATGGTGGTGGCCCTTCAGAATGTGACAACCAATACCATTCTGATGACACACCTGTGGTCGCACTGTCTACAGGCTGGTTCAACCACAGAAGCAGGTGTCTCCACAACATCACCATCAGTGCGAATGGAAGAAGTGTGGTGGCCATGGTGGTTGATGAGTGTGACTCAACTGAGGGATGTGATGCAGACCATGACTATCAACCTCCGTGTCCCAACAACATTGTTGATGCTTCTAGGGCTGTCTGGAAAGCATTGGGAGTGCCCCCAAATGAATGGGGTGGCCTTGACATTACATGGTCTGATGCTTGATATTATAAGTGTAATGTTTAAGTGAATGTCTATGTTTCTATATTGTAAGCTGCCTGGAAATACTGAATCTTTTTGATTTCTCATTCACAATCAATACAAATATATATATTTAGATTTCCACGAACGAGAGAAACGTCACACAGTTCTGATTGCCTGGATCAGTATCAACATGCACAGAATCCGTCAAAGCATTATCTATGTTTGTAAACTTGAATGGTAAAGCATGAGTGAAAAATTTGTTATGATTCATGAGAACAAGGCATTGTGTTGTGTTTATGCTTAATCTTTAATTATGCACACGGTTAACTGATTATTTCTAAGGTAAATCTATAACTAGTTCCCTCTGTTTAGAACACAATCTGACAGTGCTTTAAATTTCACGACCGATCTTCAAAACACTGGAGAAATGAATTCATCGTATCCATCAGAAATGGCATCAATGAGATTGCAGATTCGAATGAGGATACTAATAATTAATGCTATAGTACAATTATCTTCTTGACTTGAAGAAAATAGCTGCAAAAAGTAGACACTTTCTTGTCATTCCCTATATAATATAAAAATAATAGTTGGAGTTTAAGTACTACAACCTAGTTTTAAGTTAAAAATTATGTTACATATATATGTATACATATGTCGAGAATTTTCGACCAACTTATAAAATATTTCTCATATTTTTCAAACACTTGGCCAATTAACCAGTTCAACCAACCAGTTTGGCCTGATTTTCAAAACGGGGTATTCCCAAAAACCAGAAAGGAAACCATGATCACAATATCCTTCTATTTTCCTTTCTTACCTTTCATCCTTTGATTACCACTATATTTTACGTATTGTTGGATTAAGGATGCTGGTTGATCATGGAGTGTAGAGTGCATGTGTTCAGCTACAAGATAATCTACGATCTCACTACCCCACAACATTACCGAACAAAACGCTTTCAGATCATGCATTCGCAGTACCAAATCTCCTTGTTCCCCTTGTCACTTCCTTCTAGAAGACGGTTCTACGACAAAAATCACAATGATAGATATTGTCTCACAATCGATGCCCCTAAACCACATAAAACATCTACCCCAATGTCAATTATTTTTCCAAATAGGACATAAATTGTATCTTACCAATCAAGAACATACAATCTTCAAATTGAAATTCCTCACAGCTACAAAAATATGAGTACAACCCCAAGTCAATAATCATGAATGTAGGGATAGGTGAGATTTATCAATTGCAAAAGTCAGCTGGCTCTACTCTGTTGTTGGTACTTCCCACTCTGTCATTACTACTACAACAAAATTAGATGAGTGACCATGAATCTGAAATATATATACACAGCACTAGTGTGTATTGAATGAAATGTCACCCACGCATCAAGTCAATGTCCACATGGGAATTACGCATATCCAACGGTCGCGATTGAGACCAAGGACTCAAAGATGAAGGGTTTGGAGAAAGATTTTGATTTGGTGAGATGCTGTTCAGTGCCACTGGATTATGAACTCCCTGATGATCTGACTCCATAGCAACTTCTGCAACTTCCGCGCTTTCCTTCTTCTTGTTCTTTGTCTTTGATCCACCCCATTGAAAACTCCCAACTACCACCTATAGCCATCACTAATTCAGTCTAATATGATCCTCATCCGAATAATCTAGCTTTTCATGTTTGTTTGCAATTATAAAAAAAAAAGACACTTGAAAGAAGCAGCTGATTTTACGACAAGCTACTCAGAATAGCTTTTGATTAGTTTGAAAGCTTGAAACAAACACATGAAAAACTTTTGAAAGTGATTATCCTTTGAAGAAGTGATTTCCTTTACAAAACAAAGATGTGACAAATGGGTCCATAACTTTCAACACGAGTAGCTGGAAAGTTTTCATTTTTAACATGTGGGAATCAGAGATATGAATTCGAGATATCATCTTAATAAGATTTGATGGCAACACTAAAAATGGTGTTACCTGAACAGGACTTGATGCAATAAGAACTCCACCAACTCCTCCACCGATGACACGACCATCAGGACTAGCAAGGGACACACTCAGTCCACCAGTTCGATTGCGTGAGCCACCACTATCAGTGACTAAGTAAGAGCCTGAAAGGCACACTATCTCGAAGCGCCCCTATCAATTCAAAAGTCCACCAGAAATCAAATATACATACGGAGATAAACATTATCATATAGAGTTATGACTTGGTTAAGGATAAAAACATAAGCAAAATAAACATTATACTCATTGATACAAAGGTTTGAATCTATGATTTTCACTACAAAGGCTAACAATTACAGATACTTCTCAATCAAAATCTGCGTTTAAAGATGGGATAGTCAAAGATTTGTAGCAATTGCCAGCCTAAGTAAGGTGAGTAAAGCCCTCACCTAGTTTCTTTTTCTTTTCTTTTTTTCTTTTTCAATCTTTTCCTCTGCTGCGTAAAAAGCATGCAGCTTGCTGATTAAGATTAAAAATTAAAAGTTAAATGAAATTGATTATCTTAATTGCATTTGGAAATGTTTGACAGACAAATGTTAAATAAAATTATATTAATTGTAATAGAATTTTTTTTAGGCTTAAAAAAGTTCTATCTTAAAGTTTGTTCAGGCATAAATAAATGTTAGGTCGGTCCTGTTTGAAGCCTGCATTTTCTCCCTCGGAATTAATTCCCACCAACCAAAAAAGTCATGGTAACTCAGAAGGTCAAAAAGATCCTTGGAATTAAGTTTCCACCAACCAAAAAAGGCATGGTAACTCAGAAGGTCAAAAAGATTCAATGCAAAAGATTCTTTTGTTTCAATAGTCCCAGAGATTGAAGTTTGTTGGTACCATTAAGCCATTTTGTATACATGCCTGAATGGACATACATTCTAATGTATTTATTTATGAATTATTTGTCCAATAAACATCATGCTTCAAGTTTACAAATTCTGCTTAAGACTTTCGTCTAACATTACAAATGCAAATTTTTAATCAATCAATCATAGTATTTCATAAAAGATTGCCATTTAATGTCGTGCATTGTTATGCATGACCGCATGCATAAATGTAGACACGTGTCATTATGTGATCACAGTTCCATATGAACCTATAATAGTGTGCAGAGGACAGTTGCAAAAGTAGATTATTTTAATAATCAATCATATGTACAATCGATTATAACAATTGTTTTAGTTGGTAAGTTTACTAAAAATAAGTTAATATAATTAATTTCCTTTGAATACATCTAAAACTCAGCTTTCTAGATAAGAAAAGAATATATATGAAGCTTTATATTCTCAAGAAACATTTTATATATTATTATGAGACGAATTTTCAGATTTACAAAAATATTCGTTTTACTAAATTTAGGTTGAGGTTCCAAACATGCTCTATCGGCATCTGCTTCAACAAATACATAACACAGAAAATGCCAAACCTCGTATGTGACAGTGCCGCCTGAAGTTGATGGCTGTCGAAGTGTGACAGTTGACACAGCGCCATTGGCTGACAAAATACAAACAGCTCTAGGTCCCTGCTGAGAAAATGCCATGATTTTTGTTGCAATGTCCTACAGGGAGACAAGTTTAGAAGATTAATTTATTAATATTCACATAAATACAAGAAGATATGGCACAAAGTCAACCAACATGGTTTTGGCATTACTAACTCTACTTTTCCTTTTAAGAGAAAAAAAGTACAGAAACATGAGTGGCTGTTTAGTATTTAACAGTGAAGTTATCATTATTTTGAGAGACAAATAGTACAAAGTGCCACCTTTCTTGGGCCAAAGATGCCAAACCTTGGTTGCATAAATAATTAAGCACATGCATAAATAGTTTAACCTAAATCAGAGAACAAAAATACCGACAGAAATCACAGTAATGTTCGTCTAAACACAAAAAAAAAGTAGGAACCATATTGTTTTATCAATATTATTATGTCACTCTCTCTTTTTCATTTACTTTCCCTCCAACATACACCACCAAAACAGAGAGACTTATTTTTTATTCAAATATATAAAAAAATATACACATACTTCTCCACTTGCAATGTTGATGATATGAGGAGTGAATCCCATCCCAGCTGAACCAGACATCAATTCACCTAGCAACAGTAACAACACAAAACATCAAAAACAAAGGTATATAAATGATTTAGACACTCACAAGATTAGAGGGTGCAACTGGCGAACAAAGCAAACTTATGAACCATTATTCTAACTATATGAAAGTTCCACCAAATATGATTAAATTCTAACTCGCTTCTGGTTAGAATTAGATAAGCTTTAATTTCAGAATCCATTAGGGAACCACCCAGTACCCCACAACTGGGAACAAGGCCTTACAACAAAAGAAATACAATCTGTATAAGGAATATGAAGTATACATAGAACTTTTGAATCCAACTTCCCATACTTAATCAAAACAGTAGAAGGAGATAGAAATCCAATGGCCTTTTGTTTTTAGAAAATATTTTCTATGTTTTCACTGTTTTCGATGCAAAACATTCCAAAATATAGAAAAATAGTCACATTTTCGTAAATAAAAGTAAAATTAAAAAGTGGAAACATAAACATTTTTTTTCAAACCAGACAGCTCCTCAAAATCTTATCTTTTATGTAAGGCGCATATTAGCCCCCTTAAAAATCTTATCATTACAAGCTACAGTTTTATGAGCTCGTATTGTATCCCATGCTCAACCTCTTATATATTGTAATTATTGCAACGTACAATTCAGATCATTTATCTCACATGTAACCAAAGTTGTATGTGTACTTGGTTAGAAACTTTTAATTTGTGAATGTGATAAATTTATTCTTCAAATAGCTTAATTATAACAATCTGAGGCGGTGATTACTGAATAAGGTTGCAGTGCATGATTTGGAAAGATTACTCATGTGAAATGATAATTTTTTAACCGAAAACCAATTGGAACCTGGAAAAATAATTAATTCTCTAGCATAAGCTGAACAAAACACATTTTTTTTCTGTAACAATTCTACAAAATAGTGGAAAGAAATTAAAAGAAGATGCATCTTTCTCTCGAGGATCAGAAAAAAAATATGGAAATTAATAATATATAGCATACTATGTTGGGATTTAAAGCCACTCTGCCATTGTTCATCCAGGTAATCGGATGACAATAGCATGTAAACATACAAAATGATTAAACAAATATTCAGCTAAAAACAAATTTCAACCAAATAACACTTAGAGAAGAAGGATTTGAAAAATTCGTGACTCATCAAACTTTCAGCTTCGAATAAGTATGATCAGTAACAACAGGAAATACTGAAAGAGTTGCATTGCAATAGAGATTTACCAAGAGAAGCCAACTGCTGTTTTTTCCCAGTACCAGGTGGTCGGCCTCTGCCACGTTTCTGGCTCTGTCCCAAGGATCCAGGGTGACCAGATGATGTTGGAGTTGGAGTCAATGCCAATGACACAGTTCCATCAGTGCCATATTTCCTAGGCCTTCCTCTCTTCCTTTTAACAGGCTCCCCTGGAGGTGCCCCGGGAGGAGCTCCCATATTGACTCCATGAGCTGAAATTGAAGAAGACTCTAATGGCAATGTGGATCCAATGGAACCACCACCAATGCTGGATTGAAATGGTAGATTCGGATTGGAGAGTGGTCGAATATTAGGTGACATATGCAACTCGGGTTGTGCTCCAGATCCAGGAATTCCCCTTTGCTGCATATAGTAAGACCCGGATAACGCCATTTGGTCCCCACGATCCATGCATTTACTTCAATTGCCTTCAGAATCTTTCACAAGAAACTTTCACCCCAATATTCAATACACCGAAAATTATCACCTAGCTCTGTTCCCAAATGGAGTGTAGTGACAAATTTTGGAGGAAGAAAACACCATCACATCAGAATACCATAAAAAGTATGAAATCCAATTAGCAATCACCAACAAGAGAGTCAACAAAATTTCTTAAATTACATTAGCTGTAAGTAACTGTAGCTTGAGAAGAACAAAACTAAGTCCTCAATATTAAAGCAGTGAAGTTTCCAGCAGATAAAATTTCTCATTGATGGCATCATTCTATAAAATACATAAATGCATCCACACATGAACAAGACAAAGCATAGAGTAGAAGACAGATCAGAGGAAAAGATGGAAAGCCAAGAAGGCATAAACACAAACAAGAGAACTACTCTCTAACAGCAATATGAACATGTCCAAGAGAAGACAAAAAAATAAAAGAAACTACTTACAGCTTACCAAACTATAAGAAACAGCAAAAAAAGGCTTCGTGTTCAAGATACAGGACCAGAAGAACATGAAAAAAGATCCACTCTAACCAACATCCATCATAAATCTTTAAAACCAAGCAACTAAAGTGCCAACACCCAGAAAAAACAAGTGGAAAAAATAACAAAATGAAAGAATTACTCTAAGGCCAATGCAATAAAAAAGCTTTCAAACACAGTTCGTAAACAGAGCAGAAAATGCAATATCACACCAAAGGGAGCCCAAAATCACAAAAAAAAAAACGAGTAAATTATCAACCACAACGGTTTTGCTATGGGAAAAATTACAAACTTTGGAGAATTGGGTTTAAAACTAGGACAGAATCAACGCCCCAGATACACAAGAGAGAGAATGTAACATGGGTTTCAACGTGCAGATACAAAAGAAAAGGGGAAAGGAATCATACTAACATTTTAACAACAGGATCAAAAAGCTGTGGTGCACATTCACAGTTCCACCTGTGAGGAAACGGAAGCTAGTAATTGAATCAAAAGAAAAAAGTTCTACAGTTCTTTTCTTACTCTTGGGAAATGAAGAGTGTGGTGGCAGAGTTGCACAGAGAAAAAAAGAGGTGAGAGAAACACGGTGTCAGTGCAATGAAGCAAAATACTTATCAACAATGAAAAAAAAAAAACTTAAAACAAATAAAAAATAAATCTTGAAAATTGAAAAGGAAAAGTAAACTAAGTCTCTCTCTCTCTAACTCTTCTGCAGCAGTGTCTCAGCTGCAAAAGTCCTTATCTGGTTGCATATTTTTCTAGGGCTACCCTCTCTTTCTCTCTCTAAAAAAGTTTCTTTTTTTCACTTTCTCTCTCCTGTTTGAGTTGTGATATGATGACGATGCTGTGTGTGTGAGTGATGGTTCTGAGATTTAAGAAAGGGGTTGAGAAGCAAACAAAGTTGAGCAGAAAAAGCAGTTCTTGTTTTGGATAACAATGAAATATTTTTTATTTATTTTGAAAAAATAATAAAAGAGTTTATTTATTTATTTATTAATTTTGAAATAAAAATTAAAATTAGTAAAGATTTGAGATTTAAATAGGGACAGTGGTGGGGAAGTTTGGGTCCATAGGGATTGTAAGAGAAAGAGTGTCTATCTCTATTCACGCGCCCAGCTTATATGATCTGCTGCATCACTCCCACCGAGATCCTGGGTGTTGCCTAGTGCCTTCGCCTCAATATCATGGAAAATATCTATCAAACTTTCCAGAATCTATATTCTTTCTCTCTCTACATTATTGAACACTCATATCAATTCAGTTTTAAGTTTTTCTTTTATTTTTTAAATTCATCATAAAACTCTAAAAATAGTATACCATTACTCAGAATAATATAATTAAATTTTCTCCACCTACTACTATTTTTTTCTTCATCATTACTAAAGAAAGAGATGTATGGGGTGAATTCGAGTTCTTATACCATATATTAATTATTGGAAGATAATATTCACAAAATATATACTATTATATATATATATATATATATATATGTCATAATTATATAAAGATTAATCAATTCATAATTACTTCTACGTATCTTCATTATAAGTAGACTTGATTATTTAGAATTCAGTAATACGTAAATAATCCGGTCAACCACCCTGATGATAACAGAAAGAATAATTGTAAATATATTTGTGTATAAATAGAAACAGTAATATAATGCAGTGTTTGAAATATATTTTGATTATGAATTAAAATTGAATAAAAAATGAAAATTATATAGGCAAGGGTTAGAGCGCGTGAGAGTTGAGGGACAGAGAGTGACAGAGAAAGGTGTGAGCTGACTGAAAACGGGTTTGGTCCACAAGCAGAAGGAAGGAACATGGCTGACTTTGTGTTCTCTCTCTCTTTTCTTTTCATATTATGGCAATGGCCCATGCACCCTAAAATATCTCTCAAAAAGAACCATAACTCTTCACCCACCTCTCCCAAAACCCTTCCTCCATCACACAAACTCTCTCCATATTCCATCACCTAAGGGCCATACTCATCATCAACTTTTCTTAAATAAATTATTTTTCTATCACTTGTAAACAAAAAGTCTTTACCAAATACATTTCTAAAGAAAAGTAATAATTATGCAATATACCACATTAGTTTTTATAACAATCCATGAGATAATATGTAATTTCCTACCATAGTAATCAATCTAAAATGTTGGTTCATATCACTATATGTGTAAGATTGGATTACAAATTGATAAAATATGTCCTTTTCATTCTATATAAAATGTATTTTACGACCATTGTTGCTCAATTTAGTCTTATAATTTCATCTCATGTTTAATCATAAAATTTTATCTAAAATAATTAAATTTATTTAGCGTTTTCTTTAAACATTTTGTATAGGCTGTGTGGATCTTATTTCAGAAAACATTATAGTGGTATTATTATAGTATTTTTTTTCTATTATGAACTTTGCTTAGTTTGTTGAATCAGAAACTAATCATTTTCATTATATATACTATCAATGTCTATTGAACAGATTTTCATACAAAATTCTTCGTTAAATAAATAGACGAGTTTGTATTATACGTGAATGCAAATGTAGCCACTCAATTAAATAGAAATTGATATTAAATTATTTATTTTAATTAATATATTAACATATATTTACGTTAAATATATGAAATTGAAATTTGTTTGTGTTAGGTTCGAACGGGACTATACTATCTTTCAAGAACTCAAAAAGTAATTATACAAAAGATATTGTGTATTATAAGATTGGACCATAATTTGGTCTCACTGTATATACCCTTTTTCTGAGTTCAGTTGAATGAAAGTATAAATAATAATAATAAGATCTCAATCACCACTATAAAGCGAAGATATAATTATAAAAAAAATTATTGATTTGACCCAGGTGGATCATATATACACACTAGATTCCTGGCTCATCCAAATATGGAATTACTTGAATTCTCAATTATATAATATAATATTTCCCAAACTTCCAAAGACATCTTTAATGTTTTTATATTGCATTGGATCCACGAACAAATCTAAAGTTGTCTTTATTAGTACTTCTTAACTTCTTTTTCTTTCTTTTTATTACTATGGCAAGTATATGAAGTCATTGTCCATATTCATAGCAGTTGCGAGATATATAATATATTTTAGGGATATTGATTTGTAATATAATAACCTTACAACTTCGAAAGACATCTTTAATGTGTTTGCATTGCATTGGATGAACTTGTCTCTTAGCAAAATCTAATGTTGTCCTTATTAGTACTTAAAGAATTTTTTTTATCACTCTTGGCAATGACAAGGTTTTCATTTTATAATTCTATATTTCTCTAGCTACTACCCAAATCCTAAAAAATGTAATCATTGTCTTAATGTGACAACCACCGTAGAATCAATTCTGTTAAAAAAAACTTTTCAAATTTTAGTAAGTGTCTGTGGGAGAGTGAAATTTTAGTAATAAGTTTTTATAATTAGAATGGTAAAATGCTGGAGTCCTTAATGATTGTAAGATTTCGATTAAGATTTATTAGTTAATAATGTGCACTCTTAATTAACTTTAATATATTGAATATATCTATCAAGTAATTTGTGTTATTTATTTGAAATTTTAAATAATTTTATAGAAAGTTACAAACATCTTATGGAACTTGGAGGTGATCCATTTAAAAAAAAAAACAAAAAGAAAACAGAAAACAGAATTATTGGAAGCTCTCACCCACCAACTTTTTATTTTATTTTTTTCATATCCACCAAATTACTGGTAAATAAGTGTTCAGGGAAAAAGTCTTAATTAGTCGGTGGAGTTAGAAACTTTTTGGTAAAAGTCAAAGAAGAGAAATAGTCACATAAATGTGATTTCCGTAAATGGTGCATAATAAATGTGAAGCCATTATGTTTATGGTTGGACTTCAATATTCCCTATTGAATGGAGAATGATTCCTTTTACTTCAATTTTTTTGAGATAGAAATGAGGATTATGTAAAAGCATTGTATTTGTTTTTCAAATTAAAAAATGACTAATAAATGGACATGATTCTACCTTGTATATGTTTATAAAGAGAAAGAATTAAAATGAAAAAGAAAGCACACATTCTTTACATAAATAAATAATAATGTTTAGATATTAATGTGAGACATGCAATAAGAATTAGTCTACGACCCGATATAAGAAAATATGGAGTGGGTTAAATATTTGAGTTTGTCAGTCCATGTATATAATTAAATATTTTATTTAGTATTTTATTAATATTGTATATTTATAGGTATAAATTTATTCAATTTAATATTTTTTTGTTATGGTATAGTTTATTATTTATTTATAATAAATAGTAAATCATTAGTTTTTTCTTTAATTTTCTAATTGTTACACTTTATGTAAATGGTTATATTTTTTAATTAGTGTGCTTGATGGAGTACGCATGAACTCTAAGATGATCTTACATATATTATTTTCTCTAGAGCAGATAGTGACATCGTCTAGAAAGGATTAGTCATTGAAGATTGATGATGTTTTTTAAGTGTATAGGATTGTCATGAAGGCTCCAATGGGGTTCTCTCTCAACTTGTCTATGGCAAAATATGTTACATGCTAGTTGAGATGGAACACAAGGTTTATGTAAGAAGAGAAATTTAAGTATATAAAATAGATGAGCGTTTTATTTTAATGAGACCGACTTATTTTAATAATAAAGGTTTCGTAATATAAACAGGAGTACTCATTATCTCTCTAAACTAGTTTCATTGTCTTAATGAGACCGTTTTATTTTCGTAATATAAACTAGTTTATATCGCGTCTCATTATCTCAAACACAAATCATCTCTCTAAAAACTTTTTTCTTAAGCTCTCTACCTTCTCTCTAAGAGTTCTAACTTCTAAATCATCTCTTTGAGGTTAGGAGGTACCTGAACGACCATGACAACGATGTCTATATTTTTATCCGATCAATTTCTAGAACAGAGCAAGTAAGTTTCTACCCATGTTTTTGTTCATTCTCGGTCTATGATTCTGTCTAAGAATCCTTTCTTGCATGTATAAAATATGATTCTTCTTTGGTTCTTTAGTAAACTGAGGTCCTAAAGACTCTTTCCGCTTTAAATTTGGTGATTCGTAGGTGTTTCTGGAAGTTCTTTGTGCGAGAAGTAATAAGAGTGTTCTTAGAGCTTTGTATCGTTAGTGTAAGGTAAGGGAGGCTAGATGTTTGACTTTAAATTATGTTTGTGGTGTAAGTTTGGTGTTTGTATGTATGTTAAACTGATTTAGTATAATTTCAATTAATATGCTAGTGTTAGTTCATTTTAATGTGTGTTAGTTCATTTTAATGTGTGTTTGTGCCATGAATCATATGTTTTAATGTTTCTTTGATGTTTGAAATTGGTAGCAAGGTTTAAGGAATGAGGAGTTATCAAATACATAGGTTTTGTGGTTAAAATGAGGGTTTTAATAGGAAAGTTTGGGAGATAGGGTGTGGATTGGGAAATTTGATGTTTCAAGTTTGGTTACATGCTAATTGTGACTTGTCAGTACCTTGAGTTGGTAAAAAATTGATAGTAAAATTGCTACGGGTCAATGTAGTGGTTTTGGTAGGTTTTAGGTTCAATTAAGAGGCTTTTAATAGGTGACAGTTTAAAGGAAGTAAGTCTGAAGTAAAATATATTTTTTAGGTCCATCTTTAGGTGATTTAAAATTAGTTTGAACTTTAAGAATGGTAGGATAATTGATGTAAGACTCTTTAGTAGTTGATATGTTGAATTTGGCTTGAATTAGAACTACTTTTATAGGTTTTGATGGGTGAGATTTTGAATTATAAGGTCTAGGGTAAAAACGATGATTTGGGGTCTGTCATAGAGTTATTTATCTTTAATAGTTGATATGTTGAATTTGGCTTGAATTAGAACTAGTTTTATAGGTTTTGATGGGTGAGATTTTGAATTAGAATGTCTAGGGTAAAAACAATGATTTGGGGTTTGTCATAGAATCACTTATTACTTGTTTGTACCTTTGGTTGATTGAAATTGGTGTTAGAAAGAGTAGAAATAAATTTGGGTAACTTAGAGAAATTGATTTGGTTTAAAGTGGTCATTTTGAGTTAAAGTGGTGTTTTTTGAGGTTTTTTGGTGTCAATAGAGTCCTAAGAATTAGTTAAAGTGGTGTAGGAAGTGCCCTAGGTCGTAGAAATAGGGTTTCTAGTTCTGATATGACGTTGATCGCCTCTATCAGGGCACTTGAGCGCCACTTTCCAATGTCGCTGGGGCTGAGCACCAGGATTCTGGGGCTGAGCTCCAGGATTCTAGTGGTTGTAGCGTTGAGCGCTAGTTTTTTGGGCTAGTGCTACTTCTGTAAGTATGAGTTTAAAAGGGTTTTTGTGTTGTTTAGTGGTTCTTGTTGGACTGGTTTTTGTATATTGATGTATATGGAATTTTACCCTTCTTTCCAATGGCTAACTAACCTAACACACTTTTACTTCTTTATCACCCAATTTTTTTTCTTCTCACACCTCACCCTCCACATCATCATCCACATCACTTACTTTTTCACCTACTTTCTCTACTCATTTTTTAATTATTTTTCTGCATTCACTTTCTCTAACCATCATTCTATAAATACTCACATATTTTTTAGTTATAAAAAATTGTTCACTTCATTCTCAGAAATACATATCTTCTTTTTAACACCATCAATCTTTTTGAGACATACATCTTCTCTTACACGCCATAATTCCCTTCTAACACACCATAATTTCATTCTATCACACATCCTCGTCTCTACGCATCCAACCACATACCTCATTTCTTCCTTTACACTTAAGATTAATCATCAGTCATCCTTCATCACTATCCCAACATCATCATGTTCATCTTCCACGTATCTCCATAAAAAAATTGTTTTAAGCAAGGTCTTCCTCTATCATCATTCTCTTCACATTTTTCAATAATGTACAAACATATTTCCTCTTATTCCATTTTTGCCACACATTTTGCTCACTTTTTAAGGTTTTGGGTTTCTTTTTTACTTTTTTTACAATGCTTATTTCATTCTACATATACTACTATACTCTTTTACATTTGTGTATCTCACATTTTCAAATTCATTTTTTTCTTCTAAAAAAAATAATAGAAATATTTAAAAATGTAAATTAAGAAATAATTTTGGTGTCTGTCAGCCCCTCGCGTACTCTTCAAATAATTCAAAAATACAAAAAAAAATCTTAGAAAATAAAAATAATAAAAATAAATAGTTTCTCTCTTTCACTCTTTTGGCGTTTGTGCAGTTGATCGAGTCGTGTGGCACCTTCTTCAAATAATTCAAAAATACAAAAAAAGCTAAAAATAAAAATAAGGTTAAAACCCTCGAATGATCTTTATATTTGTACTAGAATCTGAATTGGGTCCTCAAGTTTCAAAATGTGTAACAAATAAGTCATTTCTGTTAAGTGGAGATAAATGGTGTCAATGAGTGTTGATGTGGTACACAATAGACATGGTTAAATTGGATGATGATAAGGAATTAGGTCCATCTCGAAAATCATTGGTTGTTTTCTTCCCTTTCTCAAACAAACCATGCTTGGAGGGACTCTTCCTCGTGCAAGTGGCTAGGGAGGATGTCTTCTCCTTCCCTTTTCTCTAATTTTGGTTTGGCTTGTGCAAGGGGGAAGACACCTTTCTTCTTTCCCTTTTCTCGTTCTGGTTACGATTTTTCGTAGCGAGGGTATGCGAGTTCTTGTAGCAAGCGCGACCTCCATCCTCAGTGGCACGGTAGGAATCATGGCGGTGGCGTCTTTGCGGTGCGGGGTCTGCATTCTCTTGCGGTTTTGCGATGATGTGGGTTTCGTGTTTAAGATAAGGTTCAATTTGGGGTTTTTTCTGACTTCACGATATGGGGTTTTTTCAGGTTTTCGTCTTCCTCTTTCTCTGGTTCGACTTTGCAGAGGACCATTCTTCTCCCCCTTTGCTCTGGTCCTGGTTTGGATTTTCGCAAAGAAGGAGAGGCACGTTCCGACAACGTGTTGTGTTATGCATGTGTGAAAAATCATACTTTAGACCTTTATTTATTGTAATTATTATGGACTTTTACCTTTTTACGCTTAATCACAGCCTGATCATACCTTAATCAACATTAGTTCATTGATTCATAGTTAAATATTAATTTGACCTTTTGTTTTGCACACAATCGATTTGAATAAACGATCTAAAGATAATCTACCAAAAATATATGGTCATCAATATGGTTCACCAATCAACACAACTTATTAATTAGAAAGATATATACAATAAATAAATATATATATATATATATATATATATATATAAATAAATATATATATATATATATATATATATATATATAAAGCATTATTTTAAGATAAAATTTCAATTTTTTTCAAATAATTACGTACTTGTTATCTTAAAAGCACCAACTCAAACTAGCTTGAGAGTCGGGAATGACTTTACATGTATCCTCTCTTCAAAACCACATCAATTTGAAAACCAAAGACCAAAACTTTACAATCAAAATAATATAGACCTCAATATCTAAAGACTGAAAAATATATATTAGAATTACTTCAACCTTATAATAACCATTCATATATTAAAAAAATCATAATCACATAATTTCCATACGTGAGAAACTTTAACAAAAATCAATTAAATACTTTCTAAAATAAGAATATATCTTATGACTTCGATTCTACTTATTCCTTAATAAATTATGTTCCAAAATAATATAATTCCAAAGTTTATTGATTTGACCTACCATCCCAACCCTTCACCCCCACCCTCCAACCAACCATCTCTTCATAATTGAATCTCCAAGATCCCATCCTCATGTCTATATTTAGGTCAAACCAATCTTCTTCTTTCTTTCTATAATGGAAGTACAATACAACTCTATAACATATTGAACTTTTGGTTTAACTATAACTCAAACATCAAAATTACTCATTAAGATCAATGAAGGGAACTACAGTGAACCAACTTGGGTTCATATATTTGAGAAGATGCCATTCACAATGTCAAAATTCATACGTCTTTTTCACAGAACATGAAAACTAACTGGGAGTGGCTTTGGATCCATCTTTATTTGTTTACTTGTTATTATATTTTCCTTTTGTCTCTAAAATATTTTAAGACTATATTTTGAAATGCACCGTTTTACCATCAAACCATTATCCAAATCATTTTAGTCTCCCTATATTTAAATGAGTAAAAGCTATTCATTTCAAAACTAAAAGGGCTAAAAATTAACAAAACACTTTAACATAAAATTAAAATTCTAAAAATTAATACATTTTTACTTTTAAACTTTAAAATTAAATAGATATAATTATCTTAATTTATCTGTGTTGATTTTTTTATATGTTAAACAACATTCTAAATTAGTTATTCGAGTTTTGAATTAAAACAAATCAAACATTATGAAACGTTGTTTAATATATATGTAAAAAAAATTTAAAGCAATTAGGTTAATCCAAATATATCCTTTTATTTAAAAAAATAAAAAAATATTTTTTATTATTCATCCATTATAAATAGGGGAAAATGTCGAAGATAGACAAAAGGTGGGAATGGAAATGAGAAGCATAATAAAGAGGAAAAAGGTCTCTACAAATATGAGTACTTGGTTGACTCTAATAATAACTGAACAAAGGAAATTCAGTACTACTAGTGATTAAATATTCACTCAATCTTGAAAATGCAATGGCAACAGAACTACACAATATAGCTACAAATTATTAGAACTATAATTAAAGTAAAATCAAGGATAAACCAAAGGAAAAATCTGATTGACTTTCTGAAAGTGGTAGTTTGTCTGATGAATATGCCTACATGTACTGGTCTAAGAAATCATGATATGGTTATAGCTGCACTTTAATAATTCAAGCAGATAAAATATTCCTCAAAAACAACATTCCCAAAACAAATGTCTGTTTAGCGTAGCCTTAAAATTGTTAGATTCATGTTTTATATGTAAAAACTGAAAGTTATTTCACACAATTTTAATTCAAATGAAATTATGGTTTTATATGTAAAACCAAATATGTTTTTTTAAAATAATAGAGTGAAACCAATTTATTTTTATTATTATAAAATTAAATATTTAAACTGATCTGCTTTGATGAACTAGCATGGTAATTTTAGAATCTTTATGATAGAAACGCTTTCACAAGAAATTGTTATTCCACACATAAGAAAGTTCTTAGCTTTTTCATATAGTTGTCCCTATCTCTTGGTTTCATCTTTGTGTCATGCCACGCGACTCTATAAACTTTTGCTTCGTTCCCCCTTTTGGCAATGCTTATTGATAATTTTTCTTGTCATAGGTCCATTTTATTTAATGTCTTCTTTTAATTAAAAAATAATTTTTCTTCTGCTAATTTATTTAAACATTAATAAATTTAGTATAATAATTGTTGAAATATTTTATTTTCAATATAATAAAATATAATAATTGTAGAAAAAAATGTCTAATCATGTTAAT
Source organism: Vigna umbellata (assembly GCF_029865625.1). Classification (NCBI taxonomy): domain Eukaryota; kingdom Viridiplantae; phylum Streptophyta; class Magnoliopsida; order Fabales; family Fabaceae; genus Vigna; species Vigna umbellata. Next base: position 5,828,816 of record NC_142168.1, read on the forward strand.
TATTTTAAATTTATTAGCAATTATGGTAATTGAATACATATTTCGTCTTTAATAATGGTCAATTATATATACTTATATATAAAAACAACTTTTTTTGAACAAAATTTTTATTTTTATTTTGTCCTTTATAATATAATTATTAACTAATTTTTTAAAGATACATGTTATTTTGAAATATTTACACCTATGTATAAAGAAAATCTATATTTTCGGGGTACATAATTTTATTTTTACTTTTTTCAATTATTAATTAATTTTTTAAAAGATATAATTATTAATTGACTTTTCAAAAAACAACCGCTATTTTAAAATATTTTTATAAGATTGTCACAATTTTTATATTTATTTTATTTTTATTATATTTATAATTTGTACCGATTAATATTTAAGTGTTTCTTATTATTTTCATTATTTTTTTCTTATATATTAACTTATTACTTTATTATATTTATAATATAAATATTTAAAAAATGTGATCGCAAAGTGTTTATGTTAATATTTATAAAATAACTAATATTAATACGTAGTTAATACTAAAAAAAAAAATTTGTTTTCGTAAATTTTAAATTTTTAATAATGTAAAATTAGGTATATATCAACTTCTACTAATCTAGAAAAGACTTTTTATACCCGTTAAAAATGATTTTTTATATCAATTTTAAAAAATGTTACTTTTTATACCGGTTAAATGTATAACCAGGATAAAAAAAAATATTTCAAACAACGAAGCCTTTCTTTTCCAATCTTTCAAACATCCCATTAAAATATCAAGGCAAATTAGATATTCCTATATTTTCTCAACACACATAACAACAAAATTCAAATCACCATTAAAACATAAGCTCCCAAATAGGCTAAGAACCTAAACAAAATTTGTTCTCGCAAATTCGCTAACATCTCAACATGAATGAAAAATGAAACAGAGAAGGGGAGGGGTAGATGAACCTGTTTCCTGTCAAAGGGTGAGGGTGTTAATGCGCAAGCAAAAAAGACCTAGGACATGCTCCCGGTGACAAGTGTGTTGAATGGCAAATGGCTAACGTGCGATGGTTCTCATTGACAAAACCCTATTTTGTTAAGGACTAGTGATGGACGCTAAAGAACGTGGTGACCGACACATAGACAAATGAAGAAGCCTAGGGTTTCGGTGTTAGAGATAAGTGATGATGGTGGATGAATGGTGTGTTGTGGATAAGGTGATGGAGAAGGTAGTTTGAAGATTTAGGATTAGTAAACTTTTTAAGGAGCTGAAGAGTTTTCCAATAAATAAAAATAAATAAAAAATATTTTTTATATCAGTTATAATTAGAATCGATATAAAAAGTTTTCTTATTTATTAACAAAATGTTACGTATTCACTTTCTATACCAGTTATAAATAGAATTGGTATAAAAGTTTTTATTATTTATTACAAAAGTGAAACTACGTTTATCTTTTATACCGATTATAACTAAAACCAGTATAACAATTTTTTTTCTTTATTATAAAAATATTATCACGCCTACTTTTTTTTATACATGTTATGTACAATCTACGTAAAAAAATTATCATTATATTTATAATTATTTTACTGAGTGTTTTCTCACGATGGTTTTAGTAAAAGAATAATGTGAAAGATTGATTCTTTTTATCATAAATAAATAGAAGTTAACGTCTACTTTATTAAAAACGCTGGCCTACAATAGGAACAGTAGAGGCCCAAAAGCCTTCAGTCCAGATACGAGAAAGTTAAGTTTCGCTAGAAACTTCTCTTCATCAGAATGTTGATGGGGATCAAGCTGTGCGACACGTGATGGAAAAAAGAAACGCGTGTTCTTCCAAGAAGCTATTCCGACGAGGCAGACAGCGACACCACTTGGTTAGAAAAGGATGGCAGGGTTCAGGGAGAGAAGACGCGGTGATAAAAGGTAAGAAAAACTGTATGTTTTTTTATTACAGTAGTGTTTATTTCGGAGATTTCTCTTTTTTTCAACATAAAGAAAATATTGGAACCCCCTTATATAGGGTTCCGGTGAGTACAAAAAGGACACCGGGATAATTAATTATCCCTAACAGAAAAATATAAACACTTAAACAGAAAAACCCTAAAACACAACAAGATGCTCTAAGGAGCAATAATGACAAAACAAAAAATTAATAGCCTCCCTTCAAGCTGGATGGTGGATATTCACTAATCCAAGCTTGGGAATGATAGATCTGAAACGAGTACGATGAGGGAACTTGGTGAAGACATCGGCAAGTTGCTACTTTGAACGAATGGGTAGAAGGCACAGAAAGTTGGCTTGGATCTTCTCACACACGACGTGACAATCTAGCTCAATGTGCTTGGTCCGCTCATGAAAACTTTGGTTATGAGCAATGTGCCTGGTAGAGTTGTTGTCGTAGTAGAGAACAACGATAGTACTAGGTTGAACTTGAAGGTCTAGAAGAAGGTAATGCAACCATTGCATCTCACAAACGGTGGCAACAAGGGCACAATACTCTTCTTCAGTAGAGGATCTCGAGACAATGCTTTGTTTCTTTGACCTCCAAGAAATAAGAGAGGAACCCAGCAAAAAAAAGTAACCAGTAGTAGATCTTCTGGTGTTAGGGCATGTGTCCCAATCCGAATCACTAAACCCTTTAATTTGTATTTCTGAATCAGCAACGAAGAAAAACCCTTCTGAAGGACTTGATTTAACATAGCTTAGGATATGTTGTAGTGTCTGATAGTGATAGTCAGTAGGTTCCTGCATGAATTGGCTTAACAGATTAACAGTAAAACATAAGTCAAGTCCAGTATTAGTGAGGTAGAAAAGATTCCCTATCAATCTGCGATAGATACTGGGATTATCCATATAATTCTCCGTCTTATACAAAAACTTAGTGTTGCTCAGAAAGGGGGTAGAGCATGGCTTGCTTCCCAACATTCTTCTTTCTTCCAGGATGTCAAGAGCATACTTTCTTTGACAAAGGTGTATCTCCTTTTTGGACCTAGCAACCTCAAATCCCAGGAAATATTTGAGTTCTCCCAGATCCTTTATTTGGAATTGATGATGCAAAAGGGTCTTGATGTGATTGATCTCACTCATAGAGTTTCCTGTTAAAACAACATCATCTACATACACAAGTAAAGCCATGAAATTTATGGGAGGTTTTCTTGATAAAAAGGGAATGATCAGACTTGGATTGAACATAGTTAGTAGAAATAAGAAAAGTGGATAATTTTTCAAACCATTGTTTGCTGGCCTGTTTTAAGCCATACAAAGATTTTGTTAGCTTGCAGACTAGTCCCTTTGTGTTGGTGTTTAAACCAGGAGGAGGATCCATGTAAACTTCCTCATTTAGGTCTCCATGCAAAAAGGCATTATCCACATCAAGTTGATGTAAGAACCAACCTTTTGAGGCAGCAAGAGCAAGTAAAAGTCTGACAGAAGTGAGTTTAGCAATAGGAGAAAAAGTATCAAGAAAATCTATTCCCTCTTGTTGGGTGTAACCTTTAGCAACCAATCATGCTTTATACCTTTCCACAGTACCATCAGCTTTGTGTTTTACCTTATAAACCCACCTACATCCAATGGGTTTCTTTCCATGGGGAAGTTGAGTTAAATACCAAGTACCATTATCTTGTAGGGCTTTGATTTCCTTCTTCATAGCTTCAGTCCATTTAGGACTATTTTTAGCCTCATCATAGGAGTTGGGTTTCTTGCTAGCAGTTATGGCAAGGGTGTACTTTAAATGTTTATCTAAAAAAGAATCATAGGATAAAGTATTAGTGATAAGGTAATGAGTTTTCAAACCATTTTTAATACATAAAGAGGACAATGAGGACTAATCAGTCTGATGTATGTAGTCCTTTAAGTACTCAGGGGTTCTCTTTATTCTGCTAGACCTTCTCTGATTATTTCCTTGTTCCTCTTCAATAAGATTAGTGCTTTCGACACTAACATCAGTGCTCTCAGTAGGGTTTTGGTCATTCCTTCTACTCTCAGCAAAGTTCTCCTCATGCCTGCAAGACAAATTATCAACAAAGAATATATTGTCTTCGCTGTTATTGTAGTTATCCTCATTACCCGGCTTATTCTTATAGGGAAAAATGTCTTCATAAAAGATGACATTTCTACTAATGAAAATTTCCCTAGTATTGATGTCAAGAACAATGTATCCCTTCACTCTATTTTTGTATCCTAGAAATATTCCCTTTCTAGCTCTAGAATCTAGCTTGTTTCTGTTACTTTCCAAAGTTGAAGCAAAACATAAGCAGTCAAAAACTTTTAGATCAAGATAAGTTGGGGGATTATTATGCAGTACATCATAAGGGGTTTTACCTTTAATAACAGTAGAGGGAAGTCTATTAATTAGATATATGGCATGAGACAAGACATAAGACCAATAAGAATATGGAATGCTAGACTGAAAAATCAGACTACGGGTAACATTCAGTATGTGTTGGTGTTTACGCTCCACAACAGAATTTCGTTATGGAGTTTCAACACAACTTCTTTGATGCTCAATGCCATAAGAATCATATATGTTGGAACAATTAAACTCAGGACCATTGTCAGTCCTAATGATTTTAACAGTTTTATCAAACTGGGTTTTAATTTTTATGATAAAAGCTTGCAAAAGCTCTCTGGCCTGTCTTTTATTATGCATAAGAAAAGCCCAAGTGTGTCTACTACAGTCATCAACAATAGTGAGAAAGTATTTATGTCCATGAACAGAAGCAATGGAAATGGGACCCCATATATCACAATGTATGATATTAAAACAATTAGTAGACAAAGAATTATTATTAGGAAATGGCAATTTGTGTTGCTTAGCATAATGGCAAATATCACAAGTATCACTAGAAACAGTTTGAACATAAGGAAAAGTCTTGCATATTCTTTCAACAGTTTTGTGCCCAGGATGGCCTAGCTTATAGTGCCACAAATTTATATTTACATGTTCATAGGAGAAAACAAAACTAGATGACAGATTCCTTTCGAAAGATTGTAGGTAGTAAAGCCCTTTGTACACATTAGCACATCCAATCATCCTCAATGTAGAGTTGTCCTAGATTTGACACATCTTAGAGGAAAAAGTTAGTGTGGAGTTTATATCTCTAGTTAGGCTTTGGACAGATATAAGATTAAAAGAAAAATCAACTTTGTATAGAACATTAAAAATTATAAGATCTTTAGAAAATTGTACAATTCATGCATAGTGGGCTGTTACAATTGAATTATTTGGTAGTTTAACAGATATAGGTTTGATTTTACTGAATGTCATGAATTGATTCTTGTCATGGGTCACATGATCTGTGGCCCATGTGTCTATAATCAAAGATAATATACCTTTTCTGTCTTCTGTAGTATCTTTGTGCATTTGGCTGATGACATGAGAAGAGTTGTCAGCCTTTTCAAGCATCTGCAGAATTTTTTGTATCTGTTCAGGAGTGAAAGAGCCTTGAATAGAATTAACATTGTTCTGTTCATCAGTCTGTGTCACAGTGGTGGTAGAGCAAGCATTTGCAGAACCCCATTTATTTTGTCCCATGTCATTTTGAGTATTATTATCATTCTTCTTATACCATGGTGGATATCCATGTTTAGAATAACATTCATCAACAGTGTGATTCATCTTGTGGTGGTAAGAACACTGCTTCCCATAGTTGGGATTTCTTCCTCTTCCTCTTCCCTGATTCCGAGGGGCAGATCCACGTCCATGGGTCTTCCAATTCTGGTTATTCCTCCATTGACCCTGTTTTTCACTGGTGCTTACAAGAACCTTGACGTCATTTTGATTGGTGAGACCAAAGTCATGTTTCTCCTGTCTTTCTTGCTGAATAATGAGAGAAAACACACGATTGATGCTAGGTAGAGGTTCCATTAATAATATATGTGTTCTTACAATATTATAGGATTCATTTAAGCCCTTCAAGAAGTAGAGAACATGTTTCATCTCCTTGTATTTGTGTGAGACCTTGGACAAATCACAGCTGCAAGGGATTTTGCAGCTACAACATGGGATGGGTCTAAGAAATTCCAATTCCTCCCACAAAATCTTCAGATCAATAAAATACTGGTTCACACTCCTTTCACCCTGCTTAATAGAATGAATTTCTTGAAGTAAGTCAGAAAATTTAAAATAAACCCCCTTGGAAAACCTTTCTCTCAATTCTTCCCATAGTTCTTGAGCATCTTCAACGTATATGACACTTTCTGCTATCTGAGATGAAAGAGTTTTTATGATCCAAGATAGCACCATCATATTGCTCATCTCCCAAGAATAAAAAAGGGGATCATCTCTTTGAGGTTTCTTTATCCCTCCATTTATAAACTTTAACTTGTTTTACGAAAGAAGAGCCCTTCTCATATTTCTGCTCCAAGAAGTGTAATTAGACTCATTAAGAACTTGAGAAATAAGGGAGATGCTTGAGTTTTCTCCCGGGTGAAGATAAAAGGGGCTGGAAGGATTGTTGAGTTGATCCATATTTTCCATAATGACAAGACAATCTAAAAGAAAAGGTTAGCACCAAGAAATCAAGAAAGTACAGTGGAAGCAGAGGTAGAACAGGTACAGGACCTGCTCTGGTACCATATTAAAAACGCTGGCCCACAATAGGAACAGTAGAGGCCCAAAAGCCTTCAGCCCAGATACGAGAAAGTTAAGTTTCGCTAGAAACTTCTCTTCATCAGAATGCTGATGGGATCAAGCTGTGCGACACGCGATGGAAAAAGGAAACGTGTTTTCTTCTAAGAAGCTATTCCGACGAGGCAGACAGCGATGTCAACACCCAATTTCGTCCGGGTAAGTAAATATTTAAAAATAATAAAAAAATAAGATAATAATAATTAATGGTGGGTAAAAAGGGACAAAATAATTACTTTACTACAATATTTTTGAAATGTTAGTTTAATATGGTAAAAATTTGAATTAATATTATGCTAATAATCATGAACAATAAATTAAAATAGTATATTAACATAATTTGTTGCATCAGTTGCTTTTAAAGAGGAAATTATGATTTTCTGACAATAATGATAATCAATGTTTTGAATATTATTTAATTTGTTTTCTAGCAACCATGGCAATTATTTCCCTATTTTGTTTTATTGTCAATTAATTCACAATTAAGGCAATGTGTGTATATAAATACGCACTCTGCCATAGAGAAAGGGGAGAGAAAAAAAAAATAGAGAGAGACACTATGGAATAATCGAGATAGAAAAGGTATAAGAGAGTATAGAGAAAAGTAATTTATCATGCTAGAGGAACTTTGCCAACAGAAATTACCAAAGAAGAATTAGAGAGTATTGAAAGCTGAAAAGGTACGTCATCTTCACACCCTCTTTTTTTTCTTTTTGTTGCAATTTGAAGGTTTTTTTCTAAAGGTTTTATTTTTTATATACAAATGACGTTCTTTTAAAAATCATGATTTTTGAAGTATAGATACACGTCGACATATGGTCGGTTTCTTTCCTTTTTTTTTCCCACCGTTCTTAAAAATAAAAAATACAAAATCTTTAAAATAAAAAAATATCAATCTTGTTAACCCAAATCTTTTTTCGTGTTCACTTTCCAAAAATCCAAATCAATCTATAATATTTTTTTAAACAAACTCACAAACCTTTTTCTAGATAAAGAACTACGTGATCCCTGATTGTCCATTAAATGGATGTACGTAGGACCAAGGTCAATCTTGTCGGGTTCATAAAACAAAAAATATATTTTTGTCTCTTAATAGTTTATTTATATTATTTTTTTTTAGGGAAAATTAAACATTTAAAAAACCACTTCAATCTTTATACACTTAATTAAAGGTACTGCCTTTGGGCAGGCGCGATAGGGTGCTAACACCTTCCTTACGCGTAACCGATTCCCGAACCTGAAAATCTCTTTTTGCAGACCATGTCTTATTTTTTGGTTTTCCATAGTTTTTCCATAATAAATTATGGTGGCGACTCCACGAATCTTTTTCTCAAACCCGTTTGTTTTTCGGGTCGTCGTCCCGTCGCGATCCCGGTTGCGACAAGCGACACCGCTTGGTTAGAAAAGGATGGCAGGATTCAGGGAGAGAAGACGCAGTGATAAAAGATAAGAAAAACTATACCGTTTTTTTTATTACAGTAGTGTTTATTTCGAAGCTTTCTTTCTTCTTTAGCATAAAGAAAATATTGGAACCTCCTTATATAGGGTTCCGGTGAGTACAAAAAGAACACCGAGATAGTTAATTATTCCTAACAAAAAAATATTAACATTTCAACAGAAAAACTCTAAAACATAACAAGATGCTCTAAGGAGCAATAATGACAAAACAGAAAATTAATAACTTTAAAATAATATATTTTAAAATACTTCTCATATTTTAAAATAACAGTATTTTTTAAAAATTTTGAAAGTACTAACGATGATTAATTGTATAAATTGATTCTCTTATTGATCCTCTTGATCCAAAAAGGAAAAATGTCAGAAAGTAAAATTAATTTAATTTATTCAGCAACTCTCCTTGGGTCGTGATCCTTACAACTACTATATTTGTTCGATGAGTAATTATCAAAGATCAGTAACTCTAATACAATTAAGTAAAAAACAAAGAGAGAGTAAAGTAGTTGAAGGTGAAAAGAGCTTTGCCAACCTATTTAGTAGTCTGCAAAGTGAAGCTAGGTTAGCAGGTGGCTACAGTATTTGTTGTACTATATTGTCGTCATTCTTTATGAGCACAACAATGACAACCACTTATTGTAAATGCATATTGTACCACAAAAACATTCATGTCATGTTTACATTCCAACAAATCGTCTTAGATTCTTGATTAAGATCTTCACGATACAACTTTCTTCTAATTTATTAGTTATGTATGTCATCATCATTTTGTCTTTAAAGTTCCAATTTAATAGAGTTAAAGGATGGGAGTTTGAATTTGTACGTCCTTTAAAGTTTAACTCTGAAGATGTGATTTAGTTATTATTACATTCAAATAAATCACTTTTATGTTCAGTTGAATAGAGAAGACAAAAAGGAAAAATTGGAATGATAGTGTATTTATATTTGGTTAAAAATAAAGAAAAAATCAAATATAGAAAAATATATTTCAAGAAAATCGTTTTCATTTTCTCTTTAATAAATACTGTCACGATGTAAAGAACAACAATAATTTATTTCATTGACGTGGATGAAAATACTTTTATAAATATATCATTATAATAACAAATTAATATGCTTATAATTTATTATAAATAAAAAAATTATAAGATCGCATATTATATCTTATATAACCAGGACTTAATATATCAAATATAAAATTCATAAAAATATATATTTGTAGAGTGATGTAATTAAACATATTCTCTCATCCTTTATATTTATATTTATATTTATATTTATATATATACATATGAATGAGTATCAAGATTTTCAATTAATTTTTATTTAGAATTACATAATTCAACATTTACGATGTATTCGTTCTAAAGTATTATATTGATGAAGAAAATTTACGAAAACGGAGAGTAGATATTGTTCGCTTTAACAAATCTGTGAGGAGGGAAGGAAGAAGATTTGCTAGATGCAATAGTTTTTTTATCTTTGCTTAGGGGAAGAAATTTGCACCGTTTTTTTTTTAAAAAAACACTAATATTACCCTCAGCTATCATTCAAAACGAGGCAAAAAAATGGCATTCTATTCTTCTATTCCACCCGCTATCGGGCCATTATCGGACCACCCAATTTCTACTATCACGCACGAGATGTCTATACCTCGGCGTGAAGGGGGTGTGTTGGAAGTCCCACATCGACTAGAGATAAGGCCAAATTATAATATATAAGTGAGGTGTAAACCTCACCTTACAAGCCGGTTTTGTGGGGTTGAGTTAGGCTTAAACTCACTTTCTAATAATAACTGTGAACGTGGGTTGAAGTAGTGGAGGTCGTGAAGGTTGAAGACACTAAACTCTAAACTAGTGGAGCTCGAGGTTGAAAACAAGACTCATCCCATATTTGATTTCAAGGGAGGTGGAATCAATTCTACCTTATGTAGAAAATCATGAAGAAGCTTTATTCAGTTACGAGCATGGCGATTCTAACCGATTCTAAGCTTTGATTCCAATAGGAGCTACAGTTTTGGTGTTTACTCAGGGAATGGATTTGAGAGAAAGTGAATGAATTTGATAAGATTTGAAAAGAAATTGAGTATTGTTTATTTTTAAGAGATTTGAGATTATTCAAAATGGATTTGAAAGTAAAATTTGTGTAGAATTTGACCCATATGACAGATAAAAAAATGTTTTAATTAATAGAAAATAAATATTATTAAAATATCCTTAATAGTAAAAATAATATAATAATACATTTATTAGTAAAAAATATTATAAAGAGAAAAAAAATCAAAATTAATTTTGAAATAAAATAATTTTGTAACCAAAACACATGGAATGAGTTAACTTAGGTGTGAAATTGGTTATATATTTTTCAACCTCATGATTTCTTCAATCTCGTGGTTTCTTTATTTGCATTCTTGTAATTATTTACGGAATACATACTTTTTTTTCATTATCCTTATTAAAGCATAGATTTGAAGGAAATTAATAACGATCGAATGACATATTTACTTATTTTATATATTTTATATTAGTTAATGAATTGATATAGACATAGAGAATGCAGTGTTTTAGGGAATTATACAAAAATTGGTGTAGTACATACTTTTTATATTAGTAAGAAAAGCAAGTCGTATAATTTATACAAATCAATAAAATGTAATTCCAATACTTTACTGCATATTTTAATGTTAATTTATGGTTTAATCCTTTTCGACATCCCTATTTGTGTAGGAATGTCTCAGATAGGTCCTCGTTTTGTAAAGTGTATCAAAATGGTCCTTAATTTTGAAAATTGAGATCAATTGAGTCCTTCCCGTTAAGTTGGCTGGCGTTAAAAAAATTGATGAGTGGGATGCTGAGATGACAAAATGTTACTGACGTGGCATTGACCTGGCTTAATGGTGAGTTTTTTAGATTTAAAAAAGTGAAATTTGTAAATAAAAACGCAACGTACCACCGCCGTACCACCGCCGCCAACTCGAGCCTCACCGGCCACCATTGTCGTCTTTGCATCTTCGCAGAAGCCGCCGCAATCATAATCGTGGCACCAGTCTTCATCGCCACCATGGGAAAGGGCTTCTCCTTGTGCCTCTGCCTACGCGCCGTTAGAATGGGAAAATGCTTTCTCCGCTTCTCGCACCAGAATTTTCGAATGGAGATGGCTCTCTTCTGTTTCTGGGTTTGTTTGCAGGTCTGATTGTGGTTACAGGTGGAGATGAACGAAGGAGAAGATGATTCGCGCCCTGGCTTTCGAACAGCTACGCGATTTTGATTTTCTCTGTGATTGGGTTTCAGCGTGTTTTCTCTGACAGGTGCGAGGGTGATGAAGGTTAGTGGTTGCGATCATGGCAGCGTCTTCACGACGGTTTTGTGGCGCTAAGGTTTGGCGAAGCAGCTGCGAGATGCGAAAAAAAAGGCGTGATTCAGAGAGGCTTGCATCTCTGGTTTGGGGGAGGTTGCGGCGAAGCTTGCGAGGAAGGAGATCGAATCACGCTTGGTGGCGGAGGATGAAGGAATCGCGATTCTGGTGGCTGATACGATTCACGTTTCTGCGATGGTGGATAGCGGCGATTTGAAGGTTGACGGTGGTGGCTTCAAGGTGGCTGACGGCTAGGGTTTCTGGGTTTCCTCCTTTCCCCTATCTGAAACCCTAATTTTGGGTGGGAAAGGGGTTGACATGTGGCAGGTCTTCACTGGTCACGTTATGAATCAGTCAAAGCTGGTCAACAAGACTCTTCTGATACCATGCCACCTCGTAATTAAAGGACACCTCAGCATCCCACTCATCAATTTTTTTAACGCCGTCCAGCCAACTTAACGGGAAGGACTCAATTGATCTCAATTTTCAAAATTAAGGACAATTTTGATACAATTTTGATACACTCATCAATTGATCTGAGACATTCCTACACAAATAAGAATGTCGAAAAGGATTAAACTTTAATTTATCCAAAAGTGATATTATATATTATCAATATAAAATCATTGTTGTGGACTAATCATCCCATAGGAAATTTAATTAAAGAAACAAAAAAACAAAGACAAGTGAACTGTTAACATAATATTTTAAGCGAAGTGTTTTTTTTAAATCAATAAAGCTAATAAATATTTTACAAAAATAACATTTTCTTAAAAAATACAGATATCTTATATTAGCAAACGAGGGTGGCAGTGGGATGAATAGTATTCATAATGTTAGGAAACAATTCAAGTACAAGGAGATTTGAAAGCAGGTTCTCTTCTATGACTTGATAGTTATAAATCACATCTCATAACAATACAAACATATATTTTGTTTATACTACTACAATGATAATTTGTGCATAATATACAAGAGATAAAATTATGTACAATAAAATTTATAATAATATTTTAAAACATATCCTTACGTTTTAATTTAGAATAAATAATTTAATTTATGCTCTGCCGTTATTCTTAAATTAAACTTTAAATAAAAGATCGAAATAGTCTAAAAAATATAGTATATCTCTGAAAGATACAATAGTGTTGAAAATATCTAAATGAAAAAGACAGAGAGAATAAAAATCTTATTCTGTAATAATATAGCTGAATTTGTCAAAATCAGTTCCACACTCACAACTTATAAAATAAGAATATATTCAGTCTAGGTTATTTTAAAAGAAATAAAATATAAAAAATGATATAAGTTAACTATAAGTAGATAAAAAGTTGATTTATACTAATAATATATTAGGAAGAAGTTTGGATTGCATTGGTACTGGAGAATAGTAATATTTGTTGTTGCATGGAGAAGTGAAGATGAGTGTACTGGAAAAGAAAACAATAGCATGTGGGTTTGATGTGATGTGACTGCACTGAATTGGTCACTGAACCACCAAACACCACACATGACTCAACAATCTTTTCTTTCACACAACACAACACCAAAATAATTCACTCTCATACCTAATAAACTCTTTATATTCTTCACTGCATCACATATATCAATACTATATTATTTGAGTCCTTTCATGACTTGCTCTAATGAAATTATTTTAATAAAAAAAAGTATAATAAGATATTTTTTTTTAATGTTACAATGTTATTAGAAATTATTTTAAGTTATTGAAATAAGTTTCTATATGTTTGGATGAAATTTTGACATTAAAGTTTTGTTCACATGTGATTTAGAAAAGAGTGATTGAATGAATTTGAAGATAGTTTTTTTATTATTTATTTGAGTGAACTGGAAAATAATTGATAATAAATTCAAAAAAAAAGTTTGTAAGAATTAATGTAAAATTTGATTGATGTGATAAATTTAAAAAATTTGTTTAATTAGTATAAATTAAAGATTGTTAAAATATTCTCAACTATTATTAAAGTAATATAAAATGTTGTTTGTTAATATTATATTTAATTGTAAAAATGTTTATAAAAAATAAAAAATTAAAAATAATTATTAAAATTAATTTTTGAAAAGTAAAAAAATTATAATTATTAAAAGAAGTATTTGATGGAAAGGGCACTGAAGATATCAGAAAAGAAGTTGACTCTCATTAATGTCCAGTTTTATTCTCTTAACTAATCTTGACAGAAAAATTGAATGAACAAAGTAAAACTATTAAGAAGGTTCTATACTTGTCACAGATACTGTGAAAAGAAAGTCAAATCAAAATAAAAGAAAAACAAGTAAAAGCTCCATTGAATTACATTATTATAGATTTGAAGAAATTTATTACGTTCTCTTATAAAAGAATATCACACTACAATAAATTTTCCTTGCTAATGCTTTTTATAGAATAAATTTATTATTTGAGTGTGATTGTTTTTAAAGATGAATATAAGGAAGAGTATACAATTTGGTAGTAAAGTTTGTATTATTTCTTTTAAGAAATTTGAAGATAAAAATTGAGTGGAATTAGATATCAAGTTTATGAAATTTTATGAATGATTTAATTTATAAATTAAAATATGATATTATCATTTGGTTCTTATTGTAAAAAGTAATATATTATTGTTATTATAGTTAAAAAAAAAGTGTTAGATTTGAAAAAACATATTTGATATCCTCAAGTCAGGACATATATGAGAGGATGCAATCTTCTCTTCCGTCAACAAATCTGCACTTCCAAATTCATGTTAATTAGCTAAAAGAAATAAGATGCATCAGTCCTCGTCCATCTTCATAAACAGGAAATCATCCAATAAAAACATAATTTTAGTCACTTGTTTATAAAATTTAATAATTTAATTATTGCATTATTAAAATTTCTATGTTTTTTAATATTTACATTAGTATCTCATTGTGTCAATAGTATCAATCACGTTGTTTAAAATTGATAATAATTAAAATTTTGAGAGAATTAATGAAAATTTATAATAAGAAAATAATTAAATTGAATAAATAATCAAATTATACACCCAAATTGAATAATTTCATATTTCACTGATAAAAGATATAGCATTTGTACATATACATCACTTTGTTTTCAATTTTGATTTTGCATTTGTTGTTAGCTTTCTGTTAGATAGCATAGAGGAATTTTATACGTACGTGAAAAAAATAATTCAAGTATGATATTTTATTATATAAGTAAGAATTTAGAAAATCTTATTTTAGAATTAATGATGCATTGATGATTATTTTAAAATTAAAATTTTAAAATATAAATAATTTTTTTATAAACAGGTTTTATTATCTTAAATCACATAATTTTTTTAATTTTATTTTAGAGTTTTCTTACTTGAATTTTTAACTTTCTGTTTATTTGTTTGAAGAGCCGAGACTTTAGGTGATCCTTAAAATAATGAGGCTAAATTATTTTAATATTAAAAGTTTAAAATATAAATATAATTTTTATAAATGAGTTTCATTATCTTAAATCACATAATTTCTCTAAACTTTTTTCTCTAGAGCTCTCTCAATTCTCTCTAAAGTTTTTAACTCCTTTTTCATTTGTTTAATATTGCAGATCGTAAGGGTGATCCTTGAGGCGAACTCTCCACTTCTATACAATTAGTTTCTATAATAAAGTAAGTTGGTTTTTTGTCCATTTCTTTGGGTTGTTGAGTCTTCTTATATGTGAACCATCTAGGATCGCATGTGGTGTTTGAGTCTTCTTTAAGAGTCTTCATTGATTAAAGGTTCTAATGGTGTACCTAAATCATGTTTGTGTTGTTCATAGGGGTAAATAAGGCTTCCTATGCGTCTAAAGGTGTTTTGAGGGTTGTTGAGTCGTTTGGTCATTTTTTAGGCAAATAAAGCTAATTACCTTGTTTTAAAGTTATAAATGCTTTGAAAATGTTAAATTATATGTATGGTTTATCTAAAATTGGTTTATTCACTGATAGTGGTGTTTGATCTATTAAATACTCTGGTTGTGTAAAATGTATGAGTGTTGTTTGCATTTATTGATGTCGGTGTTGAACTAAGGAACTTATGATCTGATCAATTGAGCAAGTTGGTACGCACTCTAACATTGAAAATTATTTATTAACCAAGTATTAAGTAGAGAATTTGATCATTTGAACATGTGTCTTTTTCTCCAAGTCACAGGTTTACGTTTGATGGTTTCTAATCCAACTTTGAGCAGTTGCAAGTTGGCACTAATCATTAGTTTCTTGTGCAGGTCTGGGAACATTTTAACTCTAGGTTGTTGAGCACTAGACTTGTATCGTTAAGTGTTAAAAATGAAAATATTTTGGGTTTAAGCGGTGACAGGGCATTGTTAGTGTCACTTTTCATTACAAGTTTGGAACGATTTAATTTTAGGTCCCTAAGCGGTAGAAGGGTGTCGTTGAGCGTGATGTTTTACAAGAAGAATGATGTTGAGGGTCAGGAATATAGTTAAGCGCCACCTTTTGTGAAAGGTTTGACGTTGAGGATCATGATAATGGTTGATTTTACGTGTTTTTGTGTATATATTTTGGTGAACAAATCAACTCCTTCATAACTTTTATCTTGTTTTATCCTCAAGTTTAGTGTGTTTTCTTGTTTTCTTGTGTTTTAGTTAATTTATGCTTGTTTTTACCTCTAATATCTTTATTTGAGTGCGTGAAATAAACGAACAGGAGACAATTCTAGTGGAGGAAAACAAGCAATAACTCAAGGGAACATGTTTTGGGACAATAAAATATTAATTTGAAGCAAATACCCATGTTGGACACCTTTGGAATTGCACAAGAACTTGAATTTTAGAATCTTGTCAAAACTGCCTATAGCTGAGCGGCAATTGAGCTATTTGTTTCTGGTTGTAGCTAGGTGCAGCTGGCATGCAACTGAGCGCCAGCTCTCTTGAATGCTACCGCGGGGCTGTAGCTGAGCGTCAGCCCTCTGGAATGTCACGGCTAGGCTGCAGTTGAGGTGCAGCTGAGCGGTGATGACGTTGACTTGTCAAAATGAGTTATTTAAGCATGATTCTCGCGATTTTTTGGGCATTTTTCTCCTCCTACACTTCATTCTTCACCTAGAGAGATTGGGAGAGGCCCTTGGAGGCTGTTTGGGGGTGTTGGGAAGCTCTCCCACTCCTCCTTGGGTCTTCAAGCTATATCAATGGTGATTTTGCCCCTTTTTGGTTGAGGAAGAAGATGGGTCCCGAATTGGAGATGAAATTGCGAAGGGGAGGCGCAAATAGAGCATGGAGCAGATGCTAAGAACCTTGGGAAAGGTTGTGCATCTTCTCTTTAGTTCCAATTTCTTCCCTACCTCTTCAATTTTGTAGAACCCTAAGTTCTCTACTATGGAGGATTTTTACTATTTGTTGAGATTAGTTGTAAAACATGGAATTCTTATGTATTTTTTGATGCTAATGATATATGCTCTTCTATTTTACTTTCGTTTTCAATTTCTATGTTTAATGCTTGCTTTGAATTGATCACCCATGCATGATTTTTGGTTCTTGATGTATTGAGAAATATGATTTGAACATAAAATTGAAATTGAATACCTATTGGATGAAATTGAGATGTTTGTGAATGCATGAGAATGAAATGGATGAATTCTAGTCTTGACAAATTGTAAATACACTATGTTAAATTCCTTGCACACCAACTGTTCGATAAAATACCAAAAAGAGTTTCTTGTGTTGTTTTGTGCACTTTGATGTATAATTGATTTATGAAAGGAAGAATTATCATGTGTTGCACAAGTCCCTTGGGAGAGAATGATATTTATCACTTGCTACGCTGCGACCGGTGCACTTATCGTTGGTTTGGCAGCCAACAAGTTTTTGGCGCCGTTGCCGGGGACTTGTGTTCCAATACAAGGCAATTTGGGCAATAAAGGCCACAACAATTGCATAACTTGCAAGAGCCTAATATCAATACATGCATCTGGATGGTGAAGTCTAGTATGAATGATTACATGTGTTAGAAATTGTTGATATGAATGTTTATATGTGTTAATATCTCTATACATGTTATGTGATTGTTCTTTTTGATACATTAGCTTACCCTTTCTTTCTTGTTTATTTGTTTGTTCTTCTTATTTACAATGATAATTTTAATGGTATGAGCAGATGAAGATGTCTCAATGGATCCAGGATGAAAGTAGTGTTCAAGTATATATTTAGGAAGTTTGACTCTTGTTTATATCAGTTTTTGAAAAACTTTATTATGCTCTTTAACCAGTGTAATAATAGCTTTTAGTTGTATAAGACCTTTGTACATATATATTTTGGGTGTTATAGTTATATTTGAAATAACTGTAATAACATTGTGTATATGTTTCTTTGAGTTATTTGTTTTTAAATATTAGACATGTAATATTTCTTTTAGTAGTTGCATACTATTAAAATGGAATGTTAGAATATTAGTTCATAAAATTAGATTTTGAAAAACTAATCTCATTTTCATACTTATACTCAATTAGTCTAACATTTTTATTTTTGTATCCATTCTTATCCAGTAAATGGCTATCACGTAATTGTTTGCTTACTATTTCAATATTAATCAATTAATTTTTGTAAAAAAATAAAAACTACGACAAAAAAGGAAATCAAATATTACTAAATATTCAATATTAAAGAAATGTATTTTTTCATTATCAAGTATATAGAAAGAAACTATAATTGTGTACATTTCATATTAGAGTAATAAATACAATTTTACGAGAACTAAAATATTTATGGAACGCTAATAAAACAAAGTTGGTAAAGTTAAAATTTATTTTTAAAAAATTGAAGAAAACAAATATCCAAGTTTTAAAACTTTTTAAATGACTTTTTACTTACTTTCTGAAAATTCTAATGACATTTGTTTATAAGATAAAAATTATAATACATCCTTAAACAAATTCAAAAATAATAATAATAATTAAAATTTAGCATATATCTTTCATCTCTTGAAATTCTATTTATATTGATGACAATAAACAAAATTCATGATAATAGTATTAAATATCTTTATACAGTTATAGTGATTAAATTACATTTATGATAATGAGTTAGAAAATAAAAACAATTATATAAAAAATCATCAAATAATATTTTATATGATAAAGTAAATAAATAAATAATTAAACGTGTGTCTTAGAAAATTTTGAAAAATTATTTAACTTAATTGTGAAAAGAACAAAATTATATAACTAATAACATAATAAGTGAAAAATATCTTAAAAATCTAAAAAAACTTTTTTAAGATATATAATTAGAGATAATAAAAATTGTTTGAACAAAATTAATTCAGATCAAATAAAAATTAATGATAAACAGGATAAATATTTTATGTCACCTACTAAATAAAGAAAATGAAGGAGATAAATCTTTTATGTCACCTAGTAAACGAAGAAAATGAAGAGTTTATGCGAATGCTTAAAATCAAGATAATAATAAAAAATTTATTTAAAAATAAATAATTAAAAAGATAATCAAATATTTTTATTTAAAAATTAAATAAATAAAAATATTAAAATGTAGTAGAAATATTGAAATATGAGATATAAAAAACTATTATTGTAATATATAATTTATCATTTAAACTTAATTACTTGAATACTATCTTGAAAAAATATTTTGAAGATGTAAATAAATTTTATGGAAATGGAAAAAATAATTTTTCTATGTAGATCTAGTTTTTTTTCACCTTTTAATAATTAATGTTTTTAAAACTAAAATGATTATTTATATTTTAAGAAGTTATTTTTTAAAATTAAAATAATTATTTTATGTTTTAAAGTACATTTGTTTCATTTTACTTGTTTTTTCAAAATTAAAACAACTATTTATAATAAAAAATTATTTATAAAATAAATAAAAATTATTTATAGTAAAATTATAAAAAAAATATAAATAGAATGATTTTAAAACATCTGAAAACAAACAGGTCATACAATTGATTAAATTTGTTAGATTTGGGTTAGATTTGGGCCGCGGTGGATACTGCAGTAACAAAATGGTCTTAATAAATGGATCCATTTTAATGGTAACTAACTATCAAATGCATCTCACATCCCGTCTCTGTTATTTAGGGTTTGCATTTTTTTTGTCACCCTTTTTTTTATATTAAGATTAATCTTGTATATATAGTATAATTCTTTTTTTTATTTCACTTACCAAAATCCAACAGGGATACGTTAATTTGTAATTATTGTATGCACAATTTAGTACAGAGTTTTTAGCCCTACCTAATCCATACTTTTCATGAACATTTTTTAGATTTCTATTATTGAAATGTATATTTTTTCAGTGTAAAATTTTTCAAAATTTTTTATAACTCTGTGACCAAACATATTCTATCTCATAATAAGTTTTAGGTTCTAGTAACTCAAATATAAAAACACCTAATTTTACTATTATTAACTAATGAAAACACACAAGTATTCATATTTTTATAACTAATTAATTAAAAATCGGAAAATAACACAATTTAAAATATGTAATATTTAAATATAATATTACAAAATATACAATTATTTATTTTAAAAAGCACTATGTAACTAATTTTAAATTATAAAAATTATTCAATTACTTATTTCATTAGATGAATAAATAATTAAGTAATTTGTATTTAATAAATGATAAAAATATTTAATTATAAAAATTAAAATAAAAAGTTATCAAACAACATATTCTTTTATGGTTAATTGATATTATTATTATTATTATCATTATTATCAGTATAATAAATGTTACAATAACAACATCAATCATACTAATTATAACTCTGTTTTTACCACATACTTATAATAGTTGTTATAGTTATTATTGTTAGTGTAGTTTTAGTTACACTAACTATATTGAAGATTATTCATAAAAAGAATATACTGTTAAAAAATTATCAAGATAATAAATATTAATGAATGGTAAATTTTACAGTATATTGTTTGTGTTATTTATTAATAGTCAATAAAATAAATAAAAGGTTGTTTTTATAACTTTTATATTAGCATGTATCAAGCATGTCATTATTATGCAAACTAATTTATTTCAAGCCAAGAGCAAAGATAAACTATAAACAAAACAAAGTTTGATCAAGTGTTTTGTTTTCTCAAAATAGTAATTTATTGAATCATACGACAAAAACAAAGCCTAAGTGGCTTAATTTATTGGATCATATACGAGGAAAACAAAGCTTAAGTGACTTAATTTATTGGATCATACGACGAAAACAAAGCCTAAGTGACTTTGTCCGACATCTTGGTTATTGAAACATGCTCATTGGTTGAAGGTACAGGGAGCGTAGCAGAAGCTGTTACTGATCCATGCAACGACACTGAGGAGGTTCCGATGTGGCACAAATGCAAAAGTCGCAAGCTGAGTGGCAAGAATTCTCTACAATATCAAAGCATTGGCATTTGGGAGGATCATTCCGGCAAACACATTTATCACAGCACACATTGTCGGTAGATTTCACATACTTTTCAGCTGAGTGATAAAATAACGTTGGATCGAAGCGAGCATCCACAGCAGTCGTTGCACTGAAAATTATAAAGAACAACATTAAACTTACCTTCATCATTACCTTCAACTCCATAGCTTCTCTCACTTTCTCTTTCTGCACCCAACACAGATAAATTTTCTTCTCGGTCTCGGAAATGAATACGCATCATTATTATATATATATATATATATATATACTTTCATTCATCATTTTTTTTTCTTTTTCAGACACACATTCATTATCTTCTTTCTTTTATTTCAGCTTCACGTGGCATTAAAGTATAATTTCTTGGAGTTTTCTTTTTATCGTATGACAAAAATTCGAGAATCTTTCTGCTACTGACAGCGAGAACTTTCTTTTCTTTCGTACATTCCTTTTATGTATGTGGGGCATGTTCCCTTTTCTAATAACTCTTCTTAATCATATTATTCAAATACAATGATTACTCGTAACATGCTAATTATTTTAAAATTTAGTATGTTTTTATATGTTGAAGAAAATGTAGTATTTAAAAAGTTAGAAAATTTTAAAAATAAATTATTATAAAAATCTGTAGTTATTTAAGTTTGACTATTTGTCATATTAACAATTATGGACATTTAAAATTTAGAACTAATGTGAGTGAAAAATTTCATTATTTGTATTGTTGCTTTGCCTCAGGTTTTCTTTTTAATCTAATTTTTTGTGATATTTTCATCAAATCATGGGTTGGTGTGGCTTCAGTAGTTTAGAATGAGACCCGTGACATATAAAAGAGATGTTAAAATATCTCATAAAAACTTACTAAAAAATCATTATTAGGTAGATTTAGGTCCACTTATTTTTGTTTGAGTTCACACTAATATATCTTTTAAGTATTGTTAGAATCATTAAAAACGCACTCAAAAACTCCTCTGAACGGATATCAGGTGTCAAGCTGAGGAGAGTCAGAAATCAGATAGTGGAGTGCATGTGTCAGCAGAAGAGCGAACGTTCGTTTTAAACAAAACTGATTTTTCTGAAATTCGCGTCACACCCTCTGCATGCACTCTTCTTCTCCAAAACTCTGATCTTTCATTTCTCCTTCTTCTCTCTAAAAAGCTCTCCCTTCTCTCTACAGAAACTCACCCTTTCTCTTCTCCGATTACCATTCAGGCACCGTAGAAGCACTCTCGGCGACCCAAGCGTCAGTTTGAACCGATCAGTTTCGGGTTTTGAACTAATAAGTTCTTCTTGTCCTTAGCCGTTCGTTCTCGGACACATGCAAACCAAGTTCTGGTTGCATGAATTCATAGCCTCATTCTGAACCATTTTGTTCTGTCTTTTGATTCTGGTTTGAAGAGTCGTTGAACGTTGAGGTTAGAAAGATCTGTAGTTAGACGAACCAAACTTTGTCTTTAGGATGTTCGTTCACGCTTAGAGGTAAGAGAAGCTTATTTAATTTAATTGTATGTTCGTTGTACGTTCGTTGATAATGAATGCATGTTGCTGAGTGGTTGAATGTATATAAAGTATGAATGCTGATATGCTTGTTTATATGGAATATGATTATTTACTATGTCATGTATTGTATGAAGTAGGCAAATTGATTATGATATGAATTTATAAAGTTATGAAATTATGTATTGAGAAATGAGTTGAAGATAAATGAGTCCTGGATATGAATTTTCCTATGATAACGAACGTTCGTCATTGAACGGTCATTAACCGTTCGGTAATACTAGTAACCTTGGTTAAAATTGGATTCTTTCATTTGGAAGAACCCTAGTTGAGGACGAGCGTCTTCGTGTAGTAATACTATGCTTGAGCGTTCGGCCAAGCGTAGTTGAATCTGAGTATTCTATGATAAACTTAAATTTTGTAAATATATGTAATTGTATATTTTAGTTATTCTTAAACACTACTCTAATAATATTTTAGTATATTTATCAAGCCTCTTTTCTTTAAGTTTAGTAGCACTTGGTCTTATACCAAGTGTTCGTCCTAAGCAAGTGTTTGGTCTTACACCAGACCCTCGTTCTAACTCCTTAAGCTAAACTTCATCATAAGAGCATTCGTTCAAGCCCACTAGGATCACTCAATAGAGTGTTCAGTCTTTGACTGTCATTCGGATATTTTTTATATATACTAAACCCAAATAAGCTAAATTTTCATAATCGTTCGGTTTCTTCATGGGAATTATCCTAAGGCTTCTTCTTGGAAAGTCTCGAAGTGTCTATATTCATTGGTTACAACATAGAACCATAGTACTGGGCATGGTCATTTCGATGTGCGGGTGAAGTTCTCAAAAGTCAGTTCATCTAATTGATTCACTTTTAAATAATGCTCGTTCCATTCATTTATTGGGATAATTGATTGTACTCGGTTTCTTTCTCAACCCGACAGTACCCCTTTAGTCTAAATCCCTTCTAGAACTAAAGACTTCTTAGTCTCGCTCCAAGTGTTCGGTCTCATTCTAAATCAATGTTGAACGTTCGATGTTAAGTACCCTTACGGATCGTTGTACAAAATGTTAAAGTGAAATGAATAATAATGAAAGATACGAGAATATGATATGGATGGAAATATTGTGGATTATGGACGAGCGTTCCGGGGAGGAACGACTCATGAATGAATATTGGAATTTGTAAAGTATGACTGTGGGCATGTTAAGCTGGTTGTTCATTCTGATGTTCCGTGAGTACTTGTCTTCACGTAGAAGAGGGTAGGTCATGTGTGGGAACGACAGGAGGTCCTAGTCCTTAGGGGTACTTTGGACAGATAGGACTAACCTCGGGTGACAACTGTTGAGGGCATCCCAGTTACTACATCACCCGGGTGCACGAATGCTTGTAGCTACACAGATTTCATACAGTCCAGACAATCGGTCTAGTAATAGGTTTTGTATGATACGTATGTTGAAATTTATCTTGTGTGTTGGATTGTTTAAAATGTATGTTTATGCATGAATTAAATTACATAAGCTTATCCTGTGTTTTCCTGTCCTGTCTTGTTATGTACGTCCGTCTTTGTCATTGCAATGATCATCCGTGTGGATGTGAGCAGAAAGAGACGAGCTGCTGGAAGAGGCGCTGGAAGAAGAAAATTTGGTAGAGGTAGAAGTGAAGACCGAACAATAGGACATTCGGTCAGTAGTTTAGAATAGTAAGGTGGTAGTTTGATTACCTTCTCTTTTTTTTTATTTTACTTGACCATTCGGTATAAACCTTTGTAAACCGTTCGGTCAGGTTTGCTTATCCTGTGCAGTTAATTTTGTAACTCTTTTATGAAAGGCCGTTCGGCCATAAGCGTTCGCTCTTCTAGTATAAGACTGATCTGAATTATTAGTAAATGTAATTATTCTATTATATAATTTATATTGTATTTTTGGGATGTTACAAGTCTCAAGAAAACCAAATTTGACAATGTTTGATCACCATAATATATCTTTTGGGTCCTGATTTTCATTACTGGATCATTTACAAAGTTGTCTAGTTTTATCTATTTTGATTCCACTGACTTGTACTTTTAAATATATAAAAACACACACACATATATATATATATATATATATATATATATATATATATATATATATATAATATTAAAACTATATTAATTATATAAATATTTTTAATTTTTAATTAATTAAGTTGTAGTATGATAAATCAAAGTAGTTACTATTTTCATATATTAAATTATTTTATTATAATTAATAATTAAATAAACACTAATAATTTAAATTATAATATTATTATATTTTTTTTTATTTACACATTAATATAATACAAATTTTTAATATTTTTAATCATTTTAATTTTAAAAAAAAAGTAGGTTGATATAAATCGTTGTCCTAATTTTATTCTACTAGTTTAATAAGTTAGACCGTCACTAGTGGAAAAAAGCTATTCTATAACAGACCTATTATAACGGATAAAAATAATCCATCATAATAGGTTGACCGGTGGCAGAATTGTAATAAACGTAAGACATATTATAACGGAGTTTTAAAAATCAGTCATAATACATAACACGGTGACAAATTTGTAAATAATTTCAAAACGTATTATAACGGAGTTATAAAAATCAGTCATAATATGAAACGCGGTGGCAAACTTGTAAATAAGTTTTAAACCGTATTACAACGTAATCTTGGATAACTGTTATAATATATGAAAGGGTGAAAAATTTTAGTAAAATATTATAACTGGTTTTAAATATCAGTCTTAATATTTCTCAAAATTGATTTTCCCCTTTCTCTCTACAATTTTAGTCCCATAGTGTCGCAATCTTTCTCAGTGTCGTCGAACCCTAATTCTCTCTCAGAGTCCAGTCCGCTGATGGCTTCGCAAATGGCGATCTTCCTCCGCACGCGTTCTGTTCTCTTCTCAAAACTCTCTTCCCTCGTCAAAACCATATCCACTTTCCCGTCCTCTCGCAGGAGCCTCAGTTGGCGGATCCCGCTCCTCTCCCTCCCAACCTCGCCTCCGACAGCCCTTTCTACCACCAAAACTGGCGCATCTCTTCCTCTCTTTATTTCTTTCTCCTTTGAAACCCTCTCTTCCTGAGAGATTGGTTTTTCACAGCGACGAGGTACTTTGATTTCGTGTTTCTGTTGGTCTGCATTTTCGTTTCATGCAATGCATTTCATTCTCTTTGATGTTCTTGGCGCGTCGATTGTGTTATTTGCTTTTGTTCTTTAGTTTAAGGGTTTTAGGGCTGGCTAGGTTCAGAATTGACGACTCGTTTTTGGGTGAAAATGGGTGCTTGATGGTTCAAGCGTTGGTGGATTCCGAAGGGAGGTTCGTGGATATCTCAGCTGTGTGGCCAATTACCATGAATCCTGAAACCATTTAGTGTGAGAGTAATATAAAAATTTTGTTTTTCTCTGTTATAAATTTGGTATGCTGTATCTGTTTTTTTTTAACATAAAAATTTGTGTGTTTAATAGTTTCTTGGTTTGTGAGGTATAATTGGTTCTTGAAGAGTAGAGTTCTCAGTATTATAATGCTTATATTTTCTAGTCTGGTTGTTAAAGGGTATGATTTTTATAGTTCAGTTGCTACATTATATAATTTTCGGAGGGATAGTTGACATAGGGATGATATTAAGGTGTCTTAGCTAGTCTAGAAAGGCCTCTTTATACCCTAATGAGCTGAAAACACTTGTGTGAAGGTAAGTTAGTGCTTATATCCATTTCAGAATTTAAAATTATGTATAATTCTGATATGAACTGCCATGGACTTGTATTATTGATGTGACTTTCAATTCACCATAGAACCTTGTGTTTGGTTGGATAGGTGGTGATGTAAAGTATATTAAGAGTAGTGGTTTAAAGCTGGTACGTGCGTGAGTGATGAATGGGTGTTTAAAAGGAACTGAATAATTTTATTTATTTCAGAACACTAGCAAGTACTGGTTTGGGTGGTCAGCTTTCTGGAGATATTGGATCACTGTCTGAATTGGAGATTTTGTAAGTATTTTATTCAGTATATTCTTTTGCTATATCTACCAAAGGCAATGATCAAGTCATAAATTAAGAACATGTTAAAATTGAAAATAATGAGGAACAGAGGAAGTTGCGATGAATAATTTGCTTTAAAATGAATAATTTAGCTTAATGGTCATGCATTGCATAGAATACGATTCTGCAATAATTATCCCAGTGATGCAGATAAGTACAAGTTTCATTAAAAGATTCATATCCATTAATGGTCATGTAGATAATTTTTGTAGAATGCTAGTCCTTTTAAAGAATAAAGTTTAGTTTTGAAATAGAAAGTAGACATTTCAGCTTTGATTTTAAATGAATTGTGTATTTTAACTTAGTTTAGTTTTGAAACATTGTTTTAAGCTGTCAATTAATAAAAAAAATCATCCTTGGTTTGACTTTTGAGATGGTCATTATTATAATCACAGTTTGTAATTGAATATTATTATAACAAGACCAAAATTCACATTGTCACTACATGTATATATTATTGTTCATTGGGAAAGATATCATATAAGTTTATGATTACACAAGCTTGTAAATCATGTTTGAGATCTTATTCTGCATTTTCTTACAGATAACAGAATCGGGCACATTCCTGTGATTGATGAGAAGGGGATGATTGGAATGGTGTCCATTGGAGATGTGGTTCATGTTGTGGTGCGCGAGCACCGTCAAGAGTTTGAGCATTTGAATGCTTTCATACAAGGGGGTTATTAGATGTTGATGATGGTGAAAATCTCTGAAGAGCACTGAAGCTAATTTGGATTAAGTAATAAGCCTAAGTGTTTGTAAATATGTTTGTGATTTCAATTCTATCAACATTAACCCCAATGGTGTAGCAGCATATTAATAATAACAACTGGATGCATTTTGAATCTGTTTTCAACTCTCGAAAACATATTTCACATGGTAACTTTTCTTTTTGCCTTATCATGGATGCCACAGTTTAATACGTTACTTTTATACGTAATATTTTCAAAAAAGTGCTTGAAAATAATTAAGAAAATAAAAAAGAAACTCCATTTAAATCTGCATCCACATTATCAGGATGTCAATTATAATAATTTTTTTTTAAAAAAAAAAACATATATTATAACGTACTAAACAATGTACGTTATAATATGTTGATTCTGAAAACTGCGCATATTATAACGTACTTCAGAAACTATGTTATAATATGTGGAACATATTATAACGTAAATTTCTGCTACGTTATAAAATGCGCAGAGTTATTATATCGCCCAGAACTATGTCCCCAGTAATTACGTTATAAAAGATCATTTTTGTACGTTATAAAAAGTCATTTTTCCACTAGTGCGTGGACCTAAACGAGTTAATAAGTAAAAACACCAATTTTTCCATCAAAATTTAGCAAATTAAGAAGACGAATATATATTTTGTTATCCTAATCATTATGGAACTTAATAAATGCATTGTGTAATGTTTATGTGGAAAAATAGAAAATCAAGAATAATGAACCTTTTGGTAAAAAAAATAAAAGAAACCATCAAGAGTCAATAGTAACCTGTGTATCCTCTACAAAACCGTGTAGAAAAGTTAATTTGGAGAAGATAGTTTATATCAATTATCTCATGTATTTGGTTCTCTTATTATCTTGCTATATTCTTTTGTGCAGGTATAGACATTATCGATGCTTTATTATCGAGGATAATGAATCTGTTGATAAAATTAAATTTATCAATAGTTTTTTTTATATATTTTATCGACGAATATTTTTCTCAGTAATATCCATAAAAAAGATTTGTTGATAAATTATAATTTTTAATATCAACAAATATTTTTATCGAGAACTTATCATTACGAGATATATGTTTAACTTATCATTAACATTACTAAGATGATATTTTTTTCGTTGCTAAATCCGTTATTATTTGGATAACAAATTTTTCGTCCAGTCTAATTAATTGAGTTTTTATATATTGAGGGGAGATGAGTTAGAAGAAAAGGAGTAGAAGAAGAGGAGCACGAGGAGGGGTGGAGGAGGAGGAGATGAGAGCTCTGTGGTGAGTTATCGATGGCTCGGTGGACATGCGAAGGTGGCTCAATGGTGTTGAGTTAGAGGTTTGGTGGTGATGTGAAGGCACACTTGTGATGCGGAGGCACGTCAATAGTGACAGAAGGCGAGACAATGGTTGTCGGAGTTATAAAAGGAGAAGGAGGAGGAGGCGGTGGAGAAAAAGGAAAAGAAAGGGGAATAAATATATGACTTAAGCCAAGAGGAGACTCCCAAATAAGTGTTGGTTTATGGAAGCTTGATGGTGGTAAGAATATGGTGTGTGTTTGGTGGTTTTGATGTGATGAGATTATGACTTCTCCTTTAAACTATATTACTAAGCAAGGGGAAAAGACTATGGTGGTGTTAGGTTCTCTTAAGAGATGTTGAGTCAACTCTTAAGGAAATATGACTAGAGAAAACCTGTAAGGGGTGATATAACTTTGGTAACCTAAGTTGAGTAGTATCACATAGATTTGAAAATATAACGACACTCAATTTAAAGGTGAATTTACATGGAGAGACACCTCTATCTATAAACTTAGGTTATCTTAAAGGTGCCTCCAAATTGTAGAAACAAAACCCTAATACTCTAATTTGGAGACCAAAGTAAAATCCTCTCCATGAAAAGGATGACACATGACTATTATTAAGGAGAAATCTTCTTTACTAAGAACATGACACATGGCCACATGGCCACATGACAAGAGAATATGTCTCATAAAAGAGAGCAACTTGGAGACCACATTAACAAAGGGCCTAAGAGCTTCTAGAAGGTTTAATCTCTAACTAGGATTTTTATCATAAAAGCTCATCTCCTTTAGCCCTAAAACTCTACATTATACTACAACTCGAAGCCCAAACATAAGGACCAAATGAAACCCTATACTACTTGATCCATTATATGTTCAAAATATACCTAATCTACTAAAAACTCATGATGATTAGAGTTTGGGTTTACTTTCTAGATAATTCCAACTCTTCTTGAGTATGTTTGGTGAAGGGTAAAGGGTACACCATAAGAAAAGAAAAGAAAAGAAAAGAAAAGAAAGAGGAGGAGGAATATTAAGAAGAAAAGGATGAAGATGATTGAAAGGGGTGATGATATTGCAACGGTGGGAATTATAATGCGAGAACGCAGAGGAAGAAAATGAAGAAAAAAAAATGAAAAAGAATAAAATAAGAAAAGAAAGAAAAAGACTAATAATATATTTTACTTACAAATCATATTATGTCTATAATTATTGATAAATATTTACTAAAAGACACTTATCGACTTGTGGATGAATCCATAGTAATTACTAACTAATTTTTGGATTACTTAACTTTGTCGGCAATATATAATTTTTTGTAATGACATTAAAAGTTTTAATGTTGATTTTTCTCTTTTTATTTATTTTGCCCATTCTAATGTTTTGATTTTTGTTATAATTTTGTTGTTTGATATTTTTTAAGAGCTTACTACAAAAAGAATTTATTTAAATTTTACTTTTACTTGTTATTTTTAATTGTATTCCTAATATATGAGATAGAGTGAATAAAGACAAAAAAAAATTAACTTCACATATTAACACACATGTTTTCCGATAATAATATAATATAAAGAAGAAGATTTCACAAAACTGATTATGAAGATAGTAGAGATAACAATAATAATTATTAAATAACAATAATAAGAAGAATAATGATGAAATCAATTATTATTATAGTTTGAAAAGTTTTTTATTGTATTATAGATATGATGCTTTTTTTTAACATTTATTTCTATAATTTAAATATTTTTTTTATCATATAGTACGAGAAAATATTATTTAATCTTTTCTTTCATCAACACACTGATTTTTTTAGTATACACATAATCTAATCTCTCTTTTTTCACTATAATACTTTTTGAGAAAACGTCACTTTTTATAAATTTACAAAAACACTTTTTGTGTAGATCTACAAAAATAGTTTAAAACTTTTTGTACATAATTTGTTAAAATAATGAAACATTATGTTGTAATAATATACAAAACATATTTTTTTTTTCTTTATTGTTTCTCACTTATAATTTATTTAATAAACATTATTTCGAATTGTATGATATAATGTTTTAATAAGAATATAGTTGATTTATTTGAATTTGTATTCTCCTATATATAATATGATGAGTTTTGATTTGGTTTTTTCATATTTTTTAATTATTTTCACATGCTTTGCATGTCCCTGTTTTCATTAAAAAAAATCATGTAAAAAAAGAAAAGCAACACTATATCGATCTATTTGGAAAAACACAAAATCTTGGCCAATAACTTTTATTACGACAGAGAAGTTATTTATTCCAGAAATATACCAAAACAAGACCTAGATGTTTTCTCGCCTCACATTAATTGTTCATTCATAGCGGTGAATTTTGACTTGGGAGGAGTTAGATGTGTCATATCAATCACAATGTTATACATGGACACAATTTTGTTATTGTACTAGCGAGTTACACTATACGTATGTTCAAAATTCTTTTTTACATGGAAATCTTCATAATTATTTTCTACAGTGAAAAATCTTGATTATAAGATCTATGTAGTTTATATGTTTTTTTTAAAAGGAAAAGTGAATAGATGAATTTGAGGAAAATATATATATATTTTTTAAAAGATTTGAAAGTGAAAGTGAAAATATTTAAAGATAAAATTTATAAAAATTTGTGAATAATTTTATAGATGTGAGAGATAAAACAAAAGTTTAATAGATTAAGTAGTAAGATTACGTACTTATTCTTATAGTTAGAATTGATAGAAAATGAAACATAATTAGTTAAAATTAAATTAAAATAAAACTTTGATGATTTTTTAGAAAAAAAGTTAATAGGTTTAATTAATTTAAAATACATAAATGCAAAAAAGATTTTGGCATCAATTATTTTGAACATTGTATTTTAATTCAACAACCAAAGCTTAAACTTTCATATTATAAGTTTCAGTTTCTTTAGAATCGAAGTATAAACCATAATGAAAAAAAGATGGGGATTAGACAGTAATACCTTGTTTATGGATGCTTCACATTGAAATAGTAAGTAGCGTGAAGGCTTTGAAGTGCTTCACGTTGTAAGGGGAAACTTGACATTCGCTTTCGAACTAGTGGCGATAAACGAAATGAAAGCACAAAACGAAAAGAAGGAGACAAAGGAGATGAACGAGTGAGATGATCTTTGCTATCAAAAGAAGAGATTGAAAATTGAGGAGAAAATGTGTAAATGAACTTCATGTTCTTCAATAAAGAATGAAAATAGAAGAGATGATGAGTTTCATAAAGGTACGTTCAAATGGCGATGGAAGAAACTTTTGTTGAAATTTTAACCATAATAGGAGAATAAGTTTCGATTGTATTAATAACCAAAACATATTATGGAATAGACTTTATATTAGTAGAACCAAAGCCTATTGCCTTGCTTAAAAAAAATGACATTTTGAAAATTTATGGAACCTTTTTGGTTTCGATTTTGTGACAAGTGAAGCTTATTCCTGGATAGACTTCAACTCCCTAATAGGAGAATAGGTTTTGATTCTCTTAATAATCAAAACATATTATGGAATAGGCTTTGTTTATTAGTAGAACCAAAACCTGTTACCTTGCTTATAAAAAATAGATTACATTTTAGGAATTTGTGGAACCTTTTTTGTTTCTGTTTTGTAGCAACTGAAGCCTATTCCTTGCTTAAATAAAATGACATTTTAAAAATTGTGAAGCTTTTTCGACTTTGGTTCTGTGACAACCAAAGCCTGTTCTTGAATAGACTTTAGTTGTTAATAAAATCGAAACTTATTCCATTCTCTCTCTCTTTCTCTCTCTCTCTCTCTCTCTCTCTATATATATATATATATATATATATATTTGTTTTGGGATAAAATATCTCATAAGTGTGACATATTGCTCTCAAGAGATCAATGAACAAAATATATCTAAATATATGTCTTAAGTTTAAATATTTATCCCTATACTTTCAAGTTATTTGGTTGTCCTAGTTATTGAAAATACTCATATTTATTGAGGTAGGTAATTATCGTTAATTTTAAAATTCGATTGGGTTTTTATTATATTTTGAAATTGGATGAAGGTAAAATTGGTTTTCGAAATTTAGTTTTATCAAAATTAACATTCAAAATAAAATGATTTATCATAGGCCAATTTTAGCATTTTAAAGAAAATTAGAGATGTGGGAAAAAAGCTTTGGAAGTGTAAGGGAAACTCTCTCATTCTTTTTAGTATGACTTAACAAATCTATTGCAATATAGTAAAATAATAGTCTTTGGGTCAGTTCCAACCCTCTTATGAGAGAGTTGGATTGGGTTTAGTCAATGAAAAAAAGTTATTATTTTCAAGTATTAGCCTAATTAAAGAATATATAATTAAGAAAATTAGAATTAAAATAAGTTAATGAGTAAAGTTATAACAAATTTCTCTTGGTTGAATTCAAGAGAGTTATAAGAAAACAGGTGGTGGAAAATAAGAAGAAATGTTTTCATTTAAAAGAATGAAAATTATAAAATGCAAAACATTTTACTTAAAACACAAACATAGATAAGATTGTGTTAGAGAATTGATGACAAAGACAAATAATGTATGTGAGCAAAACTAACCCAAAAAAAAATAATAATAATAAAATAATGAAGGCAAACAATTATAATGAAGGAAAATGGTGGAGGAGAACGACAAAGTTGAAAATGCCAGGGTTGATGTAAGGATGTTTAGGTTTGTTTCTGATGTTAGGGTTGAGATGCAACAAAAGTGAACGATGGAGGCAAATGACAGAGGCCATGAGAGTTTTTATCTCTAATGACTTAAACATAAAATACACTCTAAATTATCTCTCAAGTTAATCAATGGTACACAATTTAAAATTAAAAACTGTCATCATTAAAAAATATACACTAAATGACATCATTTGGGTAAAATTAAAAAAAAAATTATACCCTATTTAATTATAAAGTCAAGTAATTTTAAAATTGTATACACTAAATTACCTCCAAGGTTGTCAATGACATCATTTAAAACTATTACCTAAATATTCTTTAGCATCAATTTTATATCATGGATGGGAAGATAAAGATAAGTTATTAAAAATTGATCAACTATATTAGTTACTTTATTGTTTGACTCAATTACATTGAGTTTATTGCCTATATTTTTCATATATTTTAATTCTCACACATTAAATTTAACCCATTCATTAAATATATAACGATGCAACTACAAGTTTAAAACACATAAATAACACGATATTTTAATTTTATTTTTATTGACAAGTCAGGATACCATTACAAATTTAAAGAATAGTAAAATATGGGAAAATTGTATAACATGACAATAAAATTGAAATAATAAAAATTGCTAGACAATGAAAATGGAGGGGTAAGATATATAATTAAAACTTAATTACGTTTTAAGTTTTAAAATAATTGCTCTATTAAATATTTAAATTATTATTTTTTATCTTCTCACTTCTCTCTGAACTTCAAATTCAATTAACCTAAATATTAAAAAGTAGTCTTGATTTTCAGTATTAGTCTAATTAAAAAAATAAAATATTAAAAAAATTAATTTTGGAATTAATATAAGTTAATAAGTAAAGTTATAACAATTTTTTTTTATTGAATTTAATAGTTATAAAAAGAAGACGGTGAAGAAGACAAAATGTTTTCATTTAAAAGAAGTAGATCCATCTATTTGATCCTCTTATATGGTTCTGTCTTAATTCACATGGATTAAGGGGAAAAAGAGCGTTACCACAACACAGTGTTTCCTGTGCCTCTCCCATCCCTCTTTTGCCTTCTCTGATATTTAATGTGGTGGTTAAAAATTTTAACTTTCTCCAACTTCCAACCTCTTCATTAATAATTCCCACCAATATATATGAGAGTGATTCTCCCTGCACCTCACCGCCTTCGGCCTGCACCCCCAATTTTACTTCTTTACCCTTGTTTTCTAACCGCACTTCGAAGTGTGTTCCCTAGTGGTCGCAATTCGAAATGCGTTTTATATATTTATGTTGTTTCCTAACCGCATTTCGAAGTGCGTTTCCTAGTGGTTGCAATATTTATGTGCACGTTTTTATGGTACGAATTCCAAAAAAATTACATATATAATAATTAAATTAATACAAATAAATCCAAAATAATATTTAACATTACATATAATAATTATTATTTAATTCAATAAACAATTTAATAATTATTTCAATTTCATAAAAAATTAAAAAACTTAAATAAAATTAAATACATAATAAATAATATATTACGAAAATAATAATATGTTGAAAAATAACAAATTCAACAAAATTTAACAAACAAATAAAATAATTCAAAATATATTAAAACAAAAAATTTTATTTAACAACTAACATAAAAAATTAAATTTATTATACTAACCTAATAAAAATAAAACCTAATAAAATAAATATATACTAACCTAATAAAAAAATAAAAAAACTAAACCCTAAAAATCTAACGCACTTCGAAGTGCGGTTTGTCTCAGCCGCAGATCGAAATGCGGTGGGATCTCCGTGCTTTACGCATTTCGAACTGCGGTGGGTGGGTTTGTGCTTTCCGCAGATCGAACTGCGGTTTGTTTTTGCCTTCGAAATGCGGTTTCTCTGTGCA
This sequence comes from Vigna umbellata, assembly GCF_029865625.1. Classification (NCBI taxonomy): domain Eukaryota; kingdom Viridiplantae; phylum Streptophyta; class Magnoliopsida; order Fabales; family Fabaceae; genus Vigna; species Vigna umbellata. Next base: position 5,863,826 of record NC_142168.1, read on the forward strand.
CCTGACCGCACTTCCAATTGCGGACGTCTGTGACCGCAACTCCAACGGCGTTTAAGTTCTCCGGCGACGAACACGAACCAACCTCCGGCGCACGAAGCGAACACCCAACCAAGCACATGCATAGAACATCAAACAAAGCAGATGGAAGGTTTTGCAGATGGAAGGCACTAGACGCCAGAAAAACCTCACTGTGAAAAACAGACGAACCACGACGAACGCAAGCACGGACGAACACAAAGCACGAAGGACGAACGCTTGGCACGACACGAACGCAGCTTGGCACAAGAAACCCGGAGAAAAAATGGCAGAATACGGGGGAGAGAAAAATGGCAGAATGAGGGAGAGAAAAAGAGGGAGAACTGATTTGGAAAGGGGTGTAGGGTTTGAGTTTGAGATGCGGCAGACAGTTAACTTTTTAAAAGATTCAAAATATTCTCGTTAAGTGTATGAAAGACGAAGGGTATCATTGGAATTAAAATATGTTTTGGAGGTGCAGGACGAAGGCGGTGAGGTGCAGGGAGAATCACTCTATATATGAATGCACCTCCACATTCCACCATTTCTACAGAAATCAAATTCCTCTTCTTTACTTTTTCCGTCTAAATGTTCTTCTTTAAAAATAAAAAAATTCAAAGCAAAATCAGTTAACTTTAATTAAATTAATAATAATTAATTAATTAAATAAAACAAAAATTAATTTAATTATAAATACATAATTTACTTAAAAGATAATTATAATTAAAATATAATTACTTAACTATCTAAAAATTAATTTACAAATCAATAAATTAATAAACTAAAAAGTAAAAAAAGTAAAAGAATTCGTTCAACTTTCAATGCTTTCTTTTATTTTTTTTACAAACACTTCATTTATAAATAAATAATACTACAAAAAATATTAAATTAAAATAAAAGTAAAAAAATTAACAACCTAAATAAAATTAAATTAATAACCTAAAAAAAATAAGAAAATGAAACGCTAAGGCCTCAACGGATATGAGATATCCGTTGGACCTTCAACAGAGGAAAAACACCCAAAACGTTGAAAGGCTTCAACGGATGTGGAACATCTATTGAGCCTTCAACGGATCTTTAGATCTGTGAGATATCGAGATCCGTTGAAGGCTCAAGGAATGTCCCATATCCGTTGTCGCCTTTGGCGTTTCTCTTCTTCGTTTAACACATAATAGAGGCGCATATAGAAACACTAACCTGGATCGAAGACAACAAAAAGGAAGCACCAAACTCCAAACACCATGAACCCACCATGAATCAAGCAACAACACAAACCCACCACCAACCAAGGACAAGCACGAACCAAGGAAAGGAGAAGAGAACCTTGATGAAAATGGTAAATTAGGGAAAGAGGAAGATTGGAAATTGGGGAAAGAGAAAGAGGAGAATAAGATAGGAAGAGAGAAAGTAAGATTATGAGGGTGGGGTGTGGTGTACGACTGAGTTAATAAGAGAGTAAAAAATTAGGGTTTTAAGGAAAAGTTAAAAAAAGGTAAAGGGTAAAAGTAATAAGGGTATTTTTAGAAATAAAAAAATTGAGGAGGTGTAGGGAGCAGTGTGTGGTGGTGGAGGGAGTGACACTCCTAGAAAAACTCATAAGGCCAAAAAGTTCCTTATAAAAAAAGTTTACAAGACCAAAATATCTACAAAAGTCTTGTAGGTCAGGATCAACCCATGAGCTTTATTTTAAAAAAAAGTGTTCATTTTGAATAAGAAAAATGTAATTAATTCTTAATTTGTTACAAATTTACGTGATTTTAATTTGTCAAATAATTATATACAAATATTTTAATGAGACTAAATAGACTTCGTAAGAGATTTCAATAAACTTGATTTCTTGCTTATATAGGAAAATTAAGCAACAAGGACGATGAAATCCTTGACTGACTAAACATATTTTTAAAGTATATAATAGTCATTTAATTTTGTTATGCAAAAACTTGATATATATATATATATATACTTCTCATAGAAACATATTTAAGTAATTTCTTACTTTTTAATGAATTTTTATCAAAATTAACAATAAATTATTTACAATATTAAGTGGTTTATGATATATATTTTTGAATATTCACTAAATTTGTGAATATTAGAATGAATACTTAAAGATTATATGCATTTTCTAGTTGTCCAACATGCATGTAGTTTATTAGTTTCTTATTTTTCTGCTCTTGTAATTTTTTTAATCATGGATATATATTTCAATTATTCTTTATGTTGATTGATTCACTTTCAAAGTATATTTTTTATCATCATAGAAAAAAGTAAATAAAAAAAATAATATAAAATGTTACTTAAATATTTAATAATTGCTCTATTAAATATTTAAATTATTATTTTTTATCTTCTCGAGGTGACTTCTCTCTGAACTTCAAATTCAATTAACCTAAATATTAAAAAGGTTTAATCATCTCGAACATCCCTATTTCTGTAGGTTTATTTCAAATAGGTCCTCGTATTGTAAATGCTCTCGATTAGGTCCCTTATTGTGAAAAAATTGAATCAATTTAGACCTCGCCGTTAGTTCCGTACTAACACAGTTAAGGGAGGTGACACATGTCAATTCGTGGTTTTTTTGAATTTTTGAATTATTTTTTATTTATTTTTAATTTTAAAAAAAAACCACATGTCAAACTGATATTGTGCCACGTGGCAATGATAGTGTGACATGACACTGACAGTGCCATGTGTCATTGTCAGGCCACGTGTCATTGCATTAGTTTCAATTTGGTCCTGTACTTTTACTGTGTCTCAATTTGATCCTTGTATTTTTATTTTGTCTCAATTTAGTCTTAATTTTAAAAATTAAACAATTTTGTCCCTCCTCAAATTCAAATAAAATTTAAATTGTATATAAATGTTAACAAATTTTTTTTATTAAAACTGATATTTTTGTTAAATATTTTTAACAAGATTAAGTTTAATTATATTTATATTTACTTAATAATATATATGTTAATTATGTTATTTAAATATACCTATAAGGTTTAAAAAACAGTGACATAACATGGTGTGTGAATTTTCCAAATGAATTAGCCCATTGAACAAATTATTAATGTGAAATTTCACTGCTTTTTTAAATAAAAAATTGGAGAAAGTTTTGGTGAAAACAATAATTAAATGTGGCTTCTTCTTTCATGATTTTCTATGGAAACTTTCACTACGAAAATTCACACCAACATATTATGTCACTCTTTTTTTAAACCCTTATAGTTATATTTAAATAACATAATTAACAGTTATATGATTAAGTAAATATAAATATAATTAAACTTAATCTTGTTAAAAATATTTAACAAAAATATCAATTTTAATAAAAATATTTGTTAAGATTTGTATACAATTTAAATTTTGTTTGAATTTGTGGAGGGACAAAATTGTTTAATTTTTAAAATTAAGACTAAATTGAGACAAAATAAAAATCCGGGGATCAAATTGAGAAAGAATAAAAATACAGGGACCAAATTGAGACTAATATAATGACACGTGGCCTGATAATGACACGTGGCACTCTTAGTGTCATGTAACATTGTCATTGCCACGTGGCACAATATCAGTTTGACACGTGGCATTAAAATTTTTTTTTAAAAAAAATTAAAAATAAATAAAAAATTCAAAAAAACCACGAACTGACACGTGTCACCTCCTTTAACGGTGTTAGTACGAAACTAACGGCGAGGTCTAAATTGATTCAAATTTTCACAATAAGGGACCTAATCGAGAGCATTTACAATACGAGGACCTATTTGAGAAAATCGTACAGAAATATGGATGTTCGAGATGATTAAACCTATTAAAAATTAGTCTTGATTTTCAGTATTAGTCTAATTAAGAAAATAAAATATTAAAAAAATAAATTTTGGAATTAATATAAGTTAATAAGTAAAGTTATAACAATTCTTTTTTATTGAATTTAATAGAGTTATCAAAAAGAAGACAGGTGAAGAAGACAAAATGTTTTCATTTAAAAGAAGTAGATCCATCAATTTGATCCTCTTATATGGTTCTGTCTTGATTCACATGGGTTAAGGCTAGAAAAAGAGCTTTACCACAACACAGTGTTTTCTGTGCCTTCTGTGCCTCCCATCCCTCTTTTGCCTTCCCTGATATTTAATGTGGTGGTTAAAAATTTTAACTTTCTCCAACTTCCAACCTCTTCATTAATAGTTCCCACCAATATATATGAATGCACCTCCACATTCCACCATTTCTACATAAATCAAATTCCTCTTCTTTTCTTTTTTAGTCTAAATGTTCTTCTTTAAAAATAAAAAAAAATTCAAAGCAAAATCAGTTAACTTTAATTAAATTAATAATAATTAATTAATTAAATAAAACAAAATTAATTTAATTATAAATACATAATTTACTTAAAAGATAATTATAATTAAAATATAATTACTTAACTATCTAAAAATTAATTTACAAATCAATAAATTAATAAACTAAAAAGTAAAAAAATAAAAGAATTCGTTCAACTTTCAATGCTTTCTTTTATTTTTTTTACAAACACTTCATTTATAAGTAAATAATACTACAGAAAATATTAAATTAAAATAAATGTACAAAAATTAACAACCTAAATAAAATTAAATTAATAACCTAAAAAAAAAAAAAAGAAAACGAAACGCTAAGGCCTCAGCGGATATGGGATATCCGTTGGACCTTCAACAGAGGAAAAACACCCAAAACGTTGAAAGGCTTCAACGGATGTGGAACATCTGTTGAGCCTTCAACGAATCTTGAGATCCGTCAGATATCGAGATTCGTTGAAGGCTCAACGAATGTCCCATATCCGTTGCCGCCTTTGGCGTTTCTCTTCTTCGTTTAACACATAATAGAGGCGCATATAGAAACACTAACCTGGATCGAAGACAACAAAAATGAAGCACCAAACTCCAAACACCATGAACCCACCATGAATCAAGCAACAACACAAACCCACCACCAACCAAGGACAAGCACGAACCAAGCAAAGGAGAAGAAAACCTTGATGAAAATGGTAAATTAGGGAAAGATGAAGATTGGAAATTGGGGAAAGAGAAAGAGGAGAATAAGACAGGAAGAGAGAAAGTAAGAGTATAGGGGTGGGGTGTGGTGTGCGACTGAGTGAATAAGAGTGTAAAAAATTAGGCTTTTAAGAAAAAGTTAAAAAAGGTAAAGGGTAAAAGTAATAAGGGTATTTTTAGAATTAAAAAAATTGAGGAAGTGTAGGGAGCAGTGTGTGGTGGTGGAGGGAGTGACACTCCTAGAAAAACTCATAAGGCCGAAAAGTTCCTTATAAAAAAAGTTTACAGGACCAAACTATCTACAAAAGTTTTGTGGATCAAGAGATCAACCCATGAGCTTTATTTTAAAAAAAAGTGTTCATTTTGAATAATAAAAATGTAATTAGTTCTTAATTTGTTACAAATCTAAGTGCTTTTAATTTGTCAAATAATTATATACAAATATTTTAATGAGACTAAATAGACTTCGTAAAAGATTTCAATAAACTTGATTGCTTGCTTATATAGGAAAATTAAGCAGCAAGGATGGTGAAATCCTTGACTGACTAAACATATTTTTAAAGTATATAATAGTCATTTAATTTTGTTGTGCAAAAACTTCATATATATATATATATATATATATATATATATATATATATATATATATATATATATATATATATTTAAGTAATTTCTTACTTTTTTTAATGAATTTTTATCAAAATTAACAATAAATTATTTACAATATTAAGTGGTTTATGATGTATCATTTTTGAATATTCACTAAATTTGTGAATATTCGAATGAATACTTAAAAGATTATATGCATTTTCTAGTTGTCCAACACAGTTTATTAGTTTCTTATTTAGGTTAAATATGTTTTTAGTCCCTAAACTATTGGTCGTTTCTGGTTTTCGTCCCTCTTTCAAAATAAGGTACACTTTGATCCTCATTTTTTTCGAAACTCTAGTTTTAGTCCTCGAAACTTTGGTTTTAGTCCTCGAAAACTAACCTCGAAAACTACCACATTTTTAACGGTGTTAGTTTTCGAGGACTAAAACCAAAATTTTGAAAAGAATGAGGACCAAATTGTACCTTATTTTGAAAGAGGGACGAAAATCAGAAACGACCAATAGTTTAGAGACTAAAAACATATTTAACCCTTCTTATTTTTCTACTCTTGTAATTTTTTTAATCATGCATATATATTTCAATTATTCTTTATGTTGATTGATTCGCTTTCAAAGTATATGTTTTATCATCATAGAAAAAAGTAAATAAAAAAAATAATATAAAATGTTATCTTTAACTCAAAATTTTAAAATATAATTTTATTTATTTTTTATTGTGTTTTAACATAAAACTTTTATCTTTTATGCTTAAATTTCTAACCATGTTGATTTTCTTCTTTATAGAATTAAAAGAAATTAAAAATCTATTAAAATGTTATAAAAAATACATAACATATAAAAAATCAATTATTTATCACAATATAAAAAATTACTTATTATTAATTAAGCAAGTCATTTATATCATTTAAATTATTTATTTGATTTCAAAAAAATTAAAACCTAATTAAGACAAAGAAAAATCATTTTATTTATTTAACATAAACATTTTTTTTGACAAAGACTAGTTAGAGAATACTTTAGAAGTGATAGATTAAGTTTTTTTAACAGAAATTAGTAATTAATAAAATCATTAAATATTTGATGTGGTCGTATGACGATATATGAGAAATATATATATGAAGTATTATTTCATAGATGAAGATGGTTATATATGAGTATGATATAAAAATATAAAAATATATATGTTATTTAATATAAAACTCAAAAAAGTATGAAGTGTTATTACATATTTTATTTAATAACATAATAATAAGTATGATATAAAAATATTGATTTAAAGTTAATAAAATTATAACATATTAAACTATCTAATAAAATATATAATTTTATATGTATATATAAATAATATAGTTTCTAAAAATGAATTAAAGTTTTGTGATGGGACTAAACCCACCTTAATTCTAACCCTAACTCACTTGAGAGGGGATTTTGAGAAGTTAGAGTTTTTTTTGGTCCCACTGAGAGGCTTCCTAAAAAGATACTTTTTCAAGAATAGGTTAGAGCCAGTCCATAGACTAGGAGTCAAGTTGACAACTCTGTTTAAAAAAATGAAAAATTAGAAAATATAAAACATTTTACTTAAAACACATAAGATTGGAGAAGAGGTGATAGAGACAAATAATGTATGTGAACAAAACTAACAAAAAAAAATTAAATAACGAAGGCAAACAATTATAATGAAGGAAAATGGTGGGGGAGAATGAAAAATTTGAAAATGCTAGGGTTGATGTAAGGATGTTTAGTTTTGTTTTTGATGTTAGGGTTGAGATGCAACAAAGTTGAATGTTGCAGACGGAGGTCATGAGAGTTTTTATGTTTACTTAGGATTATGGAATGTGAGACAAATAAAAGATTGAGTTTTGAGTAACCAATATTAAGTCCATCACCAAATTTCTATAAGAGTATGTTAATTGGATTGGGTCAAATTTGAGCTGAACATAAATGAAACTCAACCTAATCTAATTGAGTTAAATTGGATTATCATATAAAACCTGATCCAATTAACATCCTTACCAAAATAGAGTAAATTTTATGTGGAGCAAACCAATAAATTACAAAGTATTTTGTGGAATAGATATAAAATAAGATAAGATAATTTATTTTAGAGATTAGGGTTTTTTTAGAGATGTTTAAAGAAGTTCGAAAAACAAAAAAAAAGAAAAAAATATTAATTACATATAAAATATGATAAAAAAAATATGGAGAGATGAAAAAAATATTAACAAAAGGTAACAAAGTATTTCAAACATTATTTTGGAATAAAATTCAATAAAAGCGATACATTAAATAATTATGAACTCAAATGACTTAAACATAAAATACACTCTAAATTATCTCTAAAGTTAATCAATGATACACAATTTAAAATTAAAAAAGGACATCATTTAAAAATATACCCTAAATGACATCATTTGGGTAAAATTAAAAACAAAATTAATACCCTATGTAATTGTAAAGTCAAGTAATTTAAAAACATTGTATACACTAAATTACCTCCAAGGTTGTCAATGACATCATTTAAAAATATTATCTAAATATTCTTTAGCATCAATTTTATCAACATATAGGTAGATGGGAAGATAAAGATAAGTTATTAAAAATTGATAAACTTTATTAATTAGTTACTTTATTGTTTGAGTCAATTACATTTTATGACTAAATTATTACAGTTTATAAGTTTATTGCTTATTTTTTCATATATTTTAATTCTCACACATTAAATTTAACCCATTCATTAAATATATAACGATGCATCTATAAGTTTAAAACAAATGAATAAAACGATATTTTAATTTTATTTCTATTGACAAGTCAGGATGCCACTACAAATTTAAAGAATAGTAAAATATGGGAAAATTGTATAACATGATAATAAAATTGAAATAATAAAAATTGCTAGACAATGAAAATGGAGGGGTAAGATATGTAATTAAAACTTAATTACGTTTTAAGTTTTAAAATAATTGTTTCATTAAATATTTAAATTATTATTTTTATCTTCCCGAGGTGACTTCTCTCTCACCTTCAAATTTAATTAACCTAAAAAGACAATCTCAAAACCAAGGATGTTTATTTTTTTGTCTATAAAATCCAACAGTGAAGTCTTTTGTGGTCACTTCTTAAAAACCAGACAAGGGAAGAGACATTCAGCCGCAGAAAAAAACTGTCTCAATGGAAAAAATGAAAGCAGCGGTGGCTCCTCCTTCGCCCTCGCCGACGAAGAAGAGGTCACAGCCGACGAAGAAGAGGTCATTCAAAACCAATCCTCACCCCACTTACGTGAAAATTCGTGCTCTTGTTAAAGAGATTAGTCATCACGTTATAGAGGTTCAATATTCCAGATCTCTGCTCTTTTTTTTTTTTTTTGATACAGCAACCATTGGAATGTTTAATGTAGTATTTGTTCATGAAACTTGTTGGCTGGTGTTTTAACTCTCTCCCTCTTCTATATCTTCAAATCTTGGTGTGAAAATCTGAAGAAAAGAATGAAGTTTTGCATGTCACTCTTAAGGAACTGGAACTATGGTAAATATGTAATCATCACCAGATCCAAGTTATAGGATATCATTTCTTTAGTAGAACAGATTAATTAGTTAGAGATGTTCCGATTGAAAATAGTTGCATGCAGTTCTAAAGTTCTGAACTAGCAACTAGATCGTTTTCAGTATCATGTAGTTCAAAGTAACTTGCGTTTCTAAGCTCTTTTAATGTCAAAAGTGTTCGTTTTGAAGTGTCAAATAGTAAAGCTATTGAAATATGGCTGTGATCCAAGATCTTTTCATTACTCCTCTTACCTGTTCTTCCACCTTACACTCACGATGTATATATTTTTTTTAATATTCTGAGATTTTTTTTTTTAATATTTGGAGATGTTTTTTTTTTAATATTTGGCGATCTTTTTTTTTTTAATATTGGCGATCTTTTTTTTTTTTAATATTTGGCGATCTTCTTTTTTTTTTCTTTTTAATATTTGGTGATCTTCTTTTTTTTAATATTTGGGGATCTTCTTCGATGTTTTGAATAAGTTAAGATTAATTAGTTAAAATTGTCTTATATAGTTTTTGCATGTGCATCTTTGTTTGGGTTAATATAGTATCAATCTAGAGAAGAGTTGAGGGGAGATTTGCAAATACATAATAAGGTCCCTTCCCTCATTTTTTGTGTTTAATTGTAAGATTCTTTCCTTCAAAGAAGAGAGTTTACTATGGAAAAAATTTGGAACTTTCCTCTTTTATTTTTTGTTTTTGGTCATGTCGGAACCAAGAAGGTGAGATTATTTCTTATCATTGCATACTTGAATGTACATCTTGAGTAGATGCTACATTAACTAACTCATGACATGAATTATATCATTATGTATTGACTATATAGGTTGATCTATACTACCATGTACTGAGTAACCAGTTTCTTTTATTTGATGCAAGGTGGTATTATGAGTTCTTCAGTTAGTATTTTAGTAAGTTATTATCTTTGAACCTGATTTGGATATACGCATGGACTATTGAATAATTTTCCTAATAGTTAAGATCATTTGAGTAAATTTCCAATGTATTTCTTTCCCTTTATCTGGTGTGTAGAGTAGTTGCCTTTTTTTCACTTGAAACACTGGATGAAGTTCCTGACATTGCTGTTTGATCTTGAAGGTTCTCAAATATCCTGACATCAAAAAGTGCGAGTCATCCCGTGATGTTGAAGAAAGTAAGCTCATCCTGACAAAGTTATATTCATTTCATGATTGATTACATAATCAAATCATATATATATACACATACATATATACACATATACACACACACACATATATATATATATATATATATATATATATATATATATATATATATATATATATTTATATATTTATATATGTAGGAGATTCATGTGTTTTATGATTGGCATATAGGTAGGACCTATGCTCCTTTAGTCAAATGCTAATGATATATTTGTTTTATTTCTGACTTATTTCTATTTTATTTATACGGGTTTCTCCACTGAGCATAAATAATTCTGCTGTCTGCATGGGTGTGGGTGGTGTGTTAGTGTTTCTGATGATGTCACCGTGTAAAAATACTCCATGTGCTAGGTTGAAACATGACTTTTGACTTCAATTGCAGAGTTGAAGATGCTAACTAATTTATATGAAAGCTTGCAAGCGGAGGGTTTTTCACCGAAAGGGAAGAAGCTACGACGATCTGGAATTAAGCTTGATCCACCATCAGTTTCTGGCTCTCAGAAGCTGTTTAGAGATGGACTTCCAGAGACATACATAGTTGGAGCATCTGTATTTGGCTGGAATTTTATCACCTTTTTGGGAAAACCACCTGTCTATTATGGTAGGTCAAAGGCTGAATATCGTGCTGGAAAAGTTTCTAAGTAATCCTACGAAGCTTTAAACCCCTCTTAATAATGTATGAGTTCTTAAACATTTCTTTAATAATAAACTCCTTTTAAGATACAAGACACTTTATGGTTCTGAGATGGGTTAGATTTTAATATTGAAAGCAAATGTATCTTATGTGGAAACTTTTATTCAATAAGGAAACTCATGCATTTGAAGTAATTTATGATATTCCTATACCATGTCTTGTTTCGTGATCTATATTATCTATATTGTTTCTTCGGATCTGTGGTTTGTTTGACTGCCTGATATTTCAATTAAATAGTGATTTTTACACAGCTAAATAACGAAATAGCCATTCAACATATATTCTTATTTTCTTCTCGTAAAAATATTGAGGTTTTTGTTAATTAACCTGTATAAGTTGCAAGTGTCTTTGAAAATTAAAAGGAAATTGTATTAGTTCTCTCATTTAGGTTTAGGCCAACCCACTTCTTTAGTCCTCAAAATAAAAGAGGTCATATGTTTAAATAAATTCAAACAAAGTTTAGCTGTCCTCTTAGTCTTTAAATTTAATTATTTATTGTCTTTATTTATTAAAAATATATCCATCTTATACTTTAAAATTAGACGATATTTTGAGTTTGAACAAAGATGAATCACGATTGTTTAGAATGTTTATAATTTTGTTATTTTCAAGAACTAAAATGTCAAGTTTAACATTTTCAAATATCAGTATAGAGCAAACTAATTCTAAATCTTGCAGCTGTTTAAAAACAGTATATTAAATTTGTCCTAATAATATCACATAGGATTTGCTAAAGAGTATCACAACATAGACTAAGTCCTTTAAAAGTCCCACCACATATATATATATATATATATATATATATATATATATATATATATAGATAGATAGATAGATATATATAGAAATATATAGAAAGCAGAAAATTGACACAACTAAAATAAGCACCATGACCAGCAATTCAAACAAATACTTAGTCAAGTATTTTTTTATTTAGATATATATAATTATTACTTATATGTTGATGCATGCATACAGAAAGGGAAAAGTAGGTGAACTCTATGACCGGTTTGAGGTGGAGAAGCCATACTGAGTTATGTTTGACCATTACCAGATAGCTTGGGTTCATCTGAGTGACATGGTTTATAGCAGAAATCGGTTATGTCCTGGCAACGACACTGTGGAGGAATCGATTTGGTGCAAACACAACTTTTACATGCAGAGTGACAAGTTTCTCCAACATCATTGCAACGACACTGTGGAGGAATTGATTTTGTGCATAGGCAGGTGTCACAACACGCTTTCTCTGTAGATTTCACGTACAGGTTTACATCTTCTTTGGAGAGAAACTGAGTGATTAAGGAACTCGGATCGAAGCGAGCATCAACTGTTGTCCCGGCGAACCCTAGGAGCAAAATAAAAAAAGCTACTTTCAGCAACCCTTTCGTCTTTAAATCCATCTTTCTCTCACTACAAATTCTAACCAATAGTGCCTCTTCTTTTACCACCAAAGAATCGGTCTATTTATAACCACCGAGTGCTTGTGTAAATAAATGAGTCCCTGTTTTTCTTTTCTTGTCTTCAAATATTTTTCAACTTTACTACAATATCTACTTTCTTTGTATAGAATTAAAAAAAAATATGTTCATTCATTAACTATAAAAATAATTTATTTTCAACTATAATTCACTTTTTATGTGTTAATTTTGTTATTTGCTATGCAATTTTAAGTGTATTTTAATTCTTCGGGCAAATTTAATTCTAAATCTTAATTTACTTCTACTTTGTGGCCATTAAATGTTTTACCTTTCATTGTATCTAATTTTCATGCTAAAGATAGCTTCATTAATTCGATGGAGTCACAAGTGGTTTAGTCAAACACGTCGTGCACATAACTTCAATAATTTGATGATCCATAAAGTCTTCATTTACGGTGGCGGCGTTGTTAGGCTAATTATTGACTATTATTTCTATGATTCTGGATCACATAATCAGCTAAATTTATTACAACATTATCATTACAAGTTATTGACTATTATTTTTATGATTTTAGATCACCGAATTAGCTAAATTTATTACAAAATTACCCTTACCAACCTCCATCTAGTTTAAATTTGAAAAAATTAATTTTGTAATATATAAAATAGAAGTACCCACAAACTAAAACTGACCACAGAGTGGAAGTGATGTTTGAATGGACTTTCGTAATGCTTGCTCATGTTTTCTGATGAGAAAGTTAATTCAACCAAGAATGTGATTAATTTCTTTGTTTACAAAGGGCACTGTTGAAACTTCTAAAAAAAACAATAAAAATAAGGTTAGATTTTCCTGGAATGCTTTCTTTCTAAAGTTTCAAACAAAGACAGGTCATGCAAATGAGTTTCTTATTGTTCAAATTTGTTCTATTTATTAGTATATTATTATTATATCATATCTAATTCTATTTTAACTAATAAATAATTTTACTTCTACTTCTTTAGCTCATGCTATTAGAAATGAAATTTTTAATGTTTAATAGACTATTTCTAATAGTATGAATATGTTTATGTTTACACCATAAACCTTATGATTATGTTTATATTATGACCTTGTTTTTTTCTTTCTAATTGTATAGTTTTCTGCTGCTAATTTTATTTTAAAGATAATTGGATCACTGATTCCGGTGGGTAATTATACAACTCATTCCTTGACTTTTTTTTCTTTAATATTATAGATATATCACTGAGAAAATCTCACCTAATTAGTTATATTATTCTTTTAATAACTAATTAAAACAGATATTATATATTCATTAGTTGTGTTTCCTTTACCGTTAATACAAATCTTGTTTTTTTCTTTCAAAATACCAATTCTTGTTTGATTTATACATCAACTTTCTCTCTTTCATAAAGAAATTTACTTCTCATGTACTTCCCTTCACTTTTGGTGGTTATAAGAAAGTTTTTTAGAGACACAAATCATACAAATCCACCACAATATATCAAGAATACATTCTTAAATAATGAGTTATATTTGTAGAAGTATATATGAATATTCTCCAAAGTTACAAACCAACAACAAAAGGATTAGTTAACTAAAGTCTATATATGACAGACCTCTTGATGATGGTTCTGCAAGTTCTCCTCAACATTATTACAACATGATTTTACTCTCTATTCACTTGTAGATCAATTTCTTCATTGTTGATTTTGTTGGCTAACGGTGTGTGACATAATCCTAGCATACCCTAATTCTTTTTAAGCTAACAAAGTACATCAAGTTCTTTGTTCAAAATAAAGGTTCTGGTTCTCTCCAATGCTTCTTAGGCTTAGAAATTGTCAAATACAAGAGTGTTTCCTTGAGTATAAAAGAAAATATGCTCTGACTTTGCTTGATGACACTGGTATCTTAGTAGCAATCCAATCACATTACTCATGAATCATAGTTTACAACTTAGACTTAATCGTGATGACCTACTCAGGATTCCTCTGTATATAAAAACTAATTCGAAGACTCATGGACTTCACTATTTCAAGACCAAAACCTTTGCACACAAACTAAGTCAGTACATAGAGAATTCATTAACCATACATTTAACTGCATCGATCACCTGATATAGTTCTTAAAGTTCACTATAAGTAAATGTCTCTTATTTCCATCTAACACAAAATTGCATCTTTTCAATTAGGATGATAGACTGGGGCAATTAAAAGTTGTAAAAAGGTATTGTGCCCAAGTCTTTAGCATAATTAGAATATCTTGCCTAATCCTTAGTAGCCAGTGAAATGGTTTGACAGCTAGAATTACTCAAACATTTTGAAGTCTCAATTGACATAATCATGTTTTGTTGTGACAGTAAATGACGAGCTCCAAACCCCTACCATGGAGGCACATTCTTAAGAAAAATAAACATATTTAAAAGAAGAGTTTTGTTTATCTTCTTTTGGTTTAATTTTGTGTTGACTTTTCTTGTTGTCGACTTAAATTAAGTTGATTTTATTGATTTGATTAAGTTGAGTTGATCTTGTTAACTTGATTTGAGTTAACGGGTTGATTTTCTTGTTTAATTATTTGTTTTGTAAGAATAAGTTAGATCCAATTTGAAAAAGGATAGCACTAATGGGAGTGGAGGAGAAGCTTGGGCTTGGAGCCAAGCACCTTTGGAGTCTTGGAGAGCATTGGGCCTTGCCTCTAGAAGGTCAAAGGCGCCGCTTTGGAAGGCTTGGAGGCTAGGTTTCTCTCCATTTCAAGAGATCCTTTTTTACCTAGCTTCTAGAACCTTAATTTGTGTTATTGCTTTTGCATCATTTAGCTCTGTACTTTTGCTAAGAGACCCCTTCCCATCACTTATAAAAGGGCTCTTCTAGACTAATAATCATAAGCAAAAGGAAGAGTGTCCACAAAAACATCAATGTGAATGAGAAATGAAAGTGCTTATTCCTTCTTTTTTAAAAGTATATGTTGTACCTACCGAAAAAAGAACTAACACAGCAAAGTAAACAATATACCCTGAAGCAACCGAGTAAAACAACGAAATCAGCAAATTTGTGAACCCTCATAAAAACTTGGAACCAAAGGTTTCAAAGTAATACACGACATAGCAAAAACTTGCAGACCCATCACCTGGAAAAATTGAAAACTATTAGAATGAAGAAACATCTACCTTTCTCAGTTTATCCACTTTACAAAATGAAATATTCACATGGATGGTTGCTTTCAACCCAAATTTCTTAACCGCAACAAAATGATATCAGAATGAGCAATTCGCCAATGAAGAATTGGAATGCCCAAAAAACATGAATTTTGGGCACGTGTGAGAATAATAAGTAGGGTCACTATTGTATTTTACCTAATGGTAGTTTTTCTTACATATATATTGATAACTGTTAGAGAATCATAGTCATTGAAACAATTATCTTCAACAACAAAACATAGTAACCAATGCTAATGCTAACAGGCTTCGACCCTGACTTACATGCCAAATCTAACCACTTTTCTGTTGACAATTTAGCTGCTACGTTTTGCAACTCCTCCATATTGCTTGGACTATCTATTCTCGCAGGAAACATCCACGAGAAATAATAACATCCATAATCTACCAAAGCAACACAAACAGAATGAGCAAACATTTCATGATGTAAATCTTTTTCTCCAAATTATTTCATGATGCTACTAATATAGAATTTTATCAACGTCATACCCGACATTTGTCAATCTTAGTTGGTGGTAGGATCCTGGAGATGTGTAAATTTGGGGTCATAAAACTCGAACTTGTGACTCTGCAAGAGAACGACAGAGCATATGGGTGTTAGTTATAATCAACACAGAAATGACATTCTATGATGACAATTTGCAACATTCCAGGATGAGACTATTAAATTAGAAAAATGACAGCCATAAATATCTTGAACCTACCTCTTCAGTAAGAGCCAAGTTAGCGTCATACGAGGATTTTATTTTTCCAATGTCTTCCTAATAATCTATGAAAAAATTCTACTGCAAAAATAACATACATATAACTCGTTTACTTCTGCCATAGCTGCAATTAGAACTCTATTGTCCAAAAACATTTGAAAGAAGATATATTAATCGAATTTTCTCACAGCTGCAGGGATGGTTTTAGATCTGAAGTTATTGGAGGTGGATGCCTACAGTTGAGAAGATTGAGTAAAACGTCAGTCTTGAATACATAAACCCCCATAGTCGCAATATATGGTGACTTCAGTGCATCTGGGGTTGACAACACAAGAAGAGAGGCGTTCACTTGCTACGAGAATCCAACAGGAATACCAAATGAATCAAAAACCAATTTTTCTTTGAAAAAAAACACAAAAAACTTACCTTAAACTTCAAAAGAACACCAATGTAACCATAAACGACACCTGCAGAAAAGCATTAGCACATAGAGAAATGAAACAAAACCACAAACACTAAACTTACCTTTTCGGAAAAAGGTACCGATCGTATAGGACCTTTTTCAACGAAGTGCTACACCAAAAAGCTAAAGAAAAAGAATCACAAGCAAAATGTAAAAGTTCTACACAGATATAAATTCACAACCCATACAAACCAACAACAATAAGAACTGCAACCATAACAAAAATAAACCAAACAGACCTCTACAACAAAAAAAAAATACCCTTTTACTAACTTTAAACGTTGTCTTTGTGTTTGATTAAGAAAATCGTAGAACAAAAATCCATTCAAGCTGTGCAGAACCGGAAAGCAACAGGGAAAGTTCAAAAGACAAAAAGATTAATGGGTTGGGTTATGTGATATGGGTGTAAAAAGCTAAGGACAGAATGGACAATTCAAAAATGAAAAATTGGAATGACCAAAAACCTTGAGTTTTGAACAAGTGTCAGAATAAGAAAGAAGGAGGGTGAATATTTTATTTTACCTAATGGTAGTTTTTCTTAAATATTGATATATAGATTACCTATAAAAATATAATCTCAAATTCAAGGATTTTCTTTTTCTATCTGTAAAATCCAACGGTGAAACCCTTGTGGTCACCTTTTAGAACTCCAGAAGAGAAGAGACACCAAGCCACAGAAAAAGCTCTGTTTCAATGGAAGAAGTGAAAGCAGCGGTGGCTCCTCCTTTTCCCCCGGCGACGAAGAAGAGGCCGCTCGACTCCAATGCTCACTCCACCTACTTAAAGATTCGTGCCGTTATTCGAGACCTTCGTCCTCAGTTTCTCGAGGTTCAATATTCCAAATCTCTGTTTTTTTTTCTTTCATACAGCAACCATTGGAATATTTAATGTAATAGTTGTTCATAAAACTTGTTGGCCAGTGTTTTAACTCTCTCCCACTTTTCAATTTTCAAATCTGTGGCTAATTGGTGTGAAAATCTCAAGTTTACTCCTCTTGTTGATTCGGTACTCTTTTGTGCTTGGGGTATTATTCATACCGAGTTTCGCTATTGCTTTTTAATATGTAGTTAGTAGGGTTTCTGTTAGGGTAATTCTAGGATGGGATCCAAGAATTACACAGACAGACTATCCATTGACTAATTACAATTGAGATACTCTCTTATTGCTTGTTTACAAAATATCCCGTAACAAATCCCCTCCTTAGCTTCAGACTTGTCCTCAAGGCGGGAAGTGGGGGTATTTCTACTTCAAATCAAAACAACATACCTCTAAAACTTTAACCCCTGCTTATACGAGTGAGAGAAGGGAAAAAGGGTTATGTTATTTCCGTGATGAACCCTTTACTCCCGAGCATGGATTAAGCCATAAAAAGCTGCAGTTGCATGTGATGGAAGTAGATGAGTTACAAGATAATAAAGAGAAAGAAGTACTGCTTGAAAACTCCATGGGACCCAATTCTACATATCCTCAAATTTCTGTACATGCTCTCACCGGAATTGCCAATTTCCAAACCATGCGTGTGACCTTTTAACACCAAAAGAAGCCTCTCCAAGTTCTGATTGACGGTGGCAGTACCCACTAATTTTTGGACATTGAGGTAGCTAAAAGGTTGGACTGCAGGATAGATGCTTTTGATTCTCTGAGTGTGGTTGTTGTGGATGACACAAAGTTAAATGTTTCTACAGTAGTTAGAGGATTTCAATGGACAATCCATCAAACCAATTCACTTATGATATGTGGCTCATTCCATTGGGGTGCTAGTGTCGTTGGGTGATATTGTATGGAATTTTAACAAGTTGTATATGGAGTTTTATGTCCAGAGAAGGAGAAATGTATTGAGAGGAACCTCTTTGGGGTTGAAAACAGTTAAGAAACAACAATTGGGGAAAGCTATGGCAACTGGTATTCATTTGTCATGTTTACTAGTTTGTGATGGCCAAGGTGGTCTTCTAAATTCTCTTACTACTCAGGCTGTTGTTGCTGAAGTCCCTCTTGCTGTTGCCAAATTGTTGGATGAGTTTGTTGACCTATTTCAAGAACCTAGTGAGTTACCTCCTAGCAGACTGGGTCATGACCATCAGATTCCTCTAGTCCCAGGAGTTGGCCCAATTAGTAAGAGACCCTACAAGTATGTTATTGGACTTTAACCGTAGATACTCTTTATATTCATCCTCAGTGAACTTGGAGTTGGTAGTTTTAGCCTCAAAGATATTAGCTGTTTTGAAAGGAAAACCATGCAAGGAGTAGCAATTTTCTCAGGTGTGATCCATCCTTTTACAGTCATGATGTCCTTGGCCAAGAAACCACATTTCAAAAGATAGATAATTTTTACCATTTAGCTTCTCGGAAGTAATTGAGGGGCTTCTAGAGAATGAAATAACACTTCTAGTCATTATATGCGATCAAGGGAACAAAAAACAGTGAGGGGATGCAAAAACAGTAAGGGAAAATGAAAACCTTAGGTGATTTCCACAAGGGTGGCTCCTGGACTTCATTGAAATGAAGTTTTGAGGGTCAAAAGAGATGGGTCTAGTGACAACTATGGAGGTGGCGCGATGACGTTCCAATGAGTGGACGACAACGCGTGGACAACACGTGCCTGGTTGTAGTAGAAGAGATGATGCATGTGGCAGAGAATTGGCCCTCAACACCAGCAGGGTTGGTCATCGCTTGGAGAGGTGATCCAGATTCGATGGTTGCTAGATGAAAATGAGATGGTAGAAGGCGGTAGACAGTGACAAATGACGACAAAAAGGCAGAGAACAGTGGTTGATAGTGTTGGACAGTCTCAAACGGCAGTGGACAGTTGCGAACAACGATGACTAGTGTCGGTGGATAAGACGAGACAGAAACCGGAGCGGGATCGACCCGCTATGATACCAACTTGGGATTAAAACAGAGAAATATATTTATAGAGGGGTTGAAGAACCCTTCCCATGGTTCTCTTTTTATATATTTGAAGGTTGATACAATAGGGAGATTAAACATCAAAAGCACTATCCTTAGACGTAATGATTTCATAGATCTACTAATTATTTCAACCGTATCAATCTAGAGAAGTGTTGAGGAGAGATTTGCAAATACATAATAAGGTCCCTTCCTTCATTTTTTTCTTATAGGTGTCTTGTGTTTAATTGTAAATTTGTTTCCTTCAAAGAGAGTTTACTATGCAAAAAAAGGACATGATTTGTAATTATGTTTATGTAAAGTCTCAAGTCCAATAATAAAGACCTGAAAAATCAAACAAATTTCAAGTAGCTTGATTTATATACCCGCACACCCTTAATTTGCTTAATCTAGATTTTCAATTGGTATTTGTAATGAAGAAAGACCTGCTAATAGATGATTTCTGAAGTATAGAACCACTTAAGATTGAAAAGAAATAATTCTTGAGGGCTTGAATGATCCCTCTCACAATCTTCTATTTATAAGAATAAATTGATACACAAGTACATGATAAATAGGGTAACCCTAGACACAATATAATCATGATAAATAGGGTAATCCTAGACACAATATAATCATGATAAATAGGGTAACCCTTGACACACTATAATGATGATAAAATAGGATAAATATCCTAACACTCCCCCTCAAGCTGGAGCATACAAATTGTATGTACCAAGCTTGGAACAAATAAACTCAATTTGAGGACCCCTTAATGACTTGGTCAATACATCTGCGAGTTGATCGTTTGACCCAATAAACTCAGTACATATTTCTTTGGTTAACAACTTTTCACGAACAAAATGACAATCAATTTCTATATGTTTTAGTCCTCTCGTGAAACACTGGATTTGATGCAATGTGGAGAGCAGCTTGATTGTCGCAATACATCTTCATAGTATGGATGTCACAAAATTTAACCTCTTGAAGGAATTGTTTCACCCATATAAGTTCACATGTTAATGATGCCATTGCCCTCGGCTTCCGCGGTTGATCGAGCTACTAGATTCTGTTTCTTACTTTTCCATGAAATAATGTTTCCTCCCAGAAAAACACAATATCCTTGTAGACCGTCTATCAATAAGTGAACCTGCCCAATCTGCATCACAATACCCAGAGACATGAATGCTTCCTTTATCTTCATATAACAATCCTTGTCCGGGAGCCTTCTTTACATACCTTAGAATGCGAATGAGAGCATTCCAATGGTCAACACATGGAGCCTGCATGAACTGACTAACCACTCCAATTGCAAAGATAGATCAGGCCTTGTAATAGTGAGATAAATCAGTTTGCCAACCAGCCTCCTATACCTCTCTGGATCGGAGAATAATTCACCTTCTTCTGTCCTTAATTTCTGGTTTGGGTCCATGGGAGTGTCTACCGGTCTACAATCAATCATGCCTGTTTCTTGTAATATATCAAGAGCATACTTCCTTTGGGAGATTACAACTCCATCTTTTGATTGTGCTACTTCAATGCCTAAAAAGTATTAGAGACTTCCAAGATCCTTGGTTTGAAAATGTCTACACAAGTACTCTTTTAATTGAGATATTCCAACAGCATCATTTCCTGTAATGACAATATCATCAACATATACTATTAAGTAAACACATTTCCCGAGAGAAGAATGACAATAAAAAACTGAATGGTCTGCTTCACTGCGTTTTAGCCCAAATTTTTGAACAATGGAGCTAAACTTTCCAAACCAAGCACGTGGGGATTGCTTGAGGCCATATAGAGATCGATGCAATTTGCATACCATACCAAACTCCCCTTGAGCAACAAACCAGGAGGTTGCTCCATATAAACTTCTTCCTCAAGATCACCATGTAGGAAGGCATTCTTCATATCCAATTGATGAAGTGGCCAGTAACGAATGGCTGCCATGGCAAAAAAGAGACGAATAGTAGTCATCTTGGCTACAGGAGAGAAAGTGTCACAATAATCAAGACCATAAACCTGAGTGTAACCTTTTGCAACAAGCCGAGCTTTGAGCCGATCAATTTCACCATCAGGGCCAACTTTAACTGCATACACCCATCGACAACCAACCGCCTTTTTTCCTGGGGGAAGGGGCACCAGCTCCCAAGTATTACTGTGGTCAAGAGCCTGCATTTCTGCAATCATAGCTTGTCGCCATCCAGGATGATCAAGTGCTTCTTTCACATTCTTGGGTATAACAACAGAGGACACTGAGGATAAAAGAGAAAAATAGGAGGGCGACAATCGATGATAACTTAGAAAATTATAAATGGGATGAGGGTTCCGAGTGGAACGAGTACCTTTTCTGAGGGCAATAGGCCATGCTGAATCATTTGCACCAGGAGGCGTGGGAGGAGGTGACGAGGGAGAAGAATCTGAAGTAGGAGATTCACCATTGTCTTGGGGAGGTGGACTATCCATTGGGGCCCTGTGTGGGATGATCTCAGTATGTGGAGAAACAGGTGTAGAAGGATTGTGATCAAGACTTGGAATGACAGAGACAGTGGAGCTATTTGACTCAGCCATTGGAATAGAAACATCCTGAATAGATGGAGAGAAGTAAGGAGTCTGTTCAAAGAATGTGACATTGGCAGACATGTAATACTTCTTAGTTTCAGGAGAGTAACACCGATATCCTTTTTGAAGTTGAGAATAGCCTAAGAAGACACATTTGAGAGCGCGAGCGGAGAGTTTGTCTAGACCTGGAGACATGTCATGAACAAAACATACACAACCAAACACTCGAGGAGATGTATGAAAGAGAGGATCATTAAGAAACAAAATGGAGAAAGGGACTTTATTATCAAGAGAGGAGGAGGGCATCCTATTAATAAGATAACATGCAGTTAAAATGGCATCCCCCAGTGATGGACAGGAATATGGGCACCAAGCAAAAGGGTACGAGCAGTTTCAACCAAGTGTCTATTTTTTCGTTCTGCTATACCATTTTGCTGTGGTGTATGAGGACAAGTAGACTGATGTAAGATACCATGGGAACTCAAGATGGCAGAAAAGGAGAATGAGAAATACTCTTTTGCATTATCACTTCTTAATATTTTGATTACTTGACCAAATTGATTCTTGATTTCATTCAAAAACGATGTAAAGATAGCTAACAATTCAGAACGATTTTTCATAAGATAAACCCAAGTACATCTTGAATATTCATCTATAAAGGTAACAAAATATCTAAAACCAAAGGAGGAGATATGACTAAGTCCCCATATATCAGAATGGATGATGGAAAAACTAGAATTACATATTGATTGAGACCTTTTAGGAAAGGAAGATCTAACATGTTTTCCTAATTGACATGACTCACATTCTAAGGTTTGGAGACCACTAAGTTCAGGACACATCTTTTTTAATTTGGACAAATGAGGATGACCAAGTCGATCATGTAGCACTTTAGGATTAGGAGCAGCAACACACGACACCCTTGGACGAGATCCAAAATGGTATAATCCGCCAGCTTCATATCCTTCTCCAATCTGTCTCCCCGAACCACGCTCCTGTATAACAAAAGATTTATGATCAAAGGTTATTGAACAACTTAACATTTTAGTCAACTGGCTTAAGGAAATTAAATTAAAAGGACAATTAGAGACAAAAAGGACTGAGTTGAGATTGAGGGAGGGAGACAAAGAAACATGACCGACTCCTTTGGAAGAAGTTTTAGATCCATTTGCAAGGGTTATGAAATGAGGTTTTTCTCGAAATGAAATAGATGAAAACAAAGAGGTATTACCAGAAATGTGATCAGAAGCACCTGAGTCAATTACCCATGAATTTTGACATTCCATAGATTGAGAAACCTAGGCTGTTGATGTATTGGGAGATTGAGATGGTTGTGCCAAGCTGTTAGACTTTAACCTTAAATACTCTTGATATTCATCCTCAGAAAACATAGAAGTGGAGGTTTCAGTTTTCGAAGTGGAAGTTTCAGTCTTCGAAATATTGGCGGTTTTGGAAGGGAAACCATGTAAGGAGTAGCAATTCTCTTGAGTATGACCCATCCTTTTACAATATGTGCATTGAGTACGTCCCCGACCTCCTCGTCCTCCTCTAGTGCCACGTCCTCCTCTTCCTCGTGTGGCAACCATGACAGATGGTTCCACTAGTTCATGCGCTTCTTGAATTTGAGATACCGGGACACGCAGAAGGCGAGTGGTCAATGTTTCCATAGAGGGGACCTCATGACTAGTTAGAAGTTGATCTATGAGATGATCAAAATCGGGATGTAGGGCACGAAGGATCAACACCATGTAAAATTTGTCTAGTTTTTTTTTTATATCCTCTAATGGATCTACTCCCAAAAACATCCTAAGTTCTTCGACAGCAGATTGGGCTTCAGCCATGAAGGACACCATATCATGGTCTGCCATTTTAAGAGATGTAAGCTTGTTCGTAGTGTCATAGATACGTTGAATATCGTTGGCATAAATGCTTTGGGCTTTCTTCCAAAAGGAGTGACAAGTTTTGAAAGCCCTCAAAGATACAAGAAGTTTGGGTTCCACTGATTGCCATAACAGGGCACACAACTGGAAATCTGCTTGTTTCCACTAATCAGCTTTTTCAGTAGGCACATGGCTTCCATCTCGCTCAAGGTGGTCATAATGCCCTTGGCCAAGGAACCACATTTCAACGGCAGCAGACCATGATGGATAATTTTTTCCATTTAGCTTCTCGGAGGTAATTGATGGACTTCCAGAGAAGGAAAGAGTACTGCTAGACGCCATTTCTGAAGAAGACGAATAGTACTAGTGAGGAACAAGAAAACCCTAAGGGTTTAGACGAAGGAAACTGTGACAGTGATGGACGACGGTGGCCGGCGGCCGGCGATGGACGACGGTGGCCGACGGCGACGGTGGCCGGCGGCGACGGTGGTCGGCGACGGACGACGGTGGCCGACAGTTGACGGTGGCCGGCGGCGGGCAGCGGCGGACAGTGGCGGGCGACGAAGAACTGTGGCGCCGGACAGATATATATTACGAGACAGAAACCAGAGCGGGTCGATCCCGCTCTGATACCAACTTAAGATTGAAAAGAAATAATTCTTGAGGGCTTGATTGATCCCTCTCACAATCTTTTATTTATAAGAATAAATTGATACACAAGTACGTGATAAATAGGGTAACCCTAGACACAATATAATCATGATAAATAGGGTAATCCTAGACACACTATAATCATGATAAATAGGGTAACCCTTGACACACTATAATGATGATAAAATAGGATAAATATCCTAACAGAACCATTTATAGAGGTTTATCCATTTTATAATTAGAAATAGCATGCTTAATAAGACTAACCCTAATCAAGAAAGTGATCTTAAGAAAAAAGTGAAAGTTAAGAACATAAGCTCGACAGAGCAAACTACTCTCTGCAAAATGGATGTAGAAAGTCCTCTGAAATACCAAATGGCCAACGCTAGTCTCTGGTTACACGCTGATTAAGCAAATTTTGGAAGTTTCCTCTTTTTAATTTTTGTTTTTAGTCATGCTCTAACCAAGAAGGTGAGAATATTTCTTATAGTTGCATACTTGCATGTACATTTTATGTGGATGCTTCATTAACTAACTCATGACATAAATTATATCATTATGTATTGACTATAGGTTGGTCTATACTACCGTGTACTGAGTAACTGGTTTCTTTTATTTGATCCAAGGTGGTGTTATGAGTTTTTAGTTAGCATTTTAGTAAGTTATTATGTTAGAAATTTATTTGGATACGTATGAACTATTGAGTCATTTTCCTAATAGTTAAGATCGATTGAGTAAATTTCCAATGTATTTCTTGCCCTTTATCTGGTGTGTAGAGTAGTGGCCTTTTTTCACTGGAAACACTGTATGAACTTCATGTTTGATCTTGAAGGTTATCCGAACACCTGACTACAAAAATTGCAAGGCAGCCCGTGAAATTCAAGAAAGTAAGTTCATCCAGGCAAAATTATATTCATTACATAATGAAAACACACATTATACTTCTGATCATGAAACTGGATAATCTATTGATGTCTGTTTGTATTTGGTATGTCTTCTGAACAGAAACTAATGTTTTGTCTGTCTTGGAGGACCTGTGTTTTGATTGTGTCTATTTTGTCTGAACAAAACCACCTTTTTAATGATTGGCATATAGGTAGGACTTATGCTCCTTTAGTAAAAATTGTATTACATGATTGATAAAATAATATAATGCTAATGATATATTTGTTATATTTCTGACTTATGTCTATTTTATGTGTTTCTCCACTGAGAGCATACATAATTCTGCTGTCTGCATGGCTGTGGGCGCGTTAGTGATTGTCATACAGGCAGAACCTTGGTTCCTGATGATGCCACCAAGTCTATGATTTCTAGTAGTTTTGGTGTAGGTTGTGTAAAAATACTCCATGTGGTAGCTTGAAATATGCCTTTTGACTTAAATTGCAGAGCTGAAGATCGTGTCAAGGTTATGTGATAGCATGAAAGATGACCAGTCAAAGGCTGGTCAGAACATTGATCAGAAAACACCCAAAGAGCAGCAATCTCGACCATCTGAAATTAAGCTTACTCCACCAGTTCCTGGCTTTCAGCAGCAGCCGGTTGAAGATGGTCTTCCAGGGACCTATGTAGTTGGAGGATCTGCATTTGGCTGGAATTTTATCACCTTTTCAGGCAAAGATCCTGTCTATTGCGGTAGGTCAAAGGAAGAATTTCGAACTGGAAAAGCTTCTAAGTAATCCTATGGAACTTTAAACCCCTATATTGATGGTCAGGAAGAACAATAGAGTGTTGTAAGTGGTTATCTTAAACATTTTCTTTAATGATAAACGTTTTTTAAGATACAAAGCACTTGATTGATGCTGTAGTGGTTCTGAGATTGGTTAGATTTTAATATTGAAAGCAAATGGAATCTTACGTGAAAAGTTTTGCTCAAAGGATAATTATGCGTCTGAAGTAATTTATGATGTTCCTATACCATGTCTTGTGTCGTGATCTATATTGTCTATATTGTTCCTTAGGATGTGGTTTGTGTGACTGCATTCTCAACCTTGATATTTCAATTAAATAATTTTTACACAACTAAAGAAAGAAATAGGCATTCATCATATATTCTTATTTTCTTCTCAATCAAGGAAAGTATTGAGGTTTTTGTTACTTAAACGGTATAAGTTTCAAGTGTCTTTGGAAATTAAAAGGGAATGGCAGTAGTTCTCTCATTTAGGTTTTAGGCCGAACCACTTCTTTAGCCCTCAAAGTAAGCGCTGAGGGCATATAGTTTTTTAAGTAAATTCGAACAAAGTTTAACTACCATCTTAGTCTTTAAATTTAATTATTTACTGTCTTTGTTTATTAAAAATATATCAATATTGTATTTTAAAATTGCATGATATTTATTGAGTTTGAACCAAGATGAATAACTATGGTTTAGAATTTTTCTAATTTTATTATTTTCAAGAATTAAAATGTTAGTTTTAACATTTTGAAGTATAAGTATAGAGCAAACTAAGAATGGATCAACTTGTCACTTTGTCTAGAAAAGATCGGCCGAGATAGAGATTTCAACTCTTCAACTCGAAATAGCTTGGTTTGCCCAACCTGTTGAGTTAGCCAGCGAGTCAAGTTGGGCCAGCTTGTGGCTGGTTTCGAAATAAAATAGATGCAATGTTTGTGTTGTGTAGTATGCAAAAAGAAAGTCTTGTGTAGTTTTCATCACTCATATGTGCATACCAAACAAAGAGAAAAATGCTTCCCCCTTATCTCTAACCGAACGGACAACTTCTACAACCTTCAGAAATTTGCTTATTCTTTCAGAAAATTCTAAGAACACATATGAACCATCGATTGGTGAAAGAAGACCAATCGTAGAACCAAAATGACATCAGAAAAGGAAGAAGGAGAATGCGGAACACATGCAAACATGATTGTTCCTTGCATGCAACAAAACCATAAATCACTAAAAATCAGCGAACGAGACTTACCAGTTCTAAACGCTAAACCAAACGGTGAAACAGGAAGCCCTTTAGGTGCCTCTTGATCGTCGAACAGATGAGCCACCGGTGAGAATTTCTAGAGAGAAGGGAGAGGAAGAGTAGAGAATAGTGTTTTTAGAGAGATAGAAAGTATTTAGATAATGAACTGAGCGTTTTAAATTCCTATTTACACTGCTGGCTTATTTTAACACAAATGCTCGATCTCATTACTTTAATACATCTATCTACTCTTAACAGGCTATTTTCTCGGTTCTTACATTCTCCCTAACATCGAAAAATTTCGTCCTCGAAAATTCGCTTACCAGATAGAAAGAACAACCTATCCTCATCATATTCTCTAGTACAACGACCTATTTTGACAAAGATACTACTCCTCACAACCTGACTAACATGAAAACCTTGCCTCTGTGTTAAAATTCCCTAGTGATCAATAATGTAGATTTGGTCTAGCCATCATTCTCAAAACAAATCTGAACCTCTAAACCTCAATTAATACGAATCTTTCTTTCACATAAATAATTCTATTGTGTCTGCCACACTACTAACCCCGCTTCTATCCTCCGCTAATCTTGAATTCAAATCAACTATTGACTGATACTCTTTTACCTCATCCAGCTTCTTCTAAGAACCATTATCCCACTGGCTTGATCAACACAACTTCTAATTTTTCTACCAACTGTTAACACTCTTGATCACCCTTAATCCCTACCTTTATGATGACTTCACATTGCTTTCCTGATCTTCACTCTTGAGTAACATAGTTTCCAACTATGCTATCCTATTACCAAACTAGAACTCTTATCCGTTGTCGTGACAAAACTAACCTGAGCACTCCATCTTTAGTTCTTCAACTTGTCAACCCGACCCATACTTAAAATCACTAGCTTGATCAATAATTATCCACCTTAAGATACCTCTCAAACTAGGATTTATCCAACCGTCCTAACTGAACCACTTTGAGAAACTCACCAATTATAGTACTTCAACTATACTAATGAGTTCTCTTCACCACATTCCCTTTAGACAACTAGCCTTCACACTTTGTCAACTAATTCTTATTCTATGCCCTTATCAAACCAACAACCTGAACCTTCTTGTTTGTTCCAACCACTATTAATGCTTATTCACCTCGTGACTGACGCTACAACTTGAAACCAAAACTCAGTTTCTCTTCTTCATCACATTGACCCACTTTCTTTGTTCAACGTCCTATAACACTTTATCATTTCAAAGTTTACACTGCAGATTAAACTGTAGGCTCACTTGTCTTCTTTGCCTCTTATCAAATTTTTCCATCTATTTTCACTTAAAACTTTCAAAAAACACCACACACTCTTAACTCAAAATAGACAATTACATCCTTACCTTGTTAAAGAAGCTCAATCTTCACAAACCACTGAACCAAGTTTAAGAAAGCGCTTCGCACAAGCCACTTACTGATAAGAACCTGCCCACTAACATCCGCTGCGCTACTCTAATTCCATACTTCCTTGCTCCTCTGCTTACCGGATACTCTCTTCACACCAACTGTAACCCGAAATGATCCCTCTTAAGAACCTCCCTCAAAACTACTATGATCATGTAAAAAATCTTATAAATCTTCACGTCCGTAATAACCTTGTCATCTCTCTTGCACTCATTCACAACCACTTATTCATATCATAGGACACTGTCGCACAAAGGCAACAATGTGTGACGTGACATCACCAGTGCACAACACTGCCTCAACGACCACTATTGATGTCCCCCACAATTGTGTATCGAGAAGGTGTAAGATCAAAGGGAGAACGAAACCATTGTTGTTGTCAGCGATAATAATAGATTGAGGAGGCGCGAGACCAAAGGGAAGACCACTATTGTTGTCAGCCACAATATGGATCAAGGAAGTATGAGACTAGAGGGAGAACAATACCATTGTTGTTGTCACTCACAACAGGGGATCAAGGAGGTGCACCACCACCACCAGTTTCGTTTATCATCTTCACTTGCTTTGTCTTAATTTTCCTTGATTTGCATTATTGACATTGTTTTGTGGTTGTCCTTGGTGATGTTAATTTTTACTATTATCTTAGCTATCTTTTATTAACAAAATTATCTGTCTTTTAATTCTCTTAATTTTCATTTTTATCTTGTTTTTGTAAATGATTATATTTTGGATTATACTAATATAATTTTACCACTAATCCTCATTCTTTTGTGTTGATTTTGCGTTAGGAAGCTATTTGTCTCAAACCATACGAGTTTGCAATCCCCATAAGCATGAAGAAGTAATCAAGAACCTAAATTAAAAGAAGTGCAGTTGCAACGAGCCCCATAAAAGTTGTTCCCAACACCACAAAGTCAGAAACCAAATCTAGTTCCAGAATTGGCCAGCGTTGGGCGACATCTACATAGCATCGAGCACTAGCAAGTTAGAGAGCCCAAGCTATTCTAGGGTTGGCCAACATTTGTTGACATGGAAATTTTTCCCTATTTCTACTTGGTTGCTCGAAGAGAAACTCATCTTTGATGGTTGGAGACATGAAAACACTTTTTTGGTAAGCTTTGAGATCTCCTAGTGTTTGTGGGATCCATTTATCATTTTGTAATCTTGGACTTTCCATGACAATGGAGAACTAAACCCATTTTGTTGCAGGAAGATGTAATCGTTAAACTCTTAGTATTTTGCAAATGATTTGAAATATATATATGTCTCTTTCATTAAATGTTAGTATTCTTGTTTCTTTACTTGATGCTTGTTTTTATTTGGTCATTCATAGTTTGATACTTAGTTCATTAGATGTTAAAAAATATCTTTTGAAACCTAAACTTGAAACAAGATACTTAATGAAGCTTATATTTAGGAATGAAGCTTGACCAATTAGTAGTTTTAAACCCTAATTCATAAAATGAATTTGTTTATAAAAGATTGACCTCTTAATAAAAAAAATCTAGACTCATTCTACTAAGAGATTAGGATTTAAGTAAACTTATAAGTTGAATATATATATATATATATATATATATATAGGGGTTTGCTAACGCGCGTACGCCTCTTTTTCAGTTGGTACATTTTAGCAATGTGTACCGGATTTTAGTAGACAAAAATACCCTTATATATTATGGATTCCAAGTTTTAAGGTTAAGGGTATTTTAATAATTTTCATTCTCAAAACTTAAAAAAAAAAAAAGAAACCCTCCAAACCCTTACTCACCTCTCTCATTCCTCTCAATCCTTTCTCTTTCATCTCTCTCACTCTAACATTTTCTCTGTCATCACTACTGTAGCCCCAATTGAAAAAAAATCAGAAACACACGCCTTTAAAAAATTTTCCTTTGTAAAGAGTTGAGTCATTGACATATTCACCTTCAAGGCAAAGGTTCATTCAAGATCTCTTCAATTTCACCATCTTCACTAACCTCTCTAATTTCATCATCTGTATTTGTTGAATCATCATCTCTAAAAAAACCTCCAGGCCAATTACCAATTCTTTCGGATGTTATTATGCTTGTGAAAATTAGATAAAATTATATACGACAAAAATTATAAAATGAAAACTCATTATAAAGTCATTTTTTGTAAGAAATTGTTTAACAACTGAGTGTTTCTGATTTTTTTTCCAGGCCAATTACCAATTCATGTTTTTCAGTTGCTTGTGAAAATTAGATAAGACAAAAATTATAAAATAAAAACTCATTATAAAATCAATTTTTGTAAGAAATTGTTTAACAGCAAGTATTTCTGATTTTTTCCAGGTCAATTACCAATTCCTTTATGTTTGTGAAAATTGGATAAAATTAGATAAGACAAAAATTATAAGATGAAAACTCATTATAAAATCATTTTTTTGTAAGATTGTTTAACAACAAGTGTTTCTGATTTTTTCAATTGGGGCTACAGTAGGATGAGAGAGAAAAGATTGGAGTGAGAAAGAGGAAAGAGAAAAGGTTGAGATGAATGAGAGAGGTGAGTAAGGGTTTGGGGGTTTCTATTTTAGTTTTGAGAATGAAAATTATTAAAATACCCTTAACCTTAAAACTTAGAATTCATGATATATAAGGATATTTTTGTCTACTAAAACCCGGTACACATTGCTAAAATGTACCAACTGAAAAACAGGCGTACGCGCGTTAGCAAACCCCATATATATATATATATATATATATATATATATATATATATATATATATATATATATAATGTTATTGGATATTCAAAAATTATTCTAAATCAATTCCCTCCATCTATAAACTCCTAAGGATATAATTATAACATCTAATTTCTCAAATCATCATATAAATCTTTTCTTTAAATTCAAATTGAACTTATATATTTAAAATTATCTTTGACATTCAAACATATTAAATGATTTGATTCAACATCATATTTAAAATTTATTTTTCAATTTCAATCTAAATTAATTAAAAAATAGTGATCAATTCATCAAATCATAACTAAATCAAACCATCAAACATTAAAAAGTAGGTAAAATTTATATATAAGAGAATGAGTATAAAGAATTAGGAAATGTTATGTTTAATCTCATTACAAGATTTAAGAAATAGTGAACATAAAACTGAATCAAAAAGATTGTCTGAGCCCAGGTTCGAACTGGGGACCTCTAGTGTGTGAGACTAGCGTGATAACCAACTACACCACCCAGACACCGCTGTTACACAATTTTCAATTACTTAATTGATATAAAACAACTGGTTAAAGGGTAATCCCAATAAACAACTTAAAATAAAAAACCAAGCAGAGATAGATATAGTAAAATATGGATTTGACATTGATAATTCTGGTATGGGTTTTAATTAGATTTTAGTACACATTTTATCACCAATTTATTGAATGGTAGATAAAGGAATATAAATTAGATTTGACACTAGTTTGCCCATTCACTTTTGAAACTGATGCGTTCAGACATGGTAATTAACATTATATAGATTATATTATATACAAGAGATTGTGGAAGATAGCAATACAATATATCTAACACAAAAAATGATCATGTATGGAATAATGAGAAAAAAATGTATTATTTCATAATACTAACGAAGCTTTTAACATACTTATATAGTGATTAATTTATAATTAATAGCAAACTGTTCCTAAGCATTCATACTTGAAATAAGAATTTGAGTATTTGCAGAACTCCAGTTTTTTTTTCCCCTTCTTTTATTAATTTGGTTTTTTAGAAAGTGCAATTGGGTTTCAATATGTTTATGTTTATTTCTACCATGTGTTATTGGACTTTTGACCAAACTTATTGTTCACTTGTTGTCCACTGTCAACAAAATGCTTTCCTCAATCCTTATCTTTAATTCTTCAAGCAAAGTCCTTAGCAATAGAACTTGGCAAGCACCCATACTAGCAGCCGTGTACCCAATCTCACAAGGAGACCAAGCCACAATATATTGTTTTCTTGAACACTAAGAAATTGGAGCATCTTCAATTATGAATGCATTGCTTATAGTGCTTTTTCTTTCAATCTTATTTATACACCGATCAATATCAGAATATCCGACCATACCCTGATCAGAGGCTGCAAAATTTGTTAGGAAACATTAAACTATAACATATTGTTCTCTTAACATACCTGAGCAACCTCTCAATAACAAGCAAATAAAATTGTTTTAGTGCCTTTATGTACTGCTAACAAGCCTTATATATACACTATCTTAGACACTTATCCCAAATCATGCTTTCAATTCAGATAGAACTGAAAATCCGGTTGCCCATTCCAACAAAAACAACAAAGACTAAGCAAATCTAACAGAAGGGAAATCAGAAAGACATGAAACAGGACTAAGATTTCCAGGTCAAAATTAATTTGCAAATAGAGCACCTCTAATCCTAAAGAACCAAGAAGGCAAAATTTCCATTACTCCAATGAAACAAGCAACGTGGCGACAATTTCCAGGAGAGAGAGCTCAAACACAAATTTATCAAGTGACTGAACTGCACGAAAAACAGAATCCTGCTCCACAAGCTTTTCTACCCGGGCAGAGCACAGCACACACATAATGGCATAAGAAACACAATGGAAAAAGAAAAGAAAATTGTAGAATCTTTGAGTCATCGAACCATTGCTGCCAACGGTGAATGTTAATCTAACAGGTAAATAAAAGAGGTAGAATGCTTGGAGAAACAAAACACACAAACTTATCATTCAAATAATAAAAACAGATCATTTATAGTCATTTACACTGAAACAAAAAGATTTGGATCACACGTTGGAGTGTGATTTCTAATTTATTGGACCTACCCTACATAATAAGAGAAAGTTCTGCAACAATAAAAAACATAACAAATAAACAGAGAAAAAAACCCTTCAAAAAACCTGACAATCCCTCTCTTAAACTAATGCATCTACACTAGTTATTCCAATCAAAGTATGAAGCCTTTAAAACTGGTCCAACTTTAGGGGTTTTGTCATAATGTCTGCTAACTGATCTTGAGAGCTACAAAAGCTTAGCTTGACTGCTCCATCATTCATCAAGTCCCGAAGAAAGTGAAACTTTATATCTATATGTTTGTTTTTTCCATGAAATACTGGGTCTTGGGACAGTTGTATTGTAGAGCTATTATCACACAAAATCTCAACTTCAGTCTTATTTTTAAGCCCAATCTGTTCTAACAATCTTTTAAGCCAAATACAATGACAAGCACATAGAGATGCTGCTATATATTCTACTTCTGTTGTAGATAAAGCTACCACATTTTGCTTCTTGGATGTCCACGAAATTGTCCCTATCCCTAACATAAACACATACCCAGAAGTTCTTTTTCTATCATCCAAGTCTCGAGCATAATCACTTTTTGAAAATGCTAGTAGTCTTAAACTGTTAGTCCCCTTCTTGTACAGATTCCAAGGCCAGTTGTTCCTTGGGATATACCTCATAATTCGTTTTGCTGCCAGCCAATGTGTTGTAGTGGGATTAGTCATGAATCTGCTGAGAAAACTTAATGTGTACATTAAATC
Source organism: Vigna umbellata (assembly GCF_029865625.1). Lineage (NCBI taxonomy): Eukaryota > Viridiplantae > Streptophyta > Magnoliopsida > Fabales > Fabaceae > Vigna > Vigna umbellata. Next base: position 5,898,567 of record NC_142168.1, read on the forward strand.
TGGTCTGGTGGTAGTCAAATAGATCATACTTCCAACTTGTTGTTTAAACAAAGTTTCTTCAACACTGTTTCTCTGAATTCTGTCAGACGAGAGTCCCTAGCACCATGGGATTTTTCACATCCTTGTTGTCCTGCATCAAGTGTTGATTTTTCACTGTTTTCACTTATATCAACATCAACTATTGTGTTTTCTACTGCAATGTCATTTTTGTCTTCATAAATTATCTCTTCTTGCTGAGTTTTTGGCTTCAAATTTCTCCAGTCCCAACTTTCCTTCTCCTCAAATTACATCTCTGCTAATGATCACAGTTTTTGGGACTGGATCATATAATCTCCATGCTTTAGACTCATCACTAACGCCCAGAAAAATATATTTTCTACTTTTGTCATCTAGCTTCAGTCTTTTCTGGTCTGGGATATGTGCATGGGCCACACACCCAAAAATTCTGAAATATTTCACCACTGGTTTCCTGCCGCTCCAGGCTTCTTCTGGAGTAACATCCTCTACAACAGTTGTTGGGCATCTGGATATGCACACACCATTTGACAACTTCTAGCTAGAGCACCTTGGGAACATGCTTCTCATTTAACATAGAACAAACTGCATTCATAATCATTCTATTTTTTCGTTTGATTACACCGTTTTGCTGAGGAGTGTATGAGGAGTGTAAGGGGTGGTTAACTGTCTTCTAATGCCTTCTATGTGACAAAATTCTTCAAACTCATTAGAGAGAAACTCTCCACCTCGATTTGTATGTAAGCAGAGTATAGGAACTACTGCTTCCTTCTCAACTTGTCCCTTGAACATCTTGAACTTTGCTAGTGCTTATGATTTTTCATGCAAAAAATATACCCAAGTCTTCCTAGTGAAATCATCAATGAAGCTTAGAGAGTACCTTTTATTGTTGTGTGAAGCTGGATGGATAGGCCCTCCGAATATTTGTAGAGTTGAGATGCTCTCCAGGTCCCAGTAAGGGTACTTATACTGGAAATGCCCTAACCTATGACACTTGAAACACTCAATGGTGGCCTTGTTGAATGGTTGTCTTTCTCTGCCTCTGCCACGCCTGCCTATAAACCCACCACGGCCTCTGCCTCTGCCAGGCTTCTCCTCTTGAGTGCTTCTGCTACTGGTGTGCTCATGGGTTGCTTTGAGCACATGTTCTTCCTCTTGTACCTCGATCATTCGTTGCTCATGCACCAATAGACTCGTATGTAACTCATCAATGGTGAGAATATTAATGTTATTTGACTCCTCTATAGCGCAAACGACATAGTTGAATTTAGGGATTAGAGATCTCAATATTTTACTCACCACAACACTCTGTTCCACTGCTTCTCCATTGGACTTCATTTTACTCACTATAGTCATGGTGCGGCCTAGAAAGTTGTCCACTTTTTCTCCTTCTTTCATGATGAGTAGCTCAAATTCTTTCCTCAATGCTTGAAGTTGTGCGTGTTTCACTCTAATAGATACCTGGTACTTCTGTTTTATAGAGTTCCAAATTTCTTGTGATGTACTTTTGTCAAGAATAGTCTCGAATATTTCCCTATCAATGGATTGATAGAGAAAATTTTTGACCCTCAAGTCATTGAATTCGGCTGCCTCCACAACTACCTTTTGAGCCTTACCACTGGATCCTAAACCAATTACAAGTGTAGGTATACCAACCTCCACAAGACTCCATAGCTCCTTGCTCCGAAGGAAATTCTCCATGGTCATTGCCAAAAAGTCATAATGACCATCAAATTTGGAAATGGAGGGTTGCACAAACTCAGGGATTGTCATCTTACTAAGAATGAAAAAAATCACTCACTCACGGATTGGATCAGGCCCTTTACAGAGCTCTGATACCAATTGTTAGTCTAACAAGTAAATAAAAGAGGTACAGTGCTTGGAGAAACAAAACGCCCAAACTTATCATTCAAATAATAAAAACAAACCATTTATAGTCCTTTACACTGAAGCAAAACGGTTTGGATCACCCGTTAGAGTGTGATCCCTAATTTATTGGAACTACCTTGCATAATAGGAGAAAGTTTTGCAACAACAAAAAACATAACAAATAAACAGAGAAAAAACCCTTTAAGAAAACCTGACAGTGAAGATGCAGAGATCACAGTAAGTGGTGATATAAGAGTAAATTTTGGTAGGGGATCATGCAAGCAGACAACAAAGGAGCCACAGTTTGTAAATTCAGTTAATTGTAAACAAATAATCTAACACATCAACCAGTTCTCAGTCACATAATAACTTTATGGGATGGTGCTGTTGTATAGATAAACCACCGATTAGATGGTTCACTCTAGAATTCATCACAGAACGAAAACAAAATAATTGTCCTGACCATGCATTAAAAACAAGACAGAACTAAAAAGAAAATCACAAGTCCTTTGCCCTTTTGGCTATTTACAATTTAGATTTGATGGCTGAATTTTCAGAAATAACTTTCCTCATTAGGCCTTCTTGAACCGCTGATACAAGAAGCTGCAAGTTCCCAAACGGAAAAACCTTTAGACAAAATGAACCAGGGAAAAGAGGAAAAACTAATGCCGGAAAAAGTTAGTTCATGCATTAATCGCATATTCGACTAATTTAACCAAATAAAAACTGATAAAAAAAATTAATGGTTAAGCTTACTGAAATAAAGTAATAAAAACTTATTTAATAAGTTTTACTGGGAATCCTCATTTAACCAGCTAGAATATTGAAAGGTCATGTGTTACGGTATAAGGTAGAGGGTAATAATAAGGTTTGGAAAGTATATGAGAGAAGGAATGTAGGAGGGAAGTGAGGCCGAACGGTATTGACCATAAAGGTCGAACGGTAGTCGAATGGTGGAAGGCGTGGAGAGGTCTAGCCGAACGGTGGAAGGTGGTGAAGAGCGGGAGCCGAACGTAGGAGGCAAGGGGGAAACAAGCCGAACAGAGGAAGGCGAGGAGCGAAGCAAGCCGAACGGTGGAAGGCGGAGAGAGGTCAAGCCGAACGGTGGAAGGCATCGAAAGGTCAGGTCAGGCCGAACGGTGGCAGGCGGTGAAGAGCTGGCGCCGAACGGTAGGGTGCAAGGGAAGCAAAGCCGAACAGGAGCTGGACCTAATCGGTTGAAGAGTGACTATCCTAACTGGGACAACAGTTAGGATAGGCGGAAAATATTTAGAAATAATTATAATAAAAAAGAATATATATTAGGGAAATATTTTATTTAGAACAATATTCATATTTTATTCTAGGGAAAGATTTTATTCTAGAAAAATATTTTATTTAGAACAATATTCATATTTTATTTTAGGGAAATATTTTATTTAGGAAATAATTAGTATAAATAAAGGGAGAGTCTAGGGTTAAAGGTATGCTTTTGATTATTGAGTTTTGTTGACAGGTGGTTATGCGCCCTGTGAGGGAGGTTATGCTCCCAAATAATTAACAGAGATTATGCTCCCAATTATTCATTCATTATCATTCGTTTATTGTTCTGTTACGTGTTGTGAGAGTGTGAGAGATTGTATTTGGCTAGTTTACGTACTCAGATACGTAACATCATGACTATTTTGTAGACCCAAATATGTTCTGTACAAGTTAAATATATCGAACTTTCCTGTGTTAAAAATAATTTAACAACCCCCAGTTTGAAAAAAGTTAAATGAGATGTTTAAAAGTTGAAATACATTGATTTTAACATACACAGATATAATACATTAATATTCATTTTGTTAGAGGAAGTTGGTTTCACAATATAACTTCACATTCCCAAGAATTATATTCCTAAAAATATTATGCCCAAAAATATATTACCATAGACGTGTTTGACTGTTAATCATCTAGTAATTTTAGACAAAAGAAATACATTAAAGTTACTACGTTAAAAATTAAAAGCGAAAGAAAAGTAGAATGTAGTGAGGATGAGTAGTTATTTGTTATAATAACTAGTGGAAAGGAAATATCCACCTTCTTTTAGATATTAACAGCTTAAAATGTTAGGGTATAATTCTCGAGAGAATAAACATTGGTGATATTATATTTTCATGGTCTCTCAACTAAAAAATTATATTTATTCTCATCCCCATTTTTCTGGAAACAAAAGAAGATAGCTTAAACAAGCACCCTCTCATTTTTTTTTTCTCATGAAGGTGTTCAAAAGGTTTATCTAACCAAAACCATAGTTATATCATCAAAATTTATATATTCTTCAATCTGTCTTCTCCCCAACCCCTCTTGCACGCATGCATATAGGGGGCATATTTATTGAGAACGTGAAATAAATAAATATTGATCAAACAACCAAACATGGATAATCAAGAGTGTGTAGACAAAGTGATGTGAAGAGATAATCCCTTACCTCTCCCTTTTGATTGAACATTTGGCCAGTAACATAGCCCCGGGCATTACAGGAAGTAGGACTGAAGATCTGTAAAACAAATTGAACGTATTAACAACTTCACGGAATGAAAAAAAAAAGAATTTTGGGGAAAAGTATTTTTTAATTTATGAAAAATGAACTAATTAGATAGTTAATGATGTTCAAAGAGTGGTTAACGAGTAGCCACTTATTCGCGGATTGAATGATTTATTGTTCCTAAAAATATTTTTAATAAGAATTTTGTTGTTTTATCTTTCCTAAATAATGAAAAACTTAACGGTACTCACCACAAATAGAATCCAGTCATCGGCTCTTAAAGGTCTGTGAAACCACATGCTGAAATAAAACCAACAAAGCATTAAACAAAAAATAAGAGAGAATATTTATAATCGTAGCTCGAAAACTTGTATTTTTTTTTCAAATTATGTTATTGATACTAGCAACAACTTATTAGTTGAAAACTTTTAGTTTGTCTCAGTGTTATGTTACTATACTCCCTTCTACACCAAAAAACATGTTAATTTACGCTGTCTGTTTCACAGTGACTGTAGTTTAAGGTCATTTCAGACAAACAACAATAAATATACCACTTTAAACAATTTTACTAAAATAGCATCATTCTTTTAGCAAATGCATTACTTTTGACTGAGATGAAGGGTGTAATTAATTTGAAGACAAATTAGGATGAAAAAAACTAATGCATCATTGGAAGGTGAGTAAATAAATCAATTGGAAAATTTTAGATGACTAAAACTATAGTCGTTGTGGGACGGAAGAAGTACAAATTAAACATTACACTCCGATACTTACGAGTGGTCCAGACTCACAGCGCGTGTCTTCATGCCCTTCCTACGGTTGGGATTCAAACTCACTTGAAGAAAGATTAGATCTGAAGTATATGCTACCACACACCTGCAACACAAAACCCGATTCACTTACTATTAGATATAAAAGCAAGCACTGAAGAGCTTTCACTACAAAAGCGTTAATAAGCTTTTGGACTAGTTGATCTTGATATGGTACTAACCCACTATGACCATCAATCAATAAAAAAGAACCACTATGCACAATAGGTCATTAATTTCATCATTGCCTCTCTCATTCTTCTAAGTGAGAGTTGAATTTCGGTAAATTAAAATGGCCCTATGCATTGTGTCTCAAACTCTCCAAGCTTGGTCTTTCTTACTACATAAGTTTTCCTTTTCCCAAGACGACACAGAATTTAACAGAACTTCAGTAACAAGCTATCCAAGGAATGCAAGCCTTAGCACATCAATAAAAGCCCTCCTAGCTCATCCATACGCCAATTTCACAAAGAACTGGACATATTTAAAGGTAAATAGAAATTATGTACCTATGCAAGGCCTGATCATCTGAAAGTTTTCCCCTTGCTCTGAACCAGTATCTCAAACTGCAGTCAAAATTTTAATAAGATATTATAATATGCAGCATTAAAGTCCCATGACATTAAGTCTTCAAAAATGTTTTACGGAGAAGGCAAAGGATTGAATAATGATGTCTCTCGAATGGTACACCAATCCTTTCTCTTCTCTCTCCAAATCTCTGTCACCAACGTAGCATATAAGACCAGTAAAAAAGCCCAAGCACAAATTGACAGAGTATCAAGCTAACCTAGGGGGAGATTTGGTCTGATTTGTTGAAGTTCTAGGTTCACAGAACCGTATCTCTATGGGCCAGGGAATGAATTCAACTGTAGCAACCTTGTTCCGGTAAGTTCTGAAACAACAATTTTATAAGTTATTAAGGCAAAAAAAATCTTCATACAGTCTTCTTAGGAGCAGAACCAAATAAAAAGTAAAATAAAAAACTGTAGCATCAAGCATAATATGCTAGATAGTAATTACTACCTTGGAAGGCGAGGGTCGGTAAGACGTTGCTCCCGAAGCTCTTCCAAAGACAAAAGCTATATAACAAAGAACAAAATATGACAGTCTAATACCCAAAACTGTTTTTATGAATATAAGTTAGTCACTTGCCTTATCTGGTGTAGGGACTGATGGGATGGACACTTCCTGGTGGTGAAACCCTAATTCCTCCTTCTGTAGAGTTAGAATAATAACAAAGTTAAATGTGCTCCTGAATTTCTAGAATAATCATTGACAACAGCAAGAGCATATATTCATGTTAAAAGATCATACGTCAATCAAAATGAAAACGGCTTAAAGAATGCTTCATTGTATGCTATATTTTGTAATCATTAAAAACTAATACTAGAACAGCGAAACTTACCATAGATTCATATTCCTCCAAATATTTCCAATGCTAGATAGCATTTCATGTACTAAGTTAATATTGCATCGACATACCTACTACTCCTAACAGTAATAAAACCTTAATGACCATAACCCAAATAAATATAAATGCTTGTCATCCCAAAATCACTGATGGTATTCCACTTATGCATCGGTGTTTTATTGCATCAATGACAAGGATGCCATGATATATAGTTGCACTGGCTCAGTTGTCCCTCAGTTCTCCAAATGGCATTTCATCTTTTACTTCCATATTATACAAGCACGGATGACAACAGGTTGAAGTGGGAAGGGAAAGTACTTTCTTACTATCTGCCCCATCTAAAAATATTCATTCCATTAACTGCCTCACTACCTCTAAGGTATCTACAAAACAATATGTATAGTATGAAATATGGACCGAGCCGTTATTGAATAAGGCCGATCGGTCTATCCACCATTGGTCAACCTGGTCAAATGGTTTGGGCCGTAATTAGGCCTACAGCACTAATAAGCCACTTCAAATGGTAATTGGGCCAGCGCTTAAGTTGTTACTGGGCCAATAGTCCAGTGGATGATAAAATAATTAAAGATATCTGGTTAAAGATATTCGATAAACCAAATCCAAAATATTTGGTTGAAGATATTGATAAAGCTGTTTATGGGTAACTAACCGGATCTCCAGGTAAGGTTGTTTTTATTTGATCTATGAAACACTTATAAATACATTGACAGGGCCAAAAGTCAGGTACATTCCATTCACGTTCAACTAACACTTCATAACACCCAAACATTCAGTAGTGATAATCCTTCACTAAATACTCAACCAAGAGTTGAGGCTCTTCGAATCACACGCCTAACTTGAAAGTCGGAGTATCTTTTGCAGGTACCTCCCCCTCGGAACATGAAGGCAACCGATCGGCCAAGACTGATGTGACCAAACGGCCTAGACAGAAATCAACCGAACGACTCCAACAGAAGAAAGGCAAGCAGCTCAGGCGATCCCAGCTTTCGGAAGGAAGGAAGACGCATCAGAATAGGTTAGTCTCTCGGTCCCATAAAATCCTACTAAAACATTTTGGCGCCCACCGTGGGGCCGGGGGCATCCCTTATAACCACAAGGAACTGGACAAGGATGCAGTCTCACCATCAACGTCAACAAGCTTCTACGGCTTTACAGATAATTATTTTGATGTAGATTCATTTTATTATTTAATTTAATTTAAATATCTTAATTCAATATTATAATATTGTTCAAGATTTATTAAGGGTCCAATAATGCACTCACCACTTAGCCAAATTTGGCATCAAGTATCAACCGTGCAACAGTTTGGCCATTCGGCCTCACTGGTATTCAGCCGTTCGGTTTCACAATACAGGTGACAGGACCATGCAGACCACTCGTCCAAGAGGAGGGCAAAAACCGAGCGGTGATAAAAGTTCTAAACGAACTGTCACTCTCGTAAACAAAACCCAGGGGCGTTATGTGAAAAACACCTGGTCCAAACCGAGCGGTGATGAAAGTTCTATACGAACTGTCACTCTCGTAAACAAAACCCAGGGGCGTTATGTGAAAAACACCTGGTCCAAACCGAGCGGTGATAAAAGTTCTAAACGAATTGTCACTCTCGTAAACAAAACCCAGGGACGTTATGTGAAAAACACCTGGTCCAAACCGAGCGGTGATAAAAGTTCTAAACGAACTCTCACTCTCGTAAACAAAACCCATGGGCGTTATGTGAAAAACACCTGGTCCAAATCGAGCGGTGATAAAAGTTCTAAACGAACTGTCACTCTCGTAAACAAAACCTAGGGACGTTATGTGAAAAACACCTAGTCCAAACCGAGCGGTGGGGAACGTTCTAAATGAACGCTCACTCTCGTCTAAGCTGAACGGTAAAGCCCGTTCCCTAGGAAGAACTCCTAGGTCAAAGTCAAAGCAAAGAGGTAAAGACCTCTCGCTAGGACGTTCTCCAGGAACTCCTACGTCAAAGCCGAACGGTCATTCACACCACAATCACCCAGCAACCCTGGATAGTAGAAGCGAGTGGGACGATCATTATCGACCATTCGCAGCCAAACTGTCTTGATTACATGGTATAACCATCTATTTTCTTTTAATTCGATTATTTTTCCTCCTTGGTACAGGTAATCAGCAAATACGACCTCTCTCAAACCCATAAGTCCTATAGTTAATCAAGGCTAAAGCCGATCGATTACACTCGGACTTGGGGGGCATGATGTATCGTATGAAATATGGACCGAGCGGTTATTGAATAAGGCCGATCGGTCTATTCGCCATTGGTCAACCTGGTCAAATGGTTTCGGCCGTAATTGGGCCTACGGCGCTAATAAGCCACTTCAAATGGTAATTGGGCCAGCGCTTAAGTTGTTACTGGGCCAATAGTCCAGTGGATGATAAAATAATTAAAGATATCTGGTTAAAGATATTCGATAAACCAAATCCAAAATATTTGGTTGAAGATATTGATAAAGTCGTTTATGGGTAACTAACCGGATCTCCAGGTAAGATTGTTTTTATTTGATCTATGAATCACTTATAAATACATTGACAGGGCCAAAAGCCAGGTACGTTCCATCCACGTTCAACTGATACTTCATAACACCCAAACATTCAGTAGTGATAATCCTTCACTAAATACTCAACCAAGAGCCGAGGCTCTTCAAATCACACGCCTAACTTGAACGTCGGAGTATCTTTTGCAGGTACCTCCCCCTCGGAGCACGAAGGCAACCGATCGGCCAAGACTGGCGTGACCGAACGGCCCAGACAGAAATCAACCGAACGGCTCCGACAGCAGAAAGGCAAGCAGCTCAAGCGATCCCAGCTTTCGGAAGGAAGAAAGACGCATCAGAACAGGTTAGTCTCTCGGTCCCATAAAATCCTACCGAAACACAATACTTACATATCTTCTTTAGTATAAGTGGGTGGATACACGCAGAAATATTTTTCTTTTTTATATTTTCTAAATTTTAAATAAGATTATTTAAAAATAATTCCTTAAAACTAAGATAAAAAAATAGTTTTAAAGCATAATTCAAATAAAACTATATAATAAAATATTAGTGCAAATAAATTTGGTCTGTCTAGAAAACAAATTTAAATAAGTTGCACCACAAAGTTTAAGTTTTAAACAAATAATATTTTTAAAAACAACTTCAATTTCATAGATATAAATTATATATAAATATCTAAAATTCAACTATAAACAATTCTTTCATGGTTAAAACTTCTCTCATCAATAACTTTGTTTTGATCACTTAATTCTTTTTCCTAAAATATCCAAAAGAAATCACTAACAATGACATGCAGATAACATGATTTAGTAGGTTCGATATTATAGTCGTACCTACCTCATCAACAAACGAACAATTAAAATACTCATACCCATTATTTGTAAGTATCATTGAAGATATTCATTTAGTATCCATTATAGATTTTACCCCTAGATATTCGCTTGTATGAAATATTGTGTCATCCTTGCAAATATTAAACTAATGAAAACCAAATGATTAACCTTAATATGCAATTAAGAATCATAACCGAAAATACATAAAATAGAGACAAAACATTACTTAACCAGATTCAGAGCTAAATAAACAGAGATTTTGTCTTATTCCAAGTCAAGAAAAATGTGGAATTGAGAAATACATGAAATGAAGCCAGCAAAGTGAATATGACGTTTCCCTTTTGAATTGCATCCACTTTCCTAGTAGCAAAACTCTTCCCATCACGGAGACGGCTAACTTGATATATAATGGGTACTGGAAGACAAAAATTTACAGCACAAGTGTTATCAACGGCAAGCCAGAAGTCCACAAAGAAATATGGTAGATGGTATTGCGGTTTGTTGCAGAATGCATGCCGGAAGAAATAAAAATACAATATGTACATATAGTTATATAAGAATGCCAAAATAAATTTTCAATGAAGAAATAAAAAAAAACAGCCACATAACTAACAACAATAGCAAGTTAAAACCTTCAAATAACAGTAAAATGATTATAAAACACCAAGTTTAACACTTCAAATAATGATAAAATGATAATAGTGAGTAGGATGAGCTACTTGGTACTTAAGCCATAAGGCTTTTCTACGTAATGGACTAATCTTTTGAGTTAGCAATTGGCTTTTTTATTGAGAGTTGGGCTACGAAAAGATGATAGAAGCCCTCCCATGGAGAAAGGTGCTACTGCTGAGTTAATATCAATAGAGTGAAGCCTTCATAAACATCAATCCTTAAATAGGGTGGCAATGTTAGAAGTCCCACATTGATAGGATGATGAGGGTGTATGTTAGGAGAAAGAAGAGTATGTGAGTAGTTAGTTGCATTAGCTGGCCTAACTGTCTGACAGTTAGGAAAGGGGAACACTTATTGTTGTATAAATAGTTAAGGAGAATAAGGGGAGGGGATTTTTTGACTGTTCGTAGTTTCTAAAACAGGATTTGGTTATCCTTGTTGGGGAAGATTAAGCTTCCTTTGTTCTTCCTATTCTTGCATTCTTTCTTGAAAGTCAATAATATCAGAGGTTATACATACTTTCTGTACTGTTTCCGAGAGTTGTTGAGTGAGAGATAGGAATTCTTTAACAAGAAACCTATCAATTTGGTCCGACCTGCCGGATTCCAATTTTGCGAGAAGTGAACGAAGATGGAGAACGATACGGATGCGAGACTGGAGGCAATTGAGATCACGATGGAGGGAATGAAGGCTGAGTCAGCAGTTGTACGACGAGACTTGCAGTAAATTATGAGGGTCTTGGGTACGAGCGTTAATCCACCGGAGGGGAGTTCTGATGACAGTTCGGTGAACGACAACAGACACCGAGTCGTGGGGGAAAATGAGAATGGAGGGAATGGAAACAGAGGCGAGGAACAAAAGCCGTGGCGGAAAAGGATTGAATTGCCGACATTCGATGGAGACGAGCCTTTGAGTTGGCTCAACAGAGCGGAAAGGTTTTTCGACATTCAGAAGGTGATGAGCGATGAAGACAAAGTGGAAATCGCGTATGTGAGTATGGAGGGAAGCGCAGCGTACTGGTTTACGTTCTGGAAAGAGAAAGCAAGAAATCGCTCCTGGGACGGTTTGAAGGTCGCGATGATCAACCGGTTCGGTGGGGGATTTAGAGGAACGGTGTTTGAGAGGTTGGCGTCGTTGAGACAGGAGGGCACGGTGGAGGAATTTGTGCGCACCTTTGAGGTATTGACTAGACAGACGAGGGGCATTCCGGAGGAGCAAGTACTCGGATATTTCCTCGCCGGACTGCGGGAGGACATAAAGGGGCAGGTTCGAATCCAGAACCCGCGGGATTTAAGGGAGGCCATGAGGGTCGCTCGGGACGTGGAGGATGCGATGGTGAGAGCGCAAGGGGGTTTTGCGAGTGGGTTCAGAATGAACCCTGTAGGGGCGGGATCATCGGGAGGAGTGATACGAACAGACCCGATTCGTAATCCGGCAAACCAAGGAGGCCGAGTGGAGACGGCGGGAAATGCAAGAAGAGATGGGGTATCGCGAACGCGAATACGAGACCGAATATTGCGGGTGGGAACGATAACCGTGGAAGAATGGTGAGAAACCTACCATATCCGGAGTTTCTCAAGAGAAGCAAGGAGGGTCGTTGCTTCTGGTGCGGTGGCCGATTCGCGCCTGGCCATCGTTGTGATGAGAAGAGTTTGAGGGTATTATTGTTAGCGGAAGACAAAGAGGAGGAAGTGGGAGAAGAACCCGAAACCCAAGGAGAGAAGCTCTTGGAGTTATCGGCCTGTTCTGCGGAAGGGCTAACGTCGACCAGAACGCTAAAATTGACAGGGATGATCGGAGAAAGGAGGGTAGTGGTGCTGATAGACAGCGGCGCCAGTCACAACTACATAGGCCGGAAGCTGACGGAGGAATTAGCATTGAAGGTGACGGACACCCCGGCGTACTGCGTGAGTTTGGGTGATGGCCATCGGAGAATGACACGGGGCCGGTGTGAGAAGGTGACGGTGAAGCTGGAGGAAGTCGATGTGGAGGAAGATTTTTACGTCTTTGAGCTGGGGGTGTAGATGTAATTTTGGGAGTTGCATGGCTAGCCAAACTAGGAGAAGTAAGCACCAATTGGGGAAAAATGACTATGGTTTACAAAGTGGGGGACAAGAAGATATGTATAAAGGGTGATCCATCATTATCGAGACAGGTGGTGAATGCCAGGAGCTTGCTTAAACTAGTTGAAGCTGACTCAGGGGCTGTGGTTTGGAATCTGTGCAAAGTGGAGGAGGAAAACTGCAGTGAGTGGGATAGTGATGTGACGGAAGAGCAGAAAAAACAATTACAGGCGGTGCTACAGGCGCACTATTCCGTTTTTCGTGAATTTCAGGGGCTGCCTCCAAACCGAAACAGAGAACACCGCATCCAACTAAAAGAGGGAATAGACCCCATAAATGTGAGGCCATATCGCTACCCTCACCTCATGAAGGGGGAGATTGAGAAGCAGGTGGAAGATATGTTGAAGGCAGGCATCATTCGTCCGAGCACGAGCCCATTCTCTAGTCCGGTAATCTTGGTGAAGAAGAAGGATGGGAGTTGGAGGTTCTGTGTAGATTACCGGGCCCTAAATAAAGCAACTGTCCCCGATAAGTTTCCTATCCCCGTGATAGAAGAATTGCTAGATGAGCTGACCGGTGCACGTTACTTTTCGAAAATTGATTTAAAATCTGGATATCACCAGATTAGAATGGAGGAAGGAGATGTGCCCAAGACTGCTTTCCGCACTCACCTCGGCCATTTCGAGTTCCTTGTTATGCCATTTGGGCTCACCAATGCCCCTGCTACGTTCCAGAGTACGATGAATGAGCTATTGCGAAAGTATCTTAGGAAATGGGTGTTAGTTTTTTTTTATGATATCCTTGTTTACAGTTCCACATGGGAAGACCACTTGGTGCATTTAGACGGAGTGCTACGGGTGCTAGAGGAGAATGGATGGGTGGCCAACCAAAAGAAATGTGAGTTTGGAAGAAGGAGAATCCAATATTTAGGCCATCAAATCTCAGAACAGGGGGTGGAGATGGATGGTGATAAGACGAAAGCCGTGGTGGAATAGGGAGAGTCGAGGAGCTTGAAGGCATTAAGGGGTTTCTTGGGGTTAACGGGTTACTATAAAAGATTCGTGGCTGGATATGGAAAATTGGCCAGACCGTTGACGGAGCTATTGAAGAAGGGTAAGTTTGACTGGTCCGAGCAAGCAAAGCAAGCGATGGATACGTTGAAGGCTGCGATAACCTCAGCTCCCGTGTTAGCTTTGCCAAACTTCGAACAAGAGTTTCACATCGAGTGTGATGCCTCTGGAGGTGGGGTGGGAGCTGTGTTGACCCAGAATAAGAGACCGATAGCTTTTTTTAGCAAGGCTTTGTCTACGGCTTCTCTAAGTAAGTCAATTTATGAGAAAGAATTAATGGCTCTCGTTTTGGCCATTCAGCACTGGAGACCTTACTTGGTGGGAAGGAAATTTACCGTGCACACTGACCAGCGCAGTTTGAAATACTTGATGGAACAGAGAATTACCACTCAAAGTCAGCAAAACTGGTTGGCAAAATTAATGGGATATGACTTTGAGATCGTATATAAAAAGGGAAGTACCAATAGGGCTGCTGATGCCCTCTCGAGGAAAGATGAAGGAGAGAGGGAAGAAAGAGAATTATAGCTCATTTCCAGGCCCTTTTGGCAAGATTTTAACGACATCCTGCGAGAGGTAGAGGAGGACGTGACATTGCAGAAAGTGATTGCTGATCTGAAACAGGATTCAAACTCTCATGGAGCTTACACTTTAGAAAATGAAAGATTGCATTACAAAGGCCGGATGGTGATATCGTCCAGTTCAGTTTGGATACCAAAGTTACTTGATGAATTCCATGTAACCAAAACTGGGGGGCACTCGGGAGTCTACCGTACATATAAGAGGATAGCCCAATCTTTGTATTGGGTGGGGATGAAGAAGACAATCACTGAATTTGTGGCGAGTTGTGCAGTACGCCAGCAGCATAAGTACTTGGCAGCAAATCCTCAGGGGCTGTTGCAACCCCTACCCATTCCGCAAGCTGTTTGGGAGGAAATCAGCTTGGATTTCATAGTAAGGTTACCTAAATCCCAGGGGTATGATGCCATTATGGTAGTGGTGGACAGGTTGAGTAAATACGCGCATTTTATGGCGTTAAAACACCCATATTCTGCTAAAACCGTAGCTGATGTGTTCACCAAAGAGATCATCAAGCTACATGGGATTCCGGTTTCTATGGTGAGTGATAGAGATCCCTTATTTTTGAGTATTTTCTGGAAGGAATTATTCAAGATGCAGGGAACACAGCTCAAAATGAGCACAGCGTATCATCCAGAGACAAATGGGCAAACTGAGGTGGTTAACCGCATTGTTGAAGGATATTTGCGGTGCTTTTGCTCTGAACAACCAAAGAGCTGGTATGCTATGCTTCCTTGGGCTGAGTTTTGGTATAACACGAGCTATCAAGGAGCTGCAAGATGCACGCCGTTTGAAGTTGTATATGGGAGAGCACCTCCCTCATTTAGCAGGTTCATTCCGGGGGAAACACCAGTGGAGGCAGTGGCACAGGATTTGATGACAAGAGATGAAGCCTTCAAACAGTTAAAGTATCACTTGAATCGGGCTCAGGAATTAATGAAGCAGCAAGCAGATAAGAAGAGGAGGGAGATAGATATAAAAGTAGGAGATTGGGTGTACTTGAAGATTAGACCACACCGTCAATCTTCAATGCCAACTAGACTACACCCAAAACTCTCGGCACGTTATTTTGGGCCCTACAAGGTGTTACAGCAGGTGGGGAGTGTAGCTTTTCGATTGGAGTTACCTGAATCTGCCAGGATTCATTCAGTGTTTCATGTGGCGCAGTTAAAGAAAGCGGTGGGGGACCATGGGATTGAAAAGATGTTGCTAGAGGAGTTGCAAGCTGATGGTCCTGCTTTTTGGCCAGCAAGAATTTTGGAGTGTAGGCAAATTCAAAAAGAAGATGAAGTATGTCACCAAGTTCTGGTAGAATGGCAGACAGGGGGAAAAGAAGGAGCAACTTGGGAAGATCAAACCACAATCCAGGAACAGTTTCCAGAATTTAACCTTGAGGACAAGGTTATGGATGGAGTGGGGGGGGGGGGGTAATGATAGGATGATGAGGGTGTATGTTAGGAGAAAGAAGAGTATGTGAGTAGTTAGTTGCATTAGCTGGCCTAATTGTCTGACAGTTAGGAAAGGGGAACACTTATTGTTGTATAAATCGTTAAGGGGAATAAGGGGAGGGGATTTTTTGACTGTTCGTAGTTTCTAAAACAGGATTTGGTTATCCTTGTTGGGGAAGGTTAAGCTTCCTTTGTTCTTCCTATTCTTGCATTCTTTCTTGAAAGTCAATAATATCAGAGGTTATACATACTTTCTGTATTGTTTCCGAGAGTTGTTGAGTGAGAGATAGGAATTCTTTAACAAGAAACCTATCATACATTGAGTAGGATGAACTACTTGATATGATACTAAAGCCTTGAGACTCTCCTACCTAATGGATTACTCCTATGGGTTGAGCTATTGTCTTGCGCTTAAGTCCAAATAGTGCCACAGTAATATTTTATTTTCCATCTCATGTAATTTCTTGTGTAGCCACACGTTCATCTTAACATATTCATTTTTGGTACTCCCACATTTTTCCCTTTTAAACACACCATTCACTAGATGATATACTTAAATATGATTTGTAGCCTTAGATAATAGAAACTTTGTTAGATGACTATAGAAAGTCAAGATAAAACTAACTCAAGAACTATTCAGAGCCTGCAATTGTTCTAGAACAGGAAATTACTTGACAGTACTGAGTTTAGCTAATAACCCATAACGTAGTTCAAATTCCTTACTTCCTTTTAAGCACAAATATGCAGTACAAGCCATCCAACCATTATAAACATGCACAGAAGTAAAAAGAAACTGGTGATGAAAACATGAAAAAGCCAGGAGTGTGATTTGTCTGCAAGAAAGTCATTGAACAGCAATTGTTTAAAAAAACAGCTGTCATTTGCAAATTTAAATCACAAAAATAATTAGATGAAAAAGGTTCTTTTACAAAACAATGTAGCAGGTGGACCAAGAAAAGAAAATGAATCTTTCAAGGGAGAAAAGTAGAAAGAGACAAAGAATGAGCTATATGGGAGTATTGTCAATGAAGTTCAGATTAAGCTCACTTACTATTAAAATCCCCCACAAGAAGAAAATAGACATGCAAGCTATGAACAACTTTAAGACAATCAACAGATTTTGATGCTGCAGCCAGTGCCTGTCAATTATACATTATCTTGTAAGAAATCATTTCCTAGAAAGTGATGCTAGCATGAGTAGAATTCTGTTTATGGCATAACGAGGTGTTTTCATACCTGTCCAACTATTTGTCCACCAAATACTTTTCCAAATTTTGGAGCATCTGGGGGAGTGATTCCTCGGAAGATATCTACCTTCCAAAAAGAAAGAACACATTGATATAAGGAGGAACCATACAAAACATAGCCTACTTAATATCAAAGATAAACTAGGACAACGATCTCCGTCTAGTTTCCATTTCCATCTCAGTTTATTACATTATATACTATATGAATGGATACCTCTATAGGTTCCAAATGCAATATATGCTCCACAGGTGAGCATGTATCACCAGATTTTTCTGCACTCCAGATAGACTTCGATTGCAGCAATGCTGAATGCTCGTGGGGCAGTACCAAGCACGATAGCTGTCACATCAACATAAACAATTGCTATAGGATAAAACATTGGAATGCAACGGGAAAGAAACCAAAAGGCACCTTTGTCAAAGCTATGACATCAGCATGGTGAACTTCATTTGATAACCCTGCAAGTTTTGAATTCACATTAGTCTTCTGTAATTATAGTTATATAGCAATATTATCTCTCACTGCCCTTAACGTAACATGATAATTCTAGACAAAAAGCTTATTCACAAAAGTATCAAATTAGATGCATGCATTATAGAGAAGTCAAACCTCATTTGTGTAAGATTACAAAATTTAAAACTAATAGTTGTTTAAACTGTAAGGCTTAAATCAAAACTAGGTATGGACTAAGAGAGAAAGGGGGCTTTTTATTTATATCATTTTGTGTATGTGTAAATTACAAAACATTAAAATCAATTGACACTAGTTTTGAACTCCTCATACTAACAAATAAATAAACAAGTCTGGAAATATAATAAACTCTAGAAGCCATTCTAAGAAGATGATCTTAGATACCCTAAAATATGGTACGATATAATAAAGATATTTTCTAAACAGTCAAACTATCACTCAAAGAAAGAAAACAACACAAACATAAAATGTGCTCCATAAAAAATGGCTGAAAGACAACTCAAGGACGCAAGAGATATCAACACTATCAGATTTTATCTTAAAACCAATTTCATAGTAAGAAAAGTTGTCCAACTGATATATAAACTGCATTCTCGACTAAAGTGATAGGCACCTCCAAAAAACTAATTCAGCAAGATGGTTGTAATGATCGTCACCCTATGACAGTGCGTCAGAGTGTTTCATGACCAATAAAGAAGAGATTTTGTCAGCATGAACATCAACAAAAATTTCCTGGCAAGCAATTATACAGCAAGAACTAAAAGTTGTTCTCCAAGATCATCAAGTACAGGATATGTGTATATTATGGTGTGTCAACATGACAAAAAAGTCACCACTAGTGTGATTGTTAGTGGAAAGCCAAAATGGTTGCCGACAGGAAGGCATACTAATCAATAGAAAGGTTTGTCAGAATTATCAAAGACAATTTTATCAGTTTCACTCTTTTCTCCATACTGTCAGAATTGGAAAACCAACAAATCAGAAAGGGAATAGAGCAAAGATCATGATTTAAAAAGGTAACCAAACAACATAAGAATGTTCGAAGAACAGACATCCAGGAAAGGGTAGAACCCAGAGAAAACAAACACCACAAAGGCATCCAAAGAATACAATTGCAGAGACAATGGAAGTGGAATTATTCTTTTGATTGTGGATAAAAGTGTATTACTAATGGATACCAGTCAAGGAATGGAAGTGGCACGGTTAGAACTCTTGACGACTGAGTCATAGCCCACCAAGTTAAAATTAAATAGTTCAGGTAGAGGAGAAAAATAGTCTTTCATTAATAGAAAGGTGATTTACGAATATTCTTGCACATAAAGATGTGTTAAATTTTGAACCACTAAACCTTATATGTACTATTACTGAACTTTAATCCAAATTAAATAAGGAAATGAAACAAAATCAAGAAATCACTACTAGTACATCTAAGATGCTCTAAATTGTCTAAAAGATACAATAAAAATATGACAAGATATTTTCCAGAATATCTAACCGATACAATTAAGAATAACAAAATCATGATGACCCAAACTCCTAAACTTAACAAGCCTACACCTTTGAGGGTGTTAGCAACAGTCTTGAAACATATCTACATAAGAATGAAGTTTATTACCAAAACCAAAGTAGTCATATCTTTTCAATTGAAACTCTGGATGATCATCATCATCAGCACTAACAGAGTTAACAACCTCAGCCTGCAAGCCAGGAAACTGAATATTCAGCACATAACTGAAACTTTGAAATTGCATAAACAAAATCTTTAGATCTGAATCTACATCACTTCAACTGATCCAATGACCATTTTGTACATAACTTTCAATTCTAAAATATAACAATAAAAATGAGCATACCTCTCCTTCCCAGATGAAGTACAGACCATCCCCACGTTCCCCCTCACGAACAACATACTCTCTCGGCTCTACGTAGTAATTCACCATTCAAGAATTGAAAACATTAATGCTAATACCAGTTCATCAGGCATCCTTCCAGAAATGAAAAATCACTTGCAATTGATTGTCGAAATTCTGCACAATATAAATCTTCCAAAATACTATAAATAATCACAACACCTAACTACGTTATTTAGTTCCTGAAATTTGAGATTAACTTTCGGTTCCCAAATTAAAAATTAAAATTATCATTTTAGTCCTTCAAATGTTAAAAAATACTGTTTTTTTATATCTGAAAAATTAAAATGAATTTATTATTTAATTTTGGTGACAAAAACTTATTATTACAAATTTCTGGACAAAAACAAAATCATGCCAAATAGCAATAATAATGAAACTACAATTACGCGAACATATTTTTTAACATTTTCCCACCTAATTCGCAAGAAAAAATCTAATTCAACAGCAAAAGAGGTTAAAACTTCAAAAACAACTTTCTATTACCATAGTATTTGGGAATTACAAGCTCAGATATCTTCCGAACAGACGAGCCAGGAAGCCTCTGTAGCAGAGGAACGTTCCCGAGAAACTCAAACACTGCAACAAGATCAAACAGACAAAACCAAACCTAAAGATCGCAACAGAAACTCGGAAGCATTAAACTGAAAATTAATAAAAGTATCAGAAATACTCCGTCCTGATTAGTTACAAATAAATCATGGATTAGCAGAAACAAAAATCGCAAGAGGCTCCACTCACCTTCTTCCTTCGCCATTACAGTGATTGAATTGGATGTTCGGAGGACTGTGATTGATGTAGTGACAATAACTTGTATATGTAATATTTTATATAAAGGAAAACACTTCTTTATACTGTTTTGGTTGTTAGCTATTATTACTAGTGGAATATGCACACACGTTTAAATGTCCATAGTATATTTCAGGGAAATGATATTTGAACAACAAGTTTTGAAAACATTTTGATACGGAACAGGTGTCAAAATACTAGTGGTCCAAGTAGAAAATTGAATTGAAAATTTTAAATGACGTGGAAAGGGAGTGCAGAAGGGGTTTCAAGTTTGGTGATTCAAATTTCACTTTTCAGATTTTTAATTTGGGACATTCGTAGAGAGAGAAGAGAAGCTTGAGAGAGAGAGTCGAACCTAGAAAGAGAGTTCGAGAGAGAGAGCTCCGACAGAGTGCCCGCCAGAGTGCCGTCGGACAACGTTGAACGTCGTCGTCTTTCTTCCACCCTTCCAGCTGTAACACCCCAAAATATAAAACATCTCACACCCAAATTTATTTCATTAATAAAGAAAACATCGTACAATATTACAATCCTCCATTTAGGAGTAACATAGTTCACACTAGAAATACATTATAATTTCACACATAAATAAAACACTCTTAATTTTATTTATGTTTTATTTTTTTTTTTCTTAAAATATTCTTCATTTTTCTGCTGCTTCCTCCTTCACTTGAATTGGTTCAGACGTCGTTCCCTCATCTGCTCCCGTATAACAAAAACATTATACGATCATCGCAAAAATAAGATTTTTCCGGCACAAACAAACAAGTAAGGGTGAGCTACCATGCAACATTCAAAGAAAAACATTACACTATTGCTATACGTAATACATTCACCATAAATTCATGTAAAATGCAATTATCATTCTAGACTCTATTATCCAGATATAATGTTGATGGAAGTCTCGGGTGGTCATGCACTTGTGGTGATTTCAACAACAAAAATTTTGGCCAAATATAATATATCATATCACCCACAAGGTTAATCCATTAATGTCTATAAACATAGACTAGGACCTCCTACTACTCTCACCACATAACACATCCTTCTCTAATTGATACTGGAAGATTATTAGAGTTTTAGGATAACCACCAACAATAGGACCCTCAACATCAACATATACACTAATACCATACCAATATAGAATCTCTCCATGAGACTCATATCATGCTCATTTTCCTCAACTCATGTCATACTATTACAAAATCTCCTCATAAAACTCATATCATGTTCAGATTCATAATTTCATATCAACATCATAAAATACATTCAACACAGAAATCATACAAGATAAATGTATTACAAACAAATTAACAATAATAAAATCTTACTATAAATAGTCAACGGAGAAGAATCAAATGTTTGACAATCATTAAAATAAACTTAATAAAAACTCTTGGGGAAACAAGAAGTTGAATCTGGCAGAGCCGGTTAGACAACTTCTCATCCTTCCAAGAATACAACGTAATTAAATAATAAGAATAATGACAGGTTTGGGGAAATAAGAAGTTGAATCTGGCAGAGCCGGTTAGACAACTTCTAATCCTTCCAAAAATAAAAACGAATAAGGAAAACAATATAAAGTATGGGGAAACAAGAAGTTGAATCTGGCAGAGCCGGTTAGACAACTTCTCATCCTTCCAAGAATACAACGTAATTAAATAATAAGAATAATAACAGGTTTGGGGAAATAAGAAGTTGAATCTGGCAGAGCCGGTTAGACAACTTCTAATCCTTTCAAAAAATAAAAACGAAAAAGGAAAACAATATAAAGTATGGGGAAACAAGAAGTTGAATCTGGCAGAGCCGGTTAGACAACTTCTAATCCATCCATAGGCAATTAATAGCATACATATGCATAACATAATCAACATCACATTTTACAACTATCACACTTGGATCTAAGCACAAAAGCATGTTCTCATCAAAAATTCAAAATCATACAGAAACAAAATACTTCACACTCAAGATTTAAGATCAACCAAAAGCAACATATACAAGACTCAAAATAATACCAAACAAAATGTAACTCCCCTTACCTCTATTCCAGACTTAGGTTCCTCTTCTTAAACCGTTCTCCAGAAACTTCCAGAATTTCCCCTCTTCAACTAGAATTTCCTCCAACTCTCTCCTCTCACAATTTCCCTAGAATTTTGGTGCAAATCTTCATCCTCCCCCCCTTGGCTATTTATAGCCAAAAATTTTTACTATTCATTTTTACTATTCATTTTTTACTATTCATTTTTACTATTCACTTTTACTATTCATTTTTACTATTCAAAAATTATTTTTTATTCACCATTCTTATCTCTGAATAATTGATTCTACGTGGAGTGTCCTCTTCCACAATTTATTTTAATTTATTTTTTTTTACCATACTTTTATTAACTTTATAAAAATAAAAATAAAACAACTATTTATTAAATTTAAATATTTTTCATGGGTCTTACATTCTCCCCAACAACAAAAATTTTCGACCTCGAAAATTCGACACTTCACAAAAAAAGATGGGGATAAGAATGTTTTACATCATCTTCTAATTCCCAGGTAGAGTCACCTGTTTTCCTATCCCAAACTACCCTGACTAAGTTGATAGTTTTCCCTCTAAGCTCTTTGGTTTTAGTGTCTCCTATACAAACAGGTTGCACTTCTAGAGATAGATCCTCTCTGATTTCAATATCTTCTACTTCTAAAATGTGAGAAGGATCATGAACATATTTTCTTAGTTGAGAAACGTGAAAAACTGGATGGAGTTTGGCTAACTGAGGAGGTAACGCCATCTCGTAAGCGACAAGCCCAATTCTTCTCAAAATTTGATATGGACCAATGAACTTAGGAGAAAGTTTCTTCGAACGAAGAGCCCTTCCTACTCCTGTAGTTGAAGTCACCCGCAAAAAGACATGATCTCCGACTGCAAACTCCAATGGTCTCCTCCTTTGATCAGCATATGACTTTTGTCTACTCTGCGAAGCCTTCATTCTTTCTCGTATCAACTTTACTTTGTCCGTGGTCTGTTGTAGTAATTCAGGTCCTATCAGAGCCTTTTCACCGTCCTGGTACCAGCATAAAGGAGTTCGACATCGTCTTCCATACAGAGCCTCGTAAGGTGCCATTCCAATACTAGCATGAAAGCTATTGTTGTAGGTGAACTCCACTAGAGGAAGTACTTCATCCCAGCTACCCAGATGATCCAATACACACGTTCTGAGTAGGTCTTCTAACGATTGGATGGTTCTTTCAGATTGTCCATCGGTTTGGGGATGATACGCAGAACTCATTCGTAACTTGCTGCCCATAGCTTCCTGTAGAGTTTTCCAGAATCTAGAAGTGAATCTTGGGTCTCGATCTGACACAATGCTTGAAGGGACGCCGTGCAATCTTACTATCTCTTTTATGTACAGTTGTGCCAACTTAGCCATCGACATTCTCAGATTTATTGCTAAAAAGTGAGCAGTTTTTGTCAATCGGTCAATGATAACCCAGATAGAATCATTACCTCTTGTTGTCTGTGGTAAATGGGTGACGAAATCCATAGCAATGCTATCCCATTTCCATTCTGGTATGTCTAATTGTTGTAGCAATCCTCCAGGTCTCTGATGTTCCACTTTTGCCTTCTGGCAAATTAAACAAGCCGCTACAAATTGTGCTACTTCCTTCTTCATTCCTGGCCACCAAAAGGACTCCTTGAGATCTTGATACATTTTAGTCATACCGGGATGTATGCTAAAACGACTTTTGTGTCCTTCTTCAAAGATTAGTCTTTTTATATCGGCATTGTCTGGTACACATATTCTACTTCTGAATCTTAATACATCATCAGATCCTAGCCTAAATTCTTTCGCCTTTTCTGTACCGATCATTTTTGTTATCTTTTTCAAGCCAGGATCCGACAATTGCTTCTCTTTAATTAAAATAAGAAAATCACTAGATATAGTCAGACTACTACATCTAATGAAATCTTCTCCAAACTACATCTGTAACTTCAGATCTCTGAACTTCTCCACCAACTCTTGTTCTTTGATCATCAAATGAGAAACATGAATTGCCTTTCTACTCAAAGCATCGGCTACCACGTTTGCTTTTCCTGGATGATATAGGAGTTCAAAATCATAATCCTTCAAGAATTCCATCCACCGTCTTTGCCTCATATTCAGCTCCTTTTGGTCGAATAAGTACTTCAAGCTTTTGTGATCGCTGAATACTTGAAATTGAGCTCCATAGAGATAGTGCCGCCAAATCTTCAAGGAAAATACCACTGCTGCCAATTCCAAATCATGAGTAGGGTAGTTCTTCTCATGAGTTTTTAATTGTCTTGAAGCGTATGCCACCACTTTTCTTTCTTGCATGAGCACACAACCTAATCCCTGATGAGAAGCATCACAATAAACTTCAAACTTTTTACTTGGTTCAGGGATTACCAAAACCGGTGCACTAGTCAGCTTCTGCTTCAGCTCCAAAAAACTCTTCTCACACTTATCCGTCCAGACAAAAGGTTGATCTTTACGAGTTAGTTGTGTTAAAGGCGCTACTATTCTAGAGAAATTCTCTATAAACCTTCTATAGTAGCCAGCTAATCCCACAAAACTCCTTATTTCTGTTATAGTCTTCGGTCTTTCCCATTGCAACACTGCTTCAACTTTTGTTGGATCCACCGCTATGCCTTGAGATGATATAACATGTCCTAAGAATTTCACTTCTTGCATCCAAAACTCGCATTTTGACATCTTTGCATACAATTTCTTCTCCCTCAAGATCCCAAGGATGGTCCTTAAGTGTTCAACATGTTCTGCTTGAGTCTTAGAATAGATAAGTATGTCATCTATAAAGACTACGACAAACTTATCTAGGAATGGTTGAAAGATTCTGTTCATGAAATCCATGAATAGAGCTGGAGCATTAGTTACACCGAATGGCATAACTACATACTCGTAGTGTCCGTATCTGGATCTAAAAGCGGTCTTCTATACATCTTCTGGCTTCACCAAAATTTGATGATATCCAGACCTGAGATCTATCTTTGAAAACACCTGAGCTCCATGCAACTGGTCCAGCAGATCATCAATCCTAGGTAGAGGATATTTGTTCTTGATGGTTAGCTTGTTCAACTGTCTGTAGTCGATACACAATCTAGAGTTTCCATCCTTCTTCTTTACCAAGAGTACAGGTGCTCCCCAAGGTGACACACTTGGTCGAATAAATTGCTTCCCCATTAGTTCTTCAATTTGCTTCTTCAATTCAATTAACTCCGCCGGAGCCATTCGATATGGGGCTACTGATACTGGTCCAGCTCCGGGTATTAAATCAATGGAGAATTCTATTTCTCGTTGAGGAGGCAGTCCTGGTACTTCTTCTGGGAACACATCACTAAACTCATTAACTATAGGAACATCGAGATTTTGTTCATTTTTCTCGACTTCCACATGAGTCAAGATAACGAAACACGAAGATCCTTCTTTGACTTCCTTTAATACTTGTTGTACTGACAGCAATTCTACTTCTTCAGGATTAGGAAAAATCAACTCCTTTTTGCTACAATCAATAAGGATACGATTGGCAGATAACCAATTCATTCCTAAGATTACATCTAAACCTTGTAAGGGTAAAGATATAAGATGTACTTTGAACCTACGTCCTTCTATAACTATCGGACATTGAGGACACATCCTCGATGTTTTTATCAGTTTAGAGGCTGGTGTAGATACCATGAGATCATATTGTAACTCTCTCACGGGTAGGTTCAACTCTTGAATAAGAGTTTCAGACAAAAAGGAGTGTGTCGCTCCAGAATCAAATAGCACATTTAACTCTCTACCGGCTATCATACAACATCCAATGATGAGATTACCTGATTTTGCAGCTTCTGCTCCAGTCAAAGCATAGACCCTTCCAGTTGCTTGGGGCCTATTGTCAGTCCTTCTCTGTTGAATCGGTTGTTGAGGTTGAGTTGCTTCTCTTTTAGAGGGACAGTTTCTAGCAAAATGTCCTTCTGCTCCGCAAAGGAAACATTTGTTGTGCATATTAACTTGTGGACAGACGCTCTTTAGATGAGGTCCTCCGCAGACGAAACATCGGATTATTTTATGTTGGGGTTGTTGTTGATGAGGATTCCTTTGAGGTTGCGGTCTTTCATAAGGACGGATCCTTATGTTCTGTCCAACTCGTGACCCAGATGGTCCTCCTACCCTTGGTGGCTTCTGAACTTCAATCTCACTTATTAACCTTTCCACAGCTTTGGCATGTTCCACTAAAGCAGCAAACTCCTTAATAACTAAAGGATTCACAGCTAGTTGAATGTTTGCTCTCAATCCATTTTTGAATTTCCTGCACCTCCATTCTTCATTTGACGGTTGGGTGTAGAAACGAACCAAGTGTTTGAACCTGTCTGCATATTCAGCTACAGATTTGTTGCCTTGCACCAGCTGCAAGAACTCCACCTCTTTCAAATGTCTCACACTGTCCGGAAAGTACTCAGCATAAAATTTACTCTTAAAAATTTCCCAAGTGATAATCTCACCGCTTTCCTCTAATACTAGCTTTGTGTTGTTCCACCAGTGTACTGCTTCCCCAGATAGCTGATACTCAGAATATGCCAACCTAGTTTCGGGTGGACACCTTTTCGCTTCAAAAATCTTTTCCATGTTCCTTATCCAGAGATCAGCCTCATCCGGACTTGTTTTCCCATTAAAAATAGCTGGACGATGTTGCAGAAAATTTTCTAAGGTCCATTCTTGAACTCTCTGAGGTTGAGTTTCCACATGGGTTCCATTCTCGGCTAGTTGTCTTAAGGTTTCCACATGTTGTCTTTGGCTTGCTTCAGAATTTAGTCTGGCCGTTTCTAACTGTTGTAGGGCCGTTGTGTGTTGTTGCATTAAAGCAGCTCCTTGTTGTTGAAGAGCGGATGCGATAGATTCTAAAGCCCTTGCAAGGCTGGGTACCTCAGGGGTTTCACGGTTGGGTTGTCTACGAGCCATTTCTCTCTGTTCACACATATTTGTTCTTGATGGTTAGCTTGTTCAACTGTCTGTAGTCGATACACAATCTAGAGCTTCCATCCTTCTTCTTTACCAAGAGTACAGGTGCTCCCCAAGGTGACACACTTGGTCGAATAAATTGCTTCCCCATTAGTTCTTCAATTTGCTTCTTCAATTCAATTAACTTCGCCGGAGCCATTCGATATGGGGCTACTGATACTGGTCCAGCTCCGGGTATTAAATCAATGGAGAATTCTATTTCTCGTTGAGGAGGCAGTCCTGGTACTTCTTCTGGGAACACATCACTAAACTCATTAACTATAGGAACATCGAGATTTTGTTCATTTTTCTCGACTTCCACATGAGTCAAGATAACGAAACACGAAGATCCTTCTTTGACTTCCTTTAATACTTGTTGTACTGACAGCAATTCTACTTCTTCAGGATTAGGAAAAATCAACTCCTTTTTGCTACAATCAATAAGGATACGATTGGCAGATAACCAATCCATTCCTAAGATTACATCTAAACCTTGTAAGGGTAAAGATATAAGATGTACTTTGAACCTACGTCCTTCTATAACTATCGGACATTGAGGACACATCCTCGATGTTTTTATCAGTTTAGAGGCTGGTGCAGATACCATGAGATCATGTTGTAACTCTCTCACGGGTAGGTTCAACTCTTGAATAAGAGTTTCAGACAAAAAGGAGTGTGTCGCTCCAGAATCAAATAGCACATTTAACTCTCTACCGGCTATCATACAACATCCAATGATGAGATTACCTGATTTTGCAGCTTCTGCTCCAGTCAAAGCATAGACCCTTCCAGTTGCTTGGGGCCTATTGTCAGTCCTTCTCTGTTGAATCGGTTGTTGAGGTTGAGTTGCTTCTCTTTTAGAGGGACAGTTTCTAGCAAAATGTCCTTCTGCTCCGCAAAGGAAACATTTGTTGTGCATATTAACTTGTGGACAGACGCTCTTCAGATGAGGTCCTCCGCAGACGAAACATCGGATTATTTTATGTTGGGGTTGTTGTTGATGAGGATTCCTTTGAGGTTGCGGTCTTTCATAAAGACGGATCCTTATGTTCTGTCCAACTCGTGACCCAGATGGTCCTCCTACCCTTGGTGGCTTCTGAACTTCAATCTCACTTATTAACCTTTTCCACAGCTTTGGCATGTTCCACTAAAGCAGCAAACTCCTTAATAACTAAAGGATTCACAGCTAGTTGAATGTTTGCTCTCAATCCATTTTTGAATTTCCTGCACCTCCATTCTTCATTTGACGGTTGGGTGTAGAAACGAACCAAGTGTTTGAACCTGTCTGCATATTCAGCTACAGATTTGTTGCCTTGCACCAGCTGCAAGAACTCCACCTCTTTCAAATGTCTCACACTGTCCGGAAAGTACTCAGCATAAAATTTACTCTTAAAAATTTCCCAAGTGATAATCTCACCGCTTTCCTCTAATACTAGCTTTGTGTTGTTCCACCAGTGTACTGCTTCCCCAGATAGCTGATACTCAGAATATGCCAACCTAGTTTCGGGTGGACACCTTTTCGCTTCAAAAATCTTTTCCATGTTCCTTATCCAGAGATCAGCCTCATCCGGACTTGTTTTCCCATTAAAAATAGCTGGACGATGTTGCAGAAAATTTTCTAAGGTCCATTCTTGAACTCTCTGAGGTTGAGTTTCCACATGGGTTCCATTCTCGGCTAGTTGTCTTAAGGTTTCCACATGTTGTCTTTGGCTTGCTTCAGAATTTAGTCTGGCCGTTTCTAACTGTTGTAGGGCCGTTGTGTGTTGTTGCATTAAAGCAGCTCCTTGTTGTTGAAGAGCGGATGCGATAGATTCTAAAGCCCTTGCAAGGCTGGGTACCTCAGGGGTTTCACGGTTGGGTTGTCTACGAGCCATTTCTCTCTGTTCACACAGAGAATTTTTGTTATTATGAGTTATAATATGAGTTTGTAGGATTAATCCACAACTCTTAGGTCGTCTTAAGGACGAACCGCTCTGATACCACTAAATGTAACACCCCAAAATATAAAACATCTCACACCCAAATTTATTTCATTAATAAAGAAAACATCGTACAATATTACAATCCTCCATTTAGGAGTAACATAGTTCACACTAGAAATACATTATAATTTCACACATAAATAAAACACTCTTAATTTTATTTATGTTTTATTTTTTTTTTCTTAAAATATTCTTCATTTTTCTGCTGCTTCCTCCTTCACTTGAATTGGTTCAGACGTCGTTCCCTCATCTGCTCCCGTATAACAAAAACATTATACGATCATCGCAAAAATAAGATTTTTCCGGCACAAACAAACAAGTAAGGGTGAGCTACCATGCAACATTCAAAGAAAAACATTACACTATTGCTATACGTAATACATTCACCATAAATTCATGTAAAATGCAATTATCATTCTAGACTCTATTATCCGGATATAATGTTGATGGAAGTCTCGGGTGGTCATGCACTTGTGGTGATTTCAACAACAAAAATTTTGGCCAAATATAATATATCATATCACCCACAAGGTTAATCCATTAATGTCTATAAACATAGACTAGGACCTCCTACTACTCTCACCACATAACACATCCTTCTCTAATTGATACTGGAAGATTATTAGAGTTTTAGGATAACCACCAACAACAGGACCCTCAACATCAACATATACACTAATACCATACCAATATAGAATCTCTCCATAAGACTCATATCATGCTCATTTTCCTCAACTCATGTCATACTATTACAAAATCTCCTCATAAAACTCATATCATGTTCAGATTCATAATTTCATATCAACATCATAAAATACATTCAACACAGAAATCATACAAGATAAATGTATTACAAACAAATTAACAATAATAAAATCTTACTATAAATAGTCAACGGAGAAGAATCAAATGTTTGACAATCATTAAAATAAACTTAATAAAAACTCTTGGGGAAACAAGAAGTTGAATCTGGCAGAGCCGGTTAGACAACTTCTCATCCTTCCAAGAATACAACGTAATTAAATAATAAGAATAATGACAGGTTTGGGGAAATAAGAAGTTGAATCTGGCAGAGCCGGTTAGACAACTTCTAATCCTTCCAAAAATAAAAACGAATAAGGAAAACAATATAAAGTATGGGGAAACAAGAAGTTGAATCTGGCAGAGCCGGTTAGACAACTTCTCATCCTTCCAAGAATACAACGTAATTAAATAATAAGAATAATAACAGGTTTGGGGAAATAAGAAGTTGAATCTGGCAGAGCCGGTTAGACAACTTCTAATCCTTTCAAAAAATAAAAACGAAAAAGGAAAACAATATAAAGTATGGGGAAACAAGAAGTTGAATCTGGCAGAGCCGGTTAGACAACTTCTAATCCATCCATAGGCAATTAATAGCATACATATGCATAACATAATCAACATCACATTTTACAACTATCACACTTGGATCTAAGCACAAAAGCATGTTCTCATCAAAAATTCAAAATCATACAGAAACAAAATACTTCACACTCAAGATTTAAGATCAACCAAAAGCAACATATACAAGACTCAAAATAATACCAAACAAAATGTAACTCCCCTTACCTCTATTCCAGACTTAGGTTCCTCTTCTCAAACCGTTCTCCAGAAACTTCCAGAATTTCCCCTCTTCAACTAGAATTTCCTCCAACTCTCTCCTCTCACAATTTCCCTAGAATTTTGGTGCAAATCTTCATCCTCCCCCCCTTGGCTATTTATAGCCAAAAATTTTTACTATTCATTTTTTTACTATTCATTTTTACTATTCACTTTTACTATTCATTTTTACTATTCAAAAATTATTTTTTATTCACCATTCTTATCTCTGAATAATTGATTCTACGTGGAGTGTCCTCTTCCACAATTTATTTTAATATTTTTTTTTTAACTATTCACTATTCACTATTCACTATTCACTATTTACTATTTACTATTTACTATTCATTCTTTTTTTTTTTTTTAACTTTTAAAATAAATTCTCAAATTTTTAAACTCCTTCCTTTGAAATTATTATTATTGTTACCTATCATAAATTTTAATTTTTTTTTTACCATACTTTTATTAACTTTATAAAAATAAAAATAAAACAACTATTTATTAAATTTAAATATTTTTCATGGGTCTTACACCAGCCAGTTCCGATTCAGAGCCGCCGTAGCTCCGGTGTTGGCTGACGAAACGAAGACGGCATCGTCTTCCCTCCAACCCAGCCAACTAAGGGCGCGTTCTGAGTCTCGATTCCTCCCACCCAGCCAACTAAGGGAACAATTACTTAAGATTTTATTAACAAATTCGTGCCACAAAAACCACAATTTGTAAGACTCATGGTGCAGGAACAAATATGGTACCAAAGACAAAATAAGTGAGTAATTGGGTTGAAGTTTTTGTACGGCAAGGTCAACTACGTCCACCACACTCATTTTTGGGTGCCTTATTTTTTTGTGGGATGACATTGAGAAATACGAAAGAAACACAATACCCACTTACACAACTATAAGTTGTAAAAATTTATATGTTGTGGATCTTTCATACAAATGTTGCATTTGATTCATGTGTTGTGCATTATTGTCTTTGCAGGAAGAACTACAACAAGTTAGGGAGCAATATGTTTGTCAATGGATTTTGGATGTCGACAACGTGCGGAGGAATCAAGTGTTGCAAGATTTAGGCATTTTGTAGAATGTTGGGGAATATTGATGAAAGAACAATTGTTCTTACATTTCATATTTTTTATTGGTTGCACATCACTTTTTATTTCACAAATTGTTGACAAATATATTTGGCAGTTCAAATTCAGTTTGTAGTGTTTAATTGACTTAAGTACCCACTTATATATGTGCTAAAATTTTAACTTAAGTACCCACTTATATTGCCCTTGGAATTTATGTGTCTACACCATGACTGTTACGAAATATGGTTTGTTTGTGATTTTTTTTTAATAAATTCTTAAATAATTGTTCCAAAATTACTTAGAAGTAGAACAAATGAGGGAGAATAAATAAGGCACCCCAAAATGAGTGTGGTGGACGTAGTTGGCCTTGCT
This sequence comes from Vigna umbellata, assembly GCF_029865625.1. Lineage (NCBI taxonomy): Eukaryota > Viridiplantae > Streptophyta > Magnoliopsida > Fabales > Fabaceae > Vigna > Vigna umbellata. The sequence goes on from NC_142168.1 coordinate 5,930,853, forward strand.
GTGCAAAACATTCAACCCAAGTACCCACTTATTTTGCCTTTGGTACCAGATCTGTTCCTGCACCATGAGTCTTACAAATTATGGTTTTTGTGGCACGAATTTGTTAATAAAATCTTAAATAATTGTTCCAAAATTACTTAGAAGTAGAACAAATCAGGGAAAAAAAATAAGGCACCCCAAAATGAGTGTGGTGGACGTAGTTGGCCTTGCTGTGCAAAAACTTCAACCCAAGTACCCACTTATTTTTCCTTTGGTACCAGATCTGTTCCTGCACCATGAGTCTTACAAATTGTGGTTTTTGTGGCACGAATTTGTTAATAAAATATTAAATAATTGTTCCAAAATTACTTAGAAGTAGAACAAATCATGGAAAAAAAATAAGGCACCCCAAAATGAGTGTGGTGGACGTAGTTGACCTTGCTGTGCAAAAACTTCAACCCAAGTACCCACTTATTTTGCCTTTGGTACCAGATCTGTTCCTGCACCATGAGTCTTACAAATTGTGGTTTTTGTGGCACGAATTTGTTAATAAAATCTTAAGTAATTGTTCCAAAATTACTTAGAATTAGAACAAATCAGGGAAAAAAAATAAGGCACCCCAAAATGAGTGTGGTGGACGTAGTTGACCTTGCTGTGCAAAAACTTCAACCCAAGTACTCACTTATTTTGCCTTTGGTACCAGATCTGTTCCTGCACCATGAGTCTTACAAATTGTGGTTTTTGTGGCACGAATTTGTTAATAAAATCTTAAGTAATTGTTCCAAAATTACTTAGAATTAGAACAAATCAGGGAAAAAAAATAAGGCACCCCAAAATGAGTGTGGTGGACGTAGTTGACCTTGCTGTGCAAAAACTTCAACCCAAGTACTCACTTATTTTGCCTTTGGTGCCAGATTTGTTCCTGCACCATGAGTCTTACAAATTGTGGTTTTTGTGGCACGAATTTGTTAATAAAATCTTAAGTAATTGTTCCCTTAGTTGGCTGGGTGGGAGAAACCGAGACTCAGAACGCGCCCTTAGTTGGCTGGGTCGGAGGGAAGACGATGCCATCTTCGTTTCGTCGGCCAACGTCGGAGCTGCGGCGGCCCTGAATCGGAACTGGCTGGAGGGGTGGAAGAAAGACGACGGCGTTCAACGTTGTCCGACGGCACTCCGTCGGAGCTCTCTCTCTCGAACTCTCTCTCTAGGTTCGATTCTCTCTCTCAAGCTTCTCTTCTCTCTCTACGAATGTCCCAAATTGAAAATCTGAAAAGTGAAATTTGATCCGCCAAACTTGAAACCCCTTCTGCACTCCCTTTTCACGTCATTTAAAATTTTCAATTCAATTTTCCATGTGGACCACTAGCATTTTGACACGTGTCCCGTGTCAAAATGTTGTCAAAACTTGTTGTTCAAATATCATTTCCCTATATTTTATTACCATTAGCAAAAGGGCACATGCATTTCTATGTTTGTAATTTTGAAAATTAAAATAAAATATTACTCATTAAAAAAATTTATAGGCTTAAATGCTTACTTTTTTGTCTTCATATTAAGAGATGAATTTCTGTTTAGTACCGGTTTTATTCATACAATTTTCATAACATAAAAACTCTAATGTCTTCATTTTTAAAACCGGGTAGTAAACAGAAATTCTACCTTCTTAACATAAGCACGAAGTAAACATTTAAGCCAAATTTATATAACGGAAAACACTTCCTTATACTGTTTTGGTTGTTAGCTATTATTAGGAGTGAAAATTGCACACACATTTAAATGTCCATAGTATTTTTTATTACAATTATCTCATTTTCTTATTGCCATAATTGATTTTTTTTACACTCTTTACAGTTTTAAATCTCTTAAATAATATTTCAAACTTCAAGAAAGTTACACAAAAATACATAAAAGGGTTAAATATGTTTTTAGTCCCTGAACTATCAAGCGATTTTGGTTTAGTCCCTACTCAGAACTTTGATGGTTTTTAGTCCTTATTGTTTTGAAACTCTGAGTAATAGTCCTTAAAATTGGACGGTGTTAAGTTTCAGTGGATGTGGCAAACGGCGTTGCCACGTGATCACTGATCTGCTCTATTCTCTGTCTGCCATGTTGGATGTTTAAGTGTTTGGATTGAGATTAAGTTAGTTAACCACTTCGTGATCTTTTATAAATCAGATCTGAAGAAGTTGGGTTCTTCTTCGTGGCTGCAGCTGGTTGCTGTTACAGTAAACTCGACCAGACATAAATCAGTTTGAACATTTTTCAAATGCGCAAACTCAAGCACAAATACAGAGGCACTCAGTCTCACCAAAATCTAAAAGAGAGGAATGAGAAAGACAAAAATTAGATCTTACATCAAACTTACTGTTACAGTAAACTCGACCAGGCATAAATCAGTTTTCACAGTAAATTTTTCAAACGCAAACTCAAGCACAAATACAGAGGCACTCAGTCTCACCAAAATCTAAAAGACGGGAATGAGTAACACATCAGATACAACCTACCAATCCATTATTTCGTTACTGTTGTTGGTTTAGAGGGTTTGGGGGAGGAGGCATGCCAGGTCGAGGAGGACCAAACACCGGAACACCGCTGCCAGGTGGTGGGGGCATGCCGGGGCGAGGTGGAGGAGGCGCAGGCATACTAGGGCGCGGAGGAGCCGGAGGTCCTCTCACCATCTATCCCGGAGGAGGAGGTCCCATGGGGCGCTGTCCAAACTGCGGGGGAGGAACGGAGAACTGAGGTGGACCGCCACCAGGTCTTGGAGGAACAAATTGTCCGGGTGGCATCGGAGGAGGCGGACCCCTGGCCATGGGGGGAGGAGCGAATTGCCCTGGCATCTGCCCTGGTGGACGCATAACCGGCGGACCGCCAGGATACGGCGGTGCATTGAGCTGCGGTGGACGCGAGATCTGCGGCTGCATCATGCCCGGGGCAGGGCCGCCAACGCCGCGAACTGGGCCGGCGAGACCAGGTTGGGCCTGGACAACGAGAGCGGGAGGAATGCCTCTTCCGGCGGCACGACCGATGCCGGGGCCGACGAGTGCGGCGGCACCGACGGCCTTTGAGTGGGACTCTTCCGGCGGAGGTGGTTCCTCGACGGTCATGGAGATGACCTCCTCGCCGCGGAGGAGTACAAGACCGAGCGTGCGGCGGTCCTCACAGTCACGAAGAAGAACCCAACTTCTTCAAATCTGATTTATAAAAGATCACTAAGTGGTTAACTAACTTAATCTCAGTTCAAACACTTAAACATCCAACGTGGCAGACAGAGAATAAAGCATATCAGTGATCACGTGGCAACGCCGTTTGCCACATCCACCGAAACTTAACACCGTCCAATTTTAAGGACTATTACTCAGAGTTTCAAAACAATAAGGACTAAAAACCATCAAAGTTCTGAGTAGGGACTAAAACCAAAATCGCTTGATAGTTCAGGGACTAAAAACATATTTAACCCTACATAAAATTATACAATATATATATATATATATATATATATATATATATATATATATATATATATATATATATATATATATATATATACACTAAAACTAATACACATATGAATACGTAAAAAAATAAAAATATAATTAAACTTTCACTTAGTTAAATAAAATAACATGATAAAAAAAATTGTAAAAGAATTATATAAACTAGTTTAAAAAAGTTCATCTCATTAAGAGTGAAAGAAAGGGGTCATGATCTCGTGTGTAGCACTCGTGAAAGAAAGCTTGATGTGGAGATTTATACAATTTATGTTTTTAAATAGGTAATTATTGGTTGGAGGGATGACAACGGATTGGGTCGGACACGGATAGTGTCTACTAGCAACCCGACCCGACAAAAAGAAATTCACTTGTTACTGGTTCGAATACCCGCAAATATTTAAAAAATTATATTTTTATAAAATATTATAATAAAACTTAAATAAAATTACAAAACATATATAAATAATATATGTTATATTAAATATAAATTAAAATTTAATTTTAATTATATTTAACCTTATAAAATATAAATTAATGTTAATTTTAATTAAATTTAACTTAATAAAATATAAATTAAATTTTTATTTTTATTTTTTGCGGGTAACGGATATCTGCGGGTACGGATAGTATAATACCCGCACCCAACCCGTTTATAAGCGGGTATTAAAAAACCCGCTACCTACGGATAGTAAATATCCGCGGGTACCAACTATCCGTCGCGGATTTTATCCGCGGATATTCGCGGGCGCAGATCTTTTTGTCATCCCTAAGTTGTTGTTAGATTTAGTTGAATTTATAATTTTTCTAACATTTTTCTTTAATTTTTCAAATCAATTTTATATCTTTTGAAATGTTAATGTTTATGCACTGTTGTTGTTATTTTTGTAGAGGAATACTTATTTATGGTTTGATTGTGTTTAAACTTAAATTGAGGTTAAATTAATACAGAACATATCATCTCCAAAAAAGAGAAATACAAAATTGGATCCTATAAAACAACTTGACTCAAAATATAGTACCAAGGGTTTAATATAATAATTTATAGTCAAAGAGAAGAAAAACGAATTGTGAAATGTATACAGCACTTAAAATTCACCATAATATAATTTAATTTGATTCATGGTTTACAGATTAATTTCTACTAACCTTTAAAATAAAACTTTTTTTTATTTGTTAGATGAGTGAATTAAAAAAGTTATAGTATCAAATCTCCTACATAAATTCGTTTATAGTTAGAACCAAAATGGATTAGCTATTAAAACAAAATCTTAATTAATTTATGAATATTTTTTAAAATTGTATAAACTTTAAAAATATTTTAAACTATAAATTAATCTCTAAATATTTTATATTAATTGTAAAAATTGATTTTTGACTAATTTTTATTATTTGAAAATTAATTGCAAGATTAAGGTTTAGCACAATCTATCTAGACCGAATTTGACTTAACATAAGTTAGCTTTGATTCGACTTTCGACTTTTAATGGTTTAGGCTTATCTAACTTGATGTATTTTTTACTTAAATCTAATCTCACTTGCACTCAACATGATTCAACTTAATAATTTAGCTTAGGATGTCCAGATTAAACTAGGCTTAACTTAATTTAATCACAACACCCAAATCAACTTAACATAGATTCAACCCAATCCATATTAATTAGTCTCATTTCAATCCAAATTGATTCTAACTTACATTTTTTACTAAGGTCCAATTTAACATTTTTTGACTAAGGTCCAATCTAACTTTGGACCTAATCTGACTCCAGCCCAAGCTAACTCGGCTTGATTTGAGCCACGATCAAATTAATTTGATTTGAGTTTACTCGACTTAGTTAAACATGATTTTGATTATCTTAACTTGTGATTTGGCTGATCTAGACTCGACACATTATGTGTCTATCCTAACTTACTGTGACGTGGATTCAAAAGAGTCTCAGTTGACTTAATAATACATGACTTGAACCTAATTCGATTCAAATTTGTATAATTTAAACTTAAATTATCAATATCATACCATATCTAGATCCAACTTGACTTAATTTTGCATAATTTGAATAGACTCAATCACACCTTAATTTTGGATTTTTAAAATAAAAAACTATCAAATCCATATATATTTAAAATATCATTACTTATATTAGTGTTAACATCTAAAAATATGGATTTGTTTTTTTTTTGTCATGAGTAAAAAATATTGAAGCAATTAAAACTTCTTTTTTTCATGTGGATGAAGTTTATTTTATTTTTTTTTCTTTCTCATTTAAAAAATATTTTTTACTTGAAAAAATGACCCATAAAAAAATGTGGATATTTTTAACCCTGATCGAGAGCTCTCATTTTTCAAATATAAAAGTAAATTTTGTGGTGAAATATATTTCAGGTACAAAATCACTTCAGTGTATTATCTTGGACCAAGCTATTGCTTCAATTAAAAATTGGCTTGATTCCCGTATGAACAAGATTACTTGTCTCTTTGTATAATATGTAATATGGAGTATTGTTTTCATTTATTTTATTTTACACATGTAGTATTGTTCCATTTGAAACTATTTTTTTAGTATGTTTATCAAATCAATTGTTTTCAAATGAAATATGTTCCGTATTTGAGAATATAAAATAACATTTGTAATTAAAAACGTTGCTTCTGTTTGGCTATAAAAATTTGTATTCTGAAATTTAAAATTGTTACTAAATGGATTTTTTTTTCTCTGGAAATACTATTTTTTTTTTTGGATAGTTTGTTGCAAGTTATTTTTATTCTAAATTTGATCATTTTCAGAATCCTGTTTGTATTATATCACTTATCATATTCATTACTTTCATTTTTTTTTCTATTCATTTCTATTTAATGTTGTCAAACAATATTTACTTTATTCTTTTTATTTACACTAGCTTAGGCAATCTGTATCACGGCAAGTTCTCGCCATGTATGATGACAACTCCTGAGAAAAAAATGACATTCTCAAGGTTAAAACTATGCAATGTACGTACTGTGCTCATGATTTGAAATAAAAATTATAGATGTTTCATACAATTATATTCAAAAATACAATCAAGCCTTACCACATATTATGCGATGTAATTATGTTATCCATTGTTCAAGATAAATTTAATGAATAAATGTATACTAGACATCATTTAAATTATATATTGGTGTAATTATAACATATAAACTTAGTCTCAAAACCAACAAAAATGTCAAACAAATTCTTGATTTCAAAATTATGATTACTAGATTAAAACTTTAGTATGCAACCTATCTACAGCTCCTTACATGACAGTTCAGAGGCAATCTGACAATTAACATTATTTGTTGTAAGAGTAAAAAGCTGCATGAAACTAACCTAAGCAGTTCATCATATCATCATCTATATGGGTGTGCTATAAAGTTGCAAGTGCAATAGTTGTACAAACAATTGTACACTGGCTAATAAGGTTAATGAGTGGCATGGGTAAATTATACATCTCTTATGTGACTTGTTTAATCCCAGAAGAAGGGGGAAGAACAAAAGCTCATTCTAGTCAAACTAGATGACTAACAAATATGTGCCGCAGCAAATAACAATCCTATTTTTCCTATTCTGTAGCAGAATACCCCAACCATTTTGTCAGGGGAATTACAAATACAAATCCTATTTTTCATGGGTTATACCTGAAGATCAAGAACAGCTTCCCCTGCAATGAGAAATAGTGCAGTCAACAACCCTAATATGATCAATGTCCTAAAAGCTAGCAACAACTTTAGCATATACGTTTCGGCGTTCCGATAACTGATTAACTTTCATATAAAATTACTTGGTAAATGATTCCAATCAGATAATAGGCATTGCTAAAGATTCCAATCAGATAATAGGCTCATGCTAGGTGGACCAAAGAACACTGCCAGTAGGAGCAAATAACGACATCCAGAGTTCAATAAAAACTGAGTAGCTGCTGAACTATATAACTATGAAACAAATTTGGTCTTTCCTCGATAGATATTTCCATAAATTAAGAAGAGCCTAAAGATACATTTGAAATATTCATCAACTTACCATGCATCCTTTTGACAAATCGTTCAAACTCTATGAAGTTTTGTCGTTCCATAAGAAGTGGACTAAGCCTCAGGTAAGTAAACGATGAAAAGTGCCTTCCATCTGGATCATTCATGGGCTTGGCATGATCCAAAACCTTGTTATAGCTGACTCTGTTTAGGCAAGGAAATCCATTCTGACTAGTAACTGGTAGGTCAACATCCCAACCGGCATTCAACACCTGCAATACACCATCAGCCAATCAGGGGTACACTTTACATTAATCGGCCTTAATTTTTGAAATAATATTCAGTGTAAATGATTCTTTCTATATATTAGACCAACACACATAAATTATTCCAACAAATTCTTCCTAATTAAATTGCTTATACATGACGCTAATCAGACAAAAGTATAAAGTTTGGCAAAGATTAGACACGTACTTGCCAGACTAATCCCTCAGGATCTGCAAATGTCTCTGGAAAACCCTCATGTTGGTTTAATGTGTGCAACTCAACACAAGGAATGTTTAAGCTAACTCCATTTATCTTTAACATTGTCATAATAGCAGCATAGCCATCACGATTGCATGGGTTATAGTACCCAGCAGTTAATTCAGTAGCATGACTTGCAGTCTTGTACCACCAGTAAATACCTGCTAACTGTATAAAACTTAAAATATATCAGACTGTACACGACCAAAAGAGATACGCACCACAATGACTTAAAAAAATATACCAACAAATGTGTACTTCCTAGTCAAATAGGATTAGCTTTAAAGTAGCATTTTGGAACGGTTTTCTTTTGTCCTTATTTATGGGGCTTGGTGCAGAAAATTATTCTTTTTGATTGTGGATAAAAGTGTATTACTAATGGATACCAGTCAAAATAGAACACTCCCGTGGTCAGTGGTGGACAAACCAATCTGAATAACTAAGTAAAAAATTTTACACAAAGGGAAGTAATTTTCAAGCACAAATCCACATCATGAAGATTAGGGACCTATTTTTTACCAACTTTTTTTACTAGAATATTTTCTTACAATGGAGTAGGCCACAACACCTGTAGCATTAATTTTATAAAAATGATTTTTTCTCTTATAATTTGTTAAGGAAGGTGCAGACAAGGCCGTTGCTCTTTTTTGTGGATGAAAATTTATTACTTAGCAATATCCATGATCGGTCTACCAAAGATGATTCCTTCCTCTGTGATAAACTTCGCTTATTGAAGAACCCATCCCCACACACTAAATAAATTTAAGATAGGGTTGGTTCTTAAAATTTTCTCAAGAAAACAATATTTTTCACTGAAAATAAGTTCTCAAAAGTGACACTTCAAATAATTGAAATTTAACACCACGTAAATAAGATAAGGGCTGATCAATTATTTGATTCCTTACCTACTATAAGACAAAATCATTAGTTTTAGATGCAGAAAAGAATCAAAGAATTTTTCATGATTTGGACTGCAAAATTTTCTCCAAAATAAATTTCTTTATTAAATTACCTTTGCAGTAACACAAGATCCCTCAAAAGCTAATTTTGCCAGAGAAAGTACCCGGTTTCCATGATCAACTAAAACCTGAGAGTACCAGCTAAGAAAAAACCTGCCATAGAAGCCATCATAATCACCCCCATCACAAAAGAAACCTGTTTCATGTGGCTGAGAATTATAGGTACCAGCATTATCTGGTCCTCTAGCCCAAATAGCGTGACCTCTTGCTTCTGCTGCTTTCCTAAGACTTTTCAACATATACTGATCATAACACTGTACACAGGATGGGGGGATGATGAGCAAACTGGTTAAAAAAAGATCCAAGAATAAAAAAATACATTTGAGCTAAGGAAGCATTTGCAAGGACAAACAGAATCTTAAAAATTGACAGACATAGATAACTATAATACACTTAATTACCTGGAATTCACCAATACCAGGATATCTCCAACCATGCTTTACAGGACAAGATGGATATCTTAGCTCTCCACATGGACCGAGTCCAACTTCAATCATGGAGATTAAGCCATCCTCAAAATACTCATCAAACTCTACCCGGAAACTTCTCATGAAATCAAAGTAAACCTACGAAGTACAACACACTTAATTTTATCAATGTAAAAAAAATGGAAACTAGTCTTCAATCCTAGCCCCAAAAGACATCTGATATATAATTCAAATTGATTTATTTGGAAGGAAATGATTTGAAACTAAGAAATTAACAGTCTAACACTGGTATTATTGTCATTGCATAATGTCATCATTACCTCCACAGCAGTACGACCTCTTAAAACCCGTTCCTTATCTATTCCCCAAGAAAGACATTCGGGGTTGTGCCTTCCCTCTCTATCAGTGAAAAAAATGTCAGGATTGCTCCTACCAATTTCAGCAACCCAATGCGGCAATGGAATACAAACATCATCACCAAAATTTCCTCCACATTCATGAAATGACATAACAACCTAGCCAAGTGTCAAAAGGACATATCACCACCCATGGCAGATCGAATCAGCAAGAGAGCACTTAATGATTGAACTATGAAACGTACCTGTAGCTTAAGCTTAACTTCTCGCACCATTTGAAAGAGTCTCTTGTAACCATTCCAATTATACTCTTGTGGAGCATGGGCCTCCACGATTCCCCACCAACAATCTACCATAACACCGTCAACATGCACCGATTTCAACACCCTCAGCTGCTTTAGCAACCCATCAGGATCAACAAGCTCACATTTTATATTGATCACCCCTAACTGCCAAAAATATATACAGAATGTTCCAATATAATGTTAGATTCATATTTACAGATAATTTCCTTAAGAAAATTACAGGTTTTTTTTTCATACCCATATATTATGAAGAACTACTCAATATAAGCATATAAAAGGAACATTACTTCAATATATTAGTGAAAATAAGAGTAAATTAATAGCTTACCGGCAGCATCACATAAACTGGAACATATGGGGTACCAGCCAAATCACGCTCGGGTAATCTAGCAGGCAAGTCAGCAATCTGCAAACAAGAAGTATAAAACAATGCCAAGATATACCTTCCAAAGGCACCATACTGAAACAATTACATTGAAAATAAAAAGAATTAACGTGCCCTTTTTGATAATTATCCGACACAGGGTTCTTTTCAAGTTTTCATGCTACTGACTTCTACTGACAAAAACAGTAAGGTTAGCTCTTTGCAAGAACAGAGCATGTAGAAAATAGTAGATAAATCAAGAGTTCTGCGTATCCACTGAACCTCTAGCTTAAAACCTTTCCTCTTAGTTCATCCCTACTTTGCACTATCTACCATCCACTATTCCTAGCCAGCTCAGGAAACAGTTATGCTCCAAACTTATGCCCCTCCTTTGTGTTTGTCTACTCATGTGTTTATTCTTTTACTTCTCATCCCTTTAATTCTAACATGTTGTGTTTCTATACATGCAGGAATGGTGAACTGGGTACTGATATAACAATGAATAATCAAATTGACACCAG